>NC_134365.1:181068955-181399409 GCF_035582795.1 Mycteria americana
GGGTTGGTTGCATTTTGATCAACTAATCGTTATACATTTGCTTCTAGTGATTGTGGGTTTATGGTTCAAGCTTTGTTGAGCTTAATCCAATCTGCTTTTGAACAGCATTTTTGTTTCTTAATATTTTGTAAGGAGTTGCTAATTATTCATTTATCATACAGTGTGTTGCCTGCGGATGCGATCTTGGGGGATCCCGCTCTGGAGCTGAAGTTAGGATCCGAAACAACAAACTCTTCTGCAACGACTGCTATATCAGATTTAAAAGTAAGGCAATCCAACTGCAGTGTGCATGACCGTAGTTGTTCTTTGTGCTGTAAAACCTCGAGTGTTTGCACAGCTGAGCCACTCGATAGCTTTCGCGTTTAGCTTTAAGTTGGTATCTTAGAGAATTGGTTCAGCAAGATTTGATTGCCAGTTTCTGTCTTTTGAAGGGTAGTCATTCCTAACTTTTAACTTGCTGGTAGCTGATTTTGCCACCTTGTTATTAAGCAGCTTCAAGCAGACAACGTGGTATAGTCATCCAGCTTTCTGCGTAGATCTGAGAAAGTGGTGTCAAGGAGTTGTCAGTTGTTGAACAGGCGTGTCTTGATAACAGAGAAGTCTTTCTGAAAAATTGTCTACATTTTTAAAAAAGTAATCTCTATATGTATTTAATTCAATCCTAACTGCATACCTGGAAAGCTATTAGTTTATTTTGTGCAGGTGGCACAAATGCTGGTTTCTTTTTGCGATGCTATTATTATTTGAATTATAGGTCTGTGATTGGTTATTCATTTAGGTACAAGTTCAGGAGGAATTGATTTACTTACAGATCTTAATTAAAAGGTGCAGTATAATTTTTTTCTTTTATTATGGTTTGCAGAATTCTGATTTACTGGAGCATGATGTTAAGGCTTTGAATAATGGTGTTGAGTTGTTTTTTCTGCTGTCATAGATGATGGTAGACAACCTCCTAATTTTGACAAGTCTCGGGAGTTTCATATGGCTGTATTTTTATGCAGTAAATAAGGAATTCTCTAGAATGATAAAATTCAGCTAAGGGAAAGCGTTTCTGAATTACTTCCTGGGAAACATGTCCATGTTTCTTCATGAGCCCAGCACATTTTTCTCATGGTGGACCAGAAGGCAGTGAAGAGAACAGGATACTCATGCTACAACACTTGAGCAGGACTTGGGCATCTTGGCTGAGAAGCCTGGCTCAGAAAAAGAGAAGCTCTGCATCTGATGCTGTTGCTGTTTTCAGGCTCTTTTTGGCTTCCAGAAAGAGGAAAAGCTGCGTGCACCACAGAAATGATTGTGTGGTGCCCGAGCTAAAACCAGAAAACCCCACACCTCTCCTAGACGCAAACAGTGCATTCACAGAGGCTGATGATAGGTGCAAGGATGCCACTGTGATCGGTGGAAGGAGGAAGAGAATCACCCCCTTCCATCTGGAGGTGATCCAGAGCACTGGGTCATATCTCTCTGAGTTAATGTTTGGAGAATTTATCTCCTTGTTGATAATGAGACTACACCGAAGTGACCGTGTTCCTATTTGAAGCACCCAG
The DNA here is from genome assembly GCF_035582795.1 of Mycteria americana. Taxonomy (NCBI): domain Eukaryota; kingdom Metazoa; phylum Chordata; class Aves; order Ciconiiformes; family Ciconiidae; genus Mycteria; species Mycteria americana. The sequence goes on from NC_134365.1 coordinate 181,070,503, forward strand.
ATGTGTGGGAGATTCAATCTGGAGCCTGTTCATGTTATTTTATCTTTATCTTTTCTTTTGGGGGCAGAATTGCTGGATGAGTCTGATAAGTTTGACACTGGAAAAAAAAACCTGTTTTTTATTATTCCCTGCCAAGACAGTATTCAGGAATTTGGTGATGAAAGTAACAAAAAAATTTATCACTGATAAATTGCTATTTAGTCTCTCTTTGACATTACAGCCCATAAAGTCACGGCAGTGCCTTTCAGAAGCAGAGTTGATCTGTGAGAAACGGTTCTATTCCCTTCCCTTCAGACTGCATCTAGTTTGGCCAGTGGGCACCTCAAAACATAATTGTATGAGATATGAGTAAATCGGGAATTGTAAGAACTTGTAGGTACAGAATAAAGTATTTAAATTAGTGATTAGTAATTTAAATTAGATATTTGAATAATACAAAAACCAACCATGTGATTACTGCAACAAAAATATACTGACAGCACAGCACTGGTCTGTAATGCAGATTACTTTGTTTGCAGTTGGCATTTGACATCAGCCTGGCTAATTATTTGTTAGTTTGGAACGTGAACATACTGACTAAAAGGTTTGGTAAACTGTAGGATTATTGATATTCACTGTGTAATTTTATGGTGTGATATTTTTTGCACATTTTTATGTTAATTTTGTGGTTTAAACTTGGAACATTGTAGTGAAACACCAGTGTATTGAGAGATGCCCACAAATATATGCAGAGAGAGGATTAAAAAAGTTCTTTATTGTTATGGTTATTTAGTAAACTTTAATTTGATTATTGAAGGGTAAATTTGGAAAAACTGTCACCCTGTCTCTATGCTAATACTAAAAATAATTCTTAAAAACTTGGTAAGGTGCATGTTCTGTGGAATTACTTGGCCTGAAATACTTGCAGTGCTATAATTGGATTAAACTCAAATTTGTATTGTTCATTAAATTTGGATTGCTACATTCAGAATGTATTACCTTAGTTTGTGTTACCATTTTCAATAGGTATTGGAAATACCATTATCTGACTGGTTTTGACTTGAAAAATTTAATTTTTGTCACTAAGATTCTTCAGTAGCCAGACTTTAATTACAATTTCTTCTGTCTCTCTCTAACAGCTGGACAACCAACCTCCATGTGAAGCAAATGAAGATATGAAACCACTGTTGCAGATAAAAGAAGAGGTGATTGCTGCTGATGTAGATCTATAAATATATATATTGTGTGTGTGTTTTTTTTCTAAGAGTACCTCTTGCTTGTCTAGTCTTCATAGCAATGCATTGTATTCTTCATATAACTATTTTTATTTATAAGAAAGTAATTGCAGTAAGGAAGTATCTAGGGAAAATGCTTTCACTTTTTCAGCTTCAAGTACTGAGAGCACAAGGGAGAATAAGTATATTTTCAGTAATAACTTCAAAATATTTTTGAGGCTTATAATCAACTAGTTGACTTTCCAATGGTATATGAAGAGGTTATTTTGTTTCTAAGCTCTTGAAATGAGCATTAGAGAAATAGTTAATATAAATATATATTTGCAATTGCTGTCTTTATTTTTGACATATACTGAAAGTGAATTCTCTAGATTAATATGAAGCTGCATTTAAATGCACACAAATGTGTTTGCTTTCCATATGCTGGTTTCTAAAATTATGTGCTTTTTTGAAACTTAAATACAAAGAATAATCTGTTTGCTCAGTGGTGTTGGCATAATATTCTGTGGAATCCATTTAAGGGGAAGAACTCTCTTTTCCCATTTGGAAAATGTAACTATGACTTTTTCCTCCACAAACTGAGTGGAGAATGGTTGTTGAATTACAGTATATTTGTAAATAAAATTTCTGATGTTGCATTTATTAGAAGTTTTTTTTCTTTCTGCCCAGCTAAATGTGTCTAAGGTGATTTGCTGAAATATAAAATTGTTTGAATTTCATCTTGGGAAAATATTTTTTATGAAGGGATTAAGATGTCCACCTAAATATGTGCAAGAACAAAAGTTTTTGCTTTTCTCTTTTCCTTTACAGTAGACGTCAACTTTTGTATATAGTTGTCCCATCAAGCTCCTCATGCTCTTTCCCTTCAGCATTTAATAGAAGTGGTGAGACTGATTCTTTGTCCTGTACGCTCATCCCTGAAGCATGACGATTGGAAGAGGTGGAAGTTCCCCAAAATTTTTCTGCTGTGGCTAGAAATGAGGAGCTGAAAATACTTTGGGTTAGGTTCTACTCCTTCTGAAAACACAGCTGGAATGTGCCACTATGTGTTTTTCAGCGGTGGCTCCCAAATTGCTTTGGTCAGTGGCTTCCCCAAATCCTTTCATGCCTAGTTATGTACTGCTCTGCGTCCGTGTCCTTGGAAGCAGTGAAGAAAACATGGGATGTGGATTAGAGGAATTTGGGGGAGCAGTTTGTGGATGAAACTGAGGAAGAGGACAGCTGGGAAGTGTAGGAGGGCAGTGGGGCTCTGAGTTTGAGCTTGTACATGGCATCATGAGGAGCTGCAATGAGGGTGCCAAAGCAGCTTAGGGTGCTCCTTCCTCTCAGGGATGGATAAGAGAGCTAGCAGACTGGGGAGAGAGATCGTGGCTGTGATAGCTGGGGGCAGCAAGGGAAGATCATGCTGTTTCAGTGTAGTGGGAGAACTTCACCTGTGTGGGCCTCCTGTAGCTTCTCCTGCTTGTAACTCCGCCTGTCTGCTTTTTGCTTCAGTTTATTGATCTTTGCCCTGAACAGATGGGTTCTGCCTTGTGCCAAGGAACTCCCTGCTAATAAATGCTGAATTACCAAGTGCCAAACATTATTTTCAAATTTTGCTTTTAAAAAAGAAAAAAAGTTTAAAATGCCTCATCAACCCAAAGTTGCCAAGCTCCTTGTTCGGCCACCTTTGTGGCTTGGCCTTGGCTTTTGGTATTCAGTTGAAGTGTCTCCTATGAAGTGGACAGGTAAAGATATTTCATTTGGTTTCCACTATTGTGGTAAGTAATGACACGGTGGACCACAGATGAGAACTCTAGGGTATGAAGACCCTAGTCCTCAAATACAGGCTATGGAGGGATATTCACACTGCCTGCTCACACAGCTCTCTGGGAGCCTCGGGTCCTCCCTGCTGCTTGTGGAAGAAGATTGCTTCCCTGAGAGCTATTCAGAATAGGAACCCAAATTAGGTGCTGTGCAAATCAGGCTCTTGGTTAAGGCACATACTTAACGGAGATGGTGCAGATGCCCCTCTACACTGTCTAGTTTTCAGCCTTCTTTTATGGTAGGCAGCATCAGACTATGAACGACTGCCCCCTACTCCAGATGCCCACAGTCCCTATCACCAGCCCTGAAATACACTGAGACACACACAACTTTTTGTCACAGGTCAAAGTTTCTCAGCCTCCAAAGCATCAATGAATTTACCTTAGCCTATCCGTGATTTCCCCTCTCCCAGTGTTGTGTTCTGCAGCAAAGCTGTGGGAAAAGTCAGGAATAGCCATGCCATCTTTTGCATCTTGAGCCCAGTCATGTTGCCCTGTCCCTGGGAATCGTTTGGGCACGAATATTGCCTGGGGGTGAAGAATGCAGAGGGAGAAGAAAGCTCAGCAACCTGCGGTCTGCTGTGCCGCTAGAGCTGCCCAACTGGTGTCCCGCAGCCTGGAGTGACGCATGCTGAGCCAGGCTGGCTTTTCCTAAATGGTGTCAAGTATTTCCATGTGGGCTCCAATTTCATTTTCCCACAAAAAGTCTGCAAAAAAAAAAGGGTTATTTCATTAGCTTGTACCAAATTGCTTGCCTGTGAGCAAACAGCGAGTGGAATTTTGGATTAGTGGGGCTCAAAGAGCTGAAGCTGAAACTCTTGCAGAGTTGAAGCTGAGTTTCTCACCCTTGTTAAAGGCCTAGTTTAACAGGGCTCCTTCAAACCTGCATTTGCTAATTTGAGTTGGCAAAAGTGAGCAACGAAAACTCCTTCCTCCTATCCCTCCCCTGGAGGGAAACAGGCAGAGAAACCCACCTTACAAGTGTTGTATCTGTGCATTTTGATCCTTGCTAAAGTATTTGGGCTCTGAAGTTCAGCAAAACCGATTATCCGCTAGCAACACAAGATGGCAGTGTCTAAGTGCAACTCACACAATAAAAAGCCCTTTCCGTGGTTGTAATCTTGTATAAAAAGGGTCATGTTTGCTAAATGATACTAAAGTTGCAATGTAATGAGAGTTGTAGATAGAACTTTCTCTTAATCTTGGGCCTTTCTCCCCACCTGGCATCATGGAAGTGCAATGTGCAACTGAATCGGAGCAGTCTCATTTGATTTTTGTCTGCCAGTTGGTTAATTAACTGCTACTTAAACCAAGACTGAGTAGGGAGAAAAGTAAAGAGAACACTTCGTAAGGAGAAAAATAAACTAGATGATTTCTAGTGGAGGGTTTTGGTGTATTTTGCTGGATTCTTTCCTTTTTTTTTTTTTTTTTTTAAGATGCTGTTCAAGGAGGAAGAACCAATTGTTCTCCCTCTGTTCATCAGCTTCAGACACTCTGGTTAAGGTTAAAACCCTTAAATGCAGGTGTCTACAGGTGAGCTAGGTCTCTGCACTGCTATTAAAATCTGGGTGGATTTAGGGCTCAGCTCCGTTCTTCACTCTTGGATGTCTGGTGCTGCTTGGGATGTTGTCAAGTGTCTAGGACATCCACCCAGGGCTGGGGGGGCATATGGTGCAAGTCTGGGAGCTACTCATGTGGCTGCTGGTGCAGGTCTCGTGGGACGCTTTAGAGCATCGGAAAGGGCAGCAGAGATTTACGAGCAAGCATCTGAATCAAGCTCAACTCCCTACAGACAGTGGAGCAAAGGTGTGATTTCACGGGCCAGTGAATAGGTGTCTGCTATTGGGTGAGGTGCTTGGCTATCTAAGCTTCACTGACTTTAACAGGCACCTAGCTCACACGTAGACACCTGCATTTTTACATCCCTCTGTTTACCTATCTTAATGCTGGCTGAATTCTTCTGAAAATACTGAGAAACTCTGATTCAGCTAAATCCTTCATCTATCCTATATTTAGGCTTACAGGCTATCAGCTAATTAATTGCAATGTACATTTGAATATGGCTTTGGAACTGAGGGGTCTGTGGAGGCTCTGATAGAGGGCAATGTTTAAATAAAATGGCACTTCAAAAATAGAAAATGTTGTCTGTAACTTCCAGTGTGAACTTACCATGGGATTTTTCTGATACATAAGAACAAACAAATCAAGCATTTCGGAGTGAAAGTCAAGGTATTGCGTATGTTCTTAGTTTTGTTGAGATTTCTTTAAGAATTTTTTTAATAGAAGATTTGTCAGAAATTTCAAGCTCAAGTACCTATGCGTTCATCTCTTCATGCAAGCTGCAGCACTGCAGGCAATGCTGGTTAGTGGTGAGATTTATGCAGCAAGCCCTTTGTTAGAGCCCGGTGTCTGAATTCAGAGCTCATGCTGATACCAGAAATGGGCAGAGCCAGTCTCCTCATTTTCAGGAAAGCACCTCACAGGTGAACCCCGAGGAGGGTCCAAGTGATAAGTTCAACATTTCCCTTAGGTAATAGCTGATGTAACATGGCCCACCTTGTCACTTACGGAGGGTAAAAGGGTTTGAAATCTGACAATTTGAGCTCAACGTGAAAACCGTTGTGCTTGCAGCAGTGTTTTAAATTCCAACCAATCATTTGTAATGAATTAGCAAAACTTGTGCTGTGGCTGTAATGGAAGGCTATTAGCAGCAGCCATAATTACATGAAAGAGCAGCTTCATGCTGGAAGCTCTTCAGCATTTTCATTTTAGCTCCATGCTTCTTGGGAGCTAGGGGCACCAACATAAAACAACGTAGGAGGATGATGTAGAGCACTTGCTCGCAAAAGGAATATTCTAGGGTGAGTGGTAGGTTATCAGTTTATTAAAGCTGAAGAATTTTTTTAATTGGTTCAACCTACTGGAAGCAAACTTGCCAATTAAGTAGCTGCTGTAGGCAACAAACACTCAGATGCGTCGTGCAATGGGAATTGGCTTCTATGGGTTTGCCTTAACAGTCAACATTGTACAAAGAACCACAGCGCTTGGTATGTAGAAGGGTGTGTGTACACACAGATTCTCTTTATTAATTGTAATAGAAGAAAGAAAGAAAGAAAGAAAGAAAAAAAGCTGGGGCCGTTGAAGGGACAGTTCATAAACACAACCCAGTGAGAGCAGGCTTGCAGTCGGCACAGCATGCCATCTTAAATGGCCTTTTGCAAGTAGCTGTGCCAGAGCAAGTGGTTTTGATTCCCTGAACTGGAGTTTTCTTTTGCCCCCAGGCAGTCAACCAGATGTGCCATTTATTGGTGCATCAATTGCATATGGTCCTTCCAGGGTGGAAATTCACAGATTTCAGGGTCAGATCAGGCTACTGCAGTCATTTGGCCTGCCTATATCCCTACAAAGATCAGAACCTCTCACCCGATAATTCCTGTATTGAACACACAAGTTCTGTGTGAACAACAGTGTTCTTTGTTGGAAAGAAGCCCTGTGTAGATCTGAAGAATGCAAATGATGGAAAATCTACAACATGTCAATATAAATTGTTCCAGTGGTTAATTAGCACTCTTAAAAATGTTAATTTTATTTTTAGCTGTTTTATTTTAATGAGCTTTCTAGCTTATTATGATTTTATTTTCATTCATTTAACTTGATTTAGGCTCTCAGCACTGCATTAACTCTTTTTCTTTTTTTCTCTTAGATTCTACATGTGACTTTGATACAGTCCCCATTTTTTTTTTTTTCTTTTTAGTTTTATTTCTTATACCTGTACATAAAGCCTTATTGCTCACACCAGTCAGAAATTGCAGGATTACCTCCATGGGAGGATACTGTGGATTGACTGGCCCTCTCTCAGTGAATTGCAACACAAAACTCTCCCAGGCGAATATCTAGGACAGAGGGAAAATAATCTTTAAGAGCATTAAAAAAATCTGAAGCTCTATAAGAATTTCTTTTGTGTAATGCACAGATTCAAATAAGAGCTTATGTCCACAAGGGAATTTTGCTGCATAAATCTTCTGGCATAATTAGTAAGGCATTGAATTGCCTTTGTGGGAATGACCATGCCTGAATTCCTGGGTGGTTGTGCTAATTTTCCTGTCTTGGGGAAGCACCTGTAAGAGATTCCCATGCTGACATTTCTCAGTTGACAAGGGGACAAGATCACATTCCATTTTTATTTCTCAGCATAAAGTATCAGCTGCAGAAATACAATTAGTTCCTGCTATGTTTGGCAGGTATTGATAGGAGGGGTCCAACTTGCAGCCTTTCATCAAACTCTAGCTCTGTAGAGACAACAATTACTGTCTTCTGATGCCCGTGTAAACAAGACTCCTGCAGAGAAACATAAGTTTTACTTGCATGTGATACTTCATTTTAAGTAAAATTCATTCCCACTGAGGTAACTATTGCATTTATGAGATATATATGTGCTGCACCTCATTATTAATGCTAGTGGTTGCACCGGTGTACTCCTGTCTGCACAAATCAGAGGAGAATCCCAAAACAGTTTAGGAAAAGCCCCATTGATTGCAATGGAGCAAGTCAGTAAACGAGCAACCTTCAGGTAGGCACAGCTACTGTCTGTTAATGCATGGCCATCTAGCACAGCACACTGCAGAATGGCAGTCACGAGCTATGCTAGCCAGCATATGTTATGCAAAATTCATGTTACCAACGAGCATGCATTTCTATCAACAATTTGAATGCTTACAAGCATCCCTCAGCAAGTAAAAAAAGTGACAAATCACTTCTTTGCCCTTTGCTATTGGGATAATTGGATGGTTTTGGCTTTTGACTGGTGGACTCAGTATTCTTTGGAGTTTTCTGTTGCCCATGATAGTTCATAGCATGTCTAACACCTGCAAACCTTGGGATTTTGTGTTCCCTCTCCCTCAGTACTGTGTCAACGCAGCAATAAAAGAAAGGCAATTCTGGACTGAAGGTCATCCCTGTCAATGTACAAAGGTATTTAGGTTGTCCAGAATATTCTGTGTTACACCAGCCACCTTGGTTTTACCATCACCTAATCTTTTCCATTTCATCTGCTTCTTCTAGTGATGTAGGGCTAAATGGAAAACAAAAAGTGAGCAGATGAACACCAGTTTGATACTGGGAAGATGGGTAGATACTAAACAACAGGGGATATACAGGCTACAGAATCCATTTACACTTATTACACTAATGCTCCCTTTGATTATTCCCTGCAGCACTTTGAAGATATACAGTGTTATCACATCACGTGTTCTTGGTATCATATACACTTACGTTCTCTTAAATCCTATTTCTCTGTAACATCTTGGACTCGAGCCAAGAAACCTGCCTATTCAGAAGCACTGTTTACATAATCTTTTAATCCTAATCTCCTTGCCAGATCGTGAATTGTTCATAAGACTGAATTGTGTATAAAATACTAACTGAAGGTGCTAACTTCATTAAGCTTGTAAAACCAAAGCATCCCTTCACCTAGCACTAGAGACCATTTGAATTCTTCCCTTCAGTGTCTCAAGGCTATGACCTTGGAAGTATGTCAGTAAAAGTATCAATAGACAAGGGCAAAAATGTTCCTGGGTCAGTCCTCCAAGCACCAGATATTTACACTCACTGATTTTCATAGTCAAAGTGTATTTTTTTTCTCTCATCAGTCCTGCTTCACTGTTTTTTTCCATGATAACAACAATGATTATACTGTTCAGCAAATATATTTATCTTCTGATCAGGCTTCATGCTGAGACAGCAGAACAGATGCATTTATAATGCTGTTCTCATGCGCGGAGATCGACTGCAACTCTCTGATTCCCACAGAGCCTGATTGGTTTTAAGCAGAGCACTCAAGGAAAGCAAGCCTGGGAGTCGTCTGCCCATCTCTTGCCTCCCATGACGGAACGGGCTTTTTGCAACAGCACTGCCGTTCTCTAGCCTGAGAAAAAGATTTCCCCGTGCAACCCACGGGTATGTTCTGCTGTTCAATAAACTCCAGTGGCTTGTGTGAAAGGAGAGCTTGCACCACTGGAGATTAACTTCATTACTGGCCAGTCAGAACAGGAATATGACTCGGATCAGCAAGGCCCATTAGTGAGGCTGTGAAATGATAACCTTGACCGAGCTAAATACTAAAGGCTATGTTGCTGGACAGTGTAAGAAAAATTAGCTCTATTGATGTGAGCAGAACTGCACTGGTTTGCCTCAGCTGGGGGTGTGTGCATGGTGCAGATGAAATTACAACTACCTTGTAATTCTTATCTTTACTTTAAGTTTTTGTATAGGTGCTGTAGAGGCCTTGTACAGGCGTACAGGTATCTCCAGGAGTATTTTTGGAAGCTTGAGAGAGTAGCTGGAGATTTAAGAGAGTGATGAAAACAATACACTGTGATTCTGTGAAGATGTTGAGTGCTCACCTATTTTGTCAGACTAGAAATCTCCTTTGTGATGTTCTTGAAGCTGCTGATTTCAAGCTGTCTAATTAAATGGTAATTTTTATAAACCAGGTGACCTTTCTTTCTCCTTAGAGCAAGAAAACAATGACAACAAACCAGACAGTTCAATAAAAAATTAACTTCTGATGGCATTTCTTCAGCTAAAAGAGTGTGAAGAGCCCTTGATAGATGATTGCTTCACCAAAAGAAATGCCAAGGTTGAATTCTTTCTTAAAATTAATCTCAGACAGTCTGCTGGTCCTGGACTCTTGAGTGATGGGTTTGTGATCACCCGCTACTTTTAAAAGGAGTCTGTGGGCAGTATTTTCTAACTTTTCTAGTTAGATGTTTGTAACATGGGTCTGTGTAGCTGATTATTTTTTATTTTCCACATGAGGACTTAAGTTTTGAATTTTCCAGACGTATTTGTGGCACCCATCAGCTGTTCTGCTGTCCCACTTCCTCTGGTGCTGGAGTATGGACTCTCTTCTTTATTCCAGTAGAGATTTGCCCTGTGGGTTGTATTGGGCAGAATTTGATGTGTTTACCTAGTTGCTTTTCCTAGCAGAACAGCACTTCCCAATGCATTTTCTTCACCGGTGGTTCTGGCCAAGAGGGTCGTACGCACTCCCATACCGTGGCTGCTGGTTTTATCTTCTCCATGCTCACGTTCCAGCACTAAAATCAGTGCTGGATTTGCATTCCCGACAGCTGAAGCAGGACGAAACCTGATGTTCAGCCTCTATCAGCCTCTCCCCGTAATGGCAGTAATTAACTGGAGCGTTTTGCTTGCCAAGCAGCAAGCCCGGGGGCTCTCTCAGCTGCGCTGCAGAGCGCAATGTGGCAGCCTCCTCGCTTCCCCACTGCACTGTCAGGTTGGCTCAGCGATTATCTACTGACAGTCGTGTTGCTGGCAGAAGGAGTGATGTCTCTTTGGCAGCTAGCCCATGCGTGACTTGGTACTTAAGTTATTATTTCTTTCCTTCAGCCCTGCTTTACAGATTCACCCAGGGATCGGGTTCCTTTTCTGCATTCAGTATGCTAAGGGGAACTCAGTCAAGTTGTAGGTTTCATAAATCAGCTCCTTTAAATGCGAAGCATTTTTGGAGTTTCCCGATTTCCATCAGCTGTATATGTGTCTGCCACCGCACAACGACCTCTGCTGTCAGAGATTCCCAGTGAGCTGTACGTTTTGACCTTTTGACTGTCTAAATCAGGTACTGGAGGAACAGTATAGATTTAGAGTAGAGGAATTACAGCCATGAACTGTTTAGCATTCATCACCTGTATCCCACCCCCAAGAGTAGCAAAAATATGGGGAACTGTATGAAGGGTTGCCTCCTGGTTTTAGGTGGTACTGTGATGAGTGCGTTGGTTTAGGTGAGCCTGATGAGTGTGATGGTATTTGCTGGCTGCAGGAATTTGAATGAAGGCAGATCACAGCAGGAAAGCGCTGGACCTGGAATAGAGAAAGGCAGCTTTCAACTTCACTGGTTGCAGTCATTAAAAACTATTTCCCTTATCATACCTTGAGCTGTGCCTTTGATTGTTAAAAAAAAAATATTAGAACTTAAAGGATAATGACACGATGCAAAACGATTTTTTGGCGTTTTCTGACAGATGCATTTAGTTCCTCTTTCTAAGAGGTTATAACCAGTTTGGTGAAAACCTCACTCTACTGGAGGACTATGTGATGGAAATATGGCTTGCATAACATGGTGGACAACTGGATGCAAAACTGTTTACATCAACAGAGGGTATCATAGGTTTGATTTCTTGGTTTTTAGGCTGTGATAAACCCCTCTTTTTGTATTTCAATCAAAGACACCATTTCTACAGGCCTTTCTCTGAAGAATTCAGAGGCTGAGAATTCAGAGGCACAGGCTGCCCAGGGAAGTGGTTGAGTCGCCATCCCTGGAGGTATTTAAAGGACGTTTGGATGAGGTGCTTAGGGACATGGTACAGTGGTGGTCTTGGTAGTGTTAGGTTTACAGTTGGACTCGATGATCTTAAAGGTCTTTTCCAACCTATACGATTCTGTGATTCTGTGATTCTGTGAATTTAGTTGGGACTGACTCAGCAACAAGAGTTGCTGATCCACTGGCACTAGAGCAATGAAAGAGCTGAATTTTGGAGATTTTTATCTGAAAAATACTGAGCAGTTTTTCTGTTTCATGAAAACAGTGTTGGCTTTAGACTATCTGTAATTGACACTTTCTTGCCTAGATGGTGGATTTTCTCTGAGGTTTCATATCTCTGAGGCTCTTTGTAGGTTTGACCTCACTTCCCCTGTGGCATTTGAGGCAATGCCGCTGGCTTTGCAGACCCATACAATGATTAAAGAGTTAGATATGCCTTTTAATTAATTTTTAATTGAAATGGAGGAAGTGGAGAAGAAGAAAGGAGACAGTACTAAAAAGCTGAAATCTTTGTTCTGCTCTGAATTGGCTTCAGCTGTTGTTATGTTTGAGAACTACAATTGATTCAGTCTTTCTAGTTTGGTTAAGAACTGGCCAGGGTGCATGGACATTTTCTTGCAAAGTGCATCCAAACTTTGAGTTCTCTGTTGTCCCTGTGTGCTCTGGTCTGTTCCTAAACTCTGAAGCCATGGATCAGAAATCCAGGCCCCAAAAGGCTCACGGAGTGTACTAGCCACTTATGGAAATATTTAATATTAAAACAATTTTACAAGACTACATCCATTAACACAAACTGCTATACATTTTTTGACACAATTCAATTACCTTCTTTTCACCTCTTCTTTACCCTCAAAAATCTTGTCAGCCATCATGAATCTCATCTGCTCAGGTTAAATGCATTAAGACGGTTTAATAAAAGGTCATGTTCTTTTCCACAAATGCCATTTAAATATATTTAGTGAATGAGTTTAAAGATTTTTCTTTAAAATGACACTATAGTTAATTGCCTTTTTATGCTGAGGAACTTTATTGGAGTTAATGAGCTGCTTTCATAGCTGAGTATAATATTCAATTAGGTGAACATAGCAGTTTCTATTTTATTTGCTACCAGTCTAATTTGTTAAGATTGAGTTTTGTTTTGCTTTTAGATTGAATTCAGATAATCATCAGTTGTATTTCCTTTGCATACACTTAGAATCCTAATAAATGGAAGAGGAGCAGACTAAGTCTGCTAAATTATATTCAAAATGCAACTTGTTATACATCTTATGTGGTTGATATAATACCATCTATAATGTAGATGCCATGTGAGGCTGTCTGACATTAATTTTTTTTAATCATTCAAAATGCTCTGTGCATGACTTTGTCCCATAGCTTCTCGATTTGTTTGGCCTAGCAAAGGGTTGAAAGAGAATATGACGATTCATGTATAAATGCATCCAGGAGAGGGAAGGTGGTAAAAAAAGACAAAACCTTTTCAAGTTAAGAGGAAGTACTGGTATGAGATCAAAGTGTTGTACGCTGGTCATAAATTTAGACTGGAAATTAGAAGAAGATTTCTGACCGTTTGAAGAATGAGGTCTGAGCTAGTCTTCCAGACATGGCAGTAGAGACAAGATGGACTTTCAGAGATACATGGAGGAGTGTGTATGGCAGAAAATGGAGCAGTTCCTGGGCACAGAAAAAAATAATCTTGTGGCCCAAATCCCTTTGTGTCTGACATGTTGACATCTTGCAAGGGGGGTGAAAGGAATGTTGATTTGAACATTTATTTTGTCTTAATATGATTTTTTTGGGGGGGTGAAGGGATGGGGAGTAGCTGTTTGGTAGGACCGTAATTAATTTCTTCCCCCTCTTGATGATTTCTGAGGCATGGTAGTTCACCTACAACTACTGGCATGAGTAGGGTGTGTTGGTTCTTCTAATGGCATTTGTATATTTTGCAGGTCCCAGGTCTGTGTGCTTTGATCACTCACAGGACTGGCTGGATTGCACTCTTGGGACTGGGACAGAACCTTTCCCAAGCAGGATGACTGGGGTTTTGCCAATGTGTGGGACACACTAGGAGAAAAAGGGAGCTTTACAAAGCAAATTTCCTGTTGCTGGAAGGACTAAATACATCAGCAATGCTCTTGATCTTTCCGGCTATATTTCTATGACATATTATAAAAATTCAGCTTTTTGGCTTAATTTGGATGTTCGATACCTATGCATTAGGTCCTTTTCACTCCGTACAAGTACAGGTGGGTGCTTATCATATTCTCAGCTAGTTGAGACCTGCATCGTATGACCTGCATCATATATTCAGTTTTCTCACAGCTCACCCTCCCTGCTGCAATTTACTGGCCTCTATAACACAGTTGTGTCCCATGCTGATCTGAGTTTTCTAAGAACAGTCAGTCATTATTCCCCATCATTACCTGAGGTCACAAGAATACCCCTCCAAAATAATGTATCATTGTGCTCAGATTGAATATATTCTGTTTTCCAGGTCATTAAAGATCTTTCCCCAAAATAATATGAAAAGGAAATCCTGAGACATCCGTGATTAGCCTCTTATGAAAGTTCTTCCAGTCTTTCAATTCATAGCACAGAAAGCCAATATGAATTAATTTTTCAGATGTGATGGTGAGATGCAGTATTTAGAGTTTTACTAAAGCATGATACTTTATGAAGCCTGTATTCTCTTTACCTACTTTCTAATAGTCACTTCTATCTCTGTGTACATCAGACTTAACGTTTTCTTTCCAAAATGTAGTCAGGTGGCGAATTACATCAGAGCTATGACTCAGTAAACTCTGGATGTGTGTATAAATGTATTTTAATCTTTTTCTCGTGCTATGTTAGTGAAAAGCCTGAGCCAAATCCTCAGCTTGCTTCCTGACATCTTTGAAACTGAAGGGCAGTGACTGTTTCTCAACATTAGGGAATTAACCCAATAATTCAAATTTATTTATTTGCTATGTTAGGGATAATTGACAATAAGCATCTATTAAAAATAAAACACTTGTTCTTTGATTTTATCACTTGCTTTTCAAATTGGGCAGTGAAAATAATGAAGACTTTTTTTAGTCAGTTTGTGAGATTCATTCTTCAAGTATGATGTCATGGAAACAATTTCAGGAAATGCTTAAATGCTATTTCCTAAAAAAATTCACCCTTGTAGAATTGTTTCATGCACATTACAAAGATCGAGAAGTTGGGAGCTCCATATTAAAAACAAATAAAAGTTTTTCTCTTCCCTATTGTCCCACATTAAAGGGCAGCGGCTGCTTCTAAAAATGAGCCTACTTTTATTTTCTTCATATGCAATAAGAGCAGCTAGCTATTGTAGAAACTGATGGATGTGTATTTGTCAGAAAGGATCTGATCTTTCATTAATTTCAACACGGAGTGACTTTGGAAGGACATGTTTGATGATTTTCCAAGAGCGCTGAACTTTAGCAGCTTGAGGTGAAACAGGAAATCAATCCAAATCAGTCCATTTCTTTGAAAGTTAGAAAAAAGCCTCGATAAAGTGAAAAGTTCTCTCTACAATAGCTTATATTTTTTTTAACTTTTGCTCTTGTTACTTATTTCCAAACATGACGTGAGCTATGAATTGAAACAACTATTAGCAATTTTCCTATGCATTTTAATTTTACAGCTGTTAATCACAGAGTATGTTGGCTACCTAAAATCGCTTTTCCTTTTATTTTTAAGAAGTTGGTAAGTACTAAGTTTAACAACAGACAGTGATTTTTTTATTAGTTGCCATGGCAACCTATTCTGCAAAATGTCCTTCAAGAAATACCTTTTAATTTGCTATGTCCTTAATTATATGTTGTTTACTGTGTCTTAATGCAGTAAATGCTGCTGTATTTTATGCTGTCTTATGAGTAGCATGTTAAGTCATCCATGAGCTTTGTGTCTAATTTTGCAAATGGACTGGGTAGAGAGAGGCCCTTAATTCATTAAGAACGTATAGAAATGCTATTATTATTATTTTAATTCTTCTAATCTGCTTCTGCAGGTTATTTTAAGTATGAATCCCTATGTTTAATTTTTTATCTTCCCTACTATTTGATGATGTATGTGATGTTCACTGGGATCCCTTGCATCTCTTTTGAAGCAGTTGACCCGCTCTTCCCTCTCCATCCTCTGCATGCTGCAGAGTACCTCTGCAATTTTACCTTTGCAGTAAAATTCTTACAGCTCAATGTGGTTTTAGTCTTTAACTGGTATATATATTTTCAAGGTGATAGGAATTAACTATGTGTGGCATGATTTAAATACTGTATTTCTGAGGAAAAAAATCTTGGAAAAAAAAAAAAAGGCCAAATACATTCAAAATTATTTGGCAAGATTATGGCCTGCTGAAAATTACTTTCCAGTACCAGGCAGGGGGGGTAGTTTCCCCTGATACATGTTCATGAAATTATTTTAGCATCTAGAGATTTAGGTTTGTAGGTCAGGGCTGGACCATCTCATTGTAGAAAAGCAGGAGAATTCCACAACTGGATTGTGATGGCCTCATGTGCTGTACTGTAACTCAAGATGCAGATTTGAAATCATAAAGCAGAACAGTGGAATAATATGCAAGATTGTATTGGCTCTGTTTGTAATATAAAAAGTATAGAACACGATAGTATTCACCAATGTACAAGATGTTTTAGAAATTAGTCAGGGTAAAGTTGCGGTACTTGCAATATTTAACAAGCACACTTAGTTGTTTCTGTTAAAACCTTTCAGTTTTGTACCCTGTGAATCAGGCTCAGTGATAACGCTGAGCCAGAGTCTGTCTGTTTCTCTTGTAGACTCCCTAAGGTAGTATTGTTTTTCATTATGTCTAAAATCATCAGGATGTTAGTCTCTATTCAAATGTATTTTTGTATTGCTGTGACTATCTCAGTGGACTGTGGTACTCCAGTGGAGAGAATTTTTGCACATTTCTCATCTCAAGGGTGCAGTGATTTTCACCATGGCCCAGGGACTCCTCTCCGTTCTTTGGATCTCCCTTGAGGTACTGTTGCAGAATTGTTGCTTTCCTTTAAACATTGATTTTCTGTTGATTGAGATAGGTATTTCTTCTTTTCCATTTTTTTTTTTTTTTAAATAAAGTGATCACAATTCTTGGCTATTTAAAGCCATTGTGTTGTAAAGGCTCTCCCTTGCTAGTCTTTTTCTTAGCACTGCCTAGCACATGGTACTGGGAATCTCCCTCAAGGTGGAGAAGACAGACATAATAAAAACAACTCTATGGGGCAATGGGATGCTTTTGTTTATTTGGCTGGTTGACTTTCAGGCAAAGTGAACATCTGTGCTGCCCAAATTTATCACAGAGCATCTCACTAAGCCTTGCGGAGGGGTTGCACCTGTGGAAAGAACAGTTGACTTCTTTACAATGTGTAACCGCTGTGCAGATAATGTATGGATTAGTACCCTCAGATGTTACCAGGCTTTCTTTTATCCTGCAGCTGTACTTAGGAAAATATGACAATCGTGCTCCAGTGTGGACTCCCCCCGTTAATGGGAATAGCTCACCGATGGCCATGAGCTATGTAAAGTGTCTTTCTCAAAATACGCGTTGCTTGAATGGTTCAGTGTTGTTCTCCATAGAGTAGTAGAGGTTAAACCCACTTGACAGTCTTTCTGGAGGAGAAATGCCTGACTTCAGTAAAATATTTGGCGAGTAATGAAAGAATACTATAAACAGTCTCTAGCCTAAATCTCCAGCTCAGCCTCTCTGCTGGCGGAGATCTTCTGCCAGCTGTTTGGCAAGTCTGTTGCTGAAGAGACTCCAGCAATGAGACAGTGGGGTGCAGCTGTCGTGCGCAGATTCATGCACATTGTGCTGAACAGAGACATAGAGAAGAGGAGTCGTGGTGTCTTCATGGGTGTAGGAGGAAATCTCTCAGAGGGACCAGAATGAAGAAATCTGTAATTTCTTCATTACCAGAAAAGAAAAAAAACTCTGTTAGTCCGTTCATTGCCATCTGTCTTTACTCGACTCATCTATTCACTAAACACAACTGCATTTTCCCAGTGTTTATCTGCCTGCGGTACAGGCCCAGGTGCCTCTTTGCTGTGCAAATCCAGAGATTCCTGGATACAATCGGCAGTGCCAACATCCCCTTGAAATACGTGGTTAACTGGGAAGAAGAAAAGCTCTGCCAGCACGCAGCCATTTAATTCAGCTAATTCATATCCACTTAATGCTGCCTGCTTCTCTTCATATAAAGATGAGTTACAACAACAACTTGAAGGAAGCATACCCTCTCATGGCTGATATGCTCCCAAACAGCTGACTGCTTACTCTTGAAAGTAAATTCTCTGCTCGCGAAGCCGTTACCTCATTAGTTAGTAAAGCTCACCACATGTTGGCTGATCGCTTTCCTTGAAATGGTTTTGTGGGTTGTTGTGCAGAGTAATTCCAGGGTTTGATAATTAATTTTTTTTTTCTTCTCCATTCAAAGGTTTCATGAAAACTTATTGTCAGAAAGACCTTTGTAGATCTCACAAATAGCAAAATAATGATCATCCCAACAAATAATTTTTTTTAGGTGTGAAAATACATCACAGGATAGCAATGGAGAATGTATTGTCTGAGGGAAAGAGAAGGGAAAATGTGTTTGTAATTGCAAAAATTCTTTGTTGCTTATTTTGTTTTGGAAAAGTCTTGTTTTAGCTTTACCTCAAACCTGACACAAGCAAACATTTTTATATAAGGAGTGCAGATAAAGAGATGGTGAGACTTTCATTTAAGGTATTAAAAAA
Source organism: Mycteria americana (assembly GCF_035582795.1). Taxonomy (NCBI): domain Eukaryota; kingdom Metazoa; phylum Chordata; class Aves; order Ciconiiformes; family Ciconiidae; genus Mycteria; species Mycteria americana. The sequence goes on from NC_134365.1 coordinate 181,088,616, forward strand.
CTATGACAAGAGTTTCCCTCTTTTTCTGCCCCAGGGAAAAAAGAAAGGAAAAGGAAAAAACAAACCAAAAGAGCTTTTACATGGGTCAAAATTGCTGCTTGTGCTGAAAATGTGGGCAATTCCATGTAAAAAATCGGGCTGCTCATGGTGTTTGCTTAGGGATCTCCAACTCATATGGTGAATAGCATCTACCTCACCCTGCTTCTTCCTCCCTTTCCACCCCATTTGGTCAGCCTCTTCCTGCTGCCACCTCTTCTGTCCAGGTGTTAAGGAGCATGACATGCAAAGGTCCTGTTTGGCATTATTGAGCAAAGGTATGCATGTGTCTGAAAACAGGAGAGACGGCATAAAGCTAGACCCAAGCCCAGGGATTTAGTCCCCAGAAAACCCTAGAGAGAGTTCCTCTGGTTAAAGAAAGAGGGCTGGAGCTGTAAGTAGAGAAACGCCACATTTTTAAAAATCTGAAACAGAGGAAAAAAGTTTAAATAGAAAGGTACTAATTATCTAAAGCAAATTCCCAAAGGGCTTTCAGTGAAACTCCAAACAGGAACATTTTAGGTCTACATCGATGGACAAAAATGCAGAGGCAGATCCCAGAAGTGTTAGTAGACTCAGAGACGCAGTATGAGGGAACCCACAGAGTACTACCAACCCCTGAGTTTTCTTCATCCAACACAAGCACTATGACCACAGAGCCACTGAATATTCATGGTGGTTGCTGGGTGTTGCAATTTTTTTAGAGGTCATGGCACCATTCTCCTTCTAAAGGAACAACTGCTGAGAAAACAAACTTTCCCATGATTGGGAATTGCTTTCTGATGAGCCAGGCTGTTGCTTATTGCTGTCTGACTCTGGTTGTGTTCAGGGAAACTGCCTTTTCTCTTATTCTTTGCTGATAAATAGCAAAGCAGTAAAGAAATACTGGTTGTTAACACTGACTTCTTCTCCTAACTGACTCTGACTCCACTTTGAATTTTACCTGTCTGCCTTCAACAGGAAAGCAATGATTTCTCTTTAGTTCTCCTTCTCTGTGTCTTTTACTGTTTGCTTTCTGATTTTGTAACTCTTTTTCTTTTTGAATGCATGGGCAGGTATGGTAGGTCTATGCTCCTTGCCTTCCCCCATGGAAAAATCCAGAAACTCCTGGATAAAATAAGAAGGTTTACCTTTTCTGTGCAATGTCTAACAGACAAAAACCAGCAAACTCAGCATTTATGTTGTGGCCATTTATTTTAACGTGGCTCTTACTCTTCTTCTGTGATGTCAGTGCACCATCAAACATAATTTTTGCTTCAGGTTTTGTACAAACTAAATATTTTCACCGGAAGAAGTGCGCTACTTTCAATTCGCACATCCTCCAGCATGAGCGAAATAGGAGGTGTTCCCCATTGACTCGGGAAATACCTTTGAAACCTGGTTTTTCTGCTTTCCTTTGAGCAAAAAGCTTCTGTGATTGTACTGTCTCTGTCTGTCAGGCTTTTGTTGGCTAACATCCGCTTAACCTGGCAGAGATGTGGAAATCTCAAAATAACTACATTCCTGGGGGTTCTGTGAAAATGCTGTGTGGACGGAAAAGGCCCAAATCAGTGCCCGCACTGAAAGCTTTTGATAAATAGGGATGGATCCAGGCTTAGCTGTTGCACGTCTTGGCTGACATGTGTCAACTGGGTGGCTCTCAACCATCCCGGGCTCTTCATGGAGGTATCGCAAGGGTTGTGGGGAGGCGGGGTTGTGGTGGTGAAGAGGTTTTGGGGACAGAGGCCACAAAGCCATAGGCAGCCAGCGGCGGGACTGTTCTGCTGCTCCTGGAAGCAGTTGTTTTTGAACAGACAGGGAAATAGCTTTGCAATGTATTGAAAAGTCTTGTCACATTTTTTATGCTTTGCTGCCCACTTGGGTTTTTTTTGTTTTTTTCGTTTTTTTCCCCCTGCCTTTCCCCCAAGTTCATGTTCAAAGCCGGGAACATTGTTTCCACATTCTTCACCTTAAACAGTCTTGAAGCCAGATGAGATAATGTAAAAAGCAAATGAAATTATTTTCAAATAGTCTGCGAGGGAGCGCCTGGGAAGTATCAGTGACTAGCTGGTTAATGTTACAGCACAGCTGATGGCAGGCAGAGAGGATAGAAACGATGTTTAATCATGGATGTGAATACTTATTTAAACAGGTGTTCAAGACAGTGTTCCAAATTCTGAGGTGACTTTAACCTTTGTTAAAAGTACCTGTATATATGACACATACATATAACGTGTGTGTTAACAAAGTACGCACACAACTCAGTGTAACTCAACTGGGTCCAAGAGCAGGAAAAAAAGAAAAATACATATGATTTTTTTAATGCCCTGCCTGTAAATACTATTTTTTTCACCTTCCCCACTGAGGTAACAAGTGGGTCACTGTCATAAACAGTAGTGATCAATGCAAACACGTGTTCGCTTTGGACTGAAAGGAGGCAGTTCTGAATTTGGGATGCTCTGTCCTTCAGAGAGGTTTGGTGCATGCAAGCACTGTACCAAGGTGGGATTCAGCTCCAGGTTCACCTATTAATGTACATGTCTACCTGTGCACCTGTGTGTGAAGTGTCTATGCTCCCGCTACAGTCCAAGGGGAGCTAATCAATACAGTCAGTGGGACCGACTGGGAGGGATGGTTATGCATTTTATCCTATACTGGATAGTTAGGGCTCAATTCAGTTGTTAAAACAGGCATCTAACGCCATTTGAAATACTCCTGGATATCCGAGGCACCTGCATGGGCCTTGCAGATGAGAGAGGTGACTGACTGAGACAATTGAATTGTGTCCCTACATTTGCTCCCTGAACTGCTCTTCTGAGCCCCTTGGCTGTCTTGACTAGATCTCCACTAACACCAAGTGTGGACACTTCTGTAGGCATCTACACTGAGATGCCTGAACCTGGAGCTGATGCCTAGATTCAAATCCCAGCGCCCCAGCCTGGGGCTTCCTGCTTTGTTATCCTGGAGATGCTCTGCATAACACAGCTACCTTACGTCATTTCAGTTAAGTTTAAAAGCTACGCTACAGAAAACTATGTCAGAGTGAGGATGAGGAGAATGAGCTTTCAATGACAACCATTAAAAAACCCCAAGAATATACAAGGCTTTCTTGCAGGGACGTGAGATAGCACTGAAGTATCAAAGCTGGTTTTAGGATTTTAAAAATTCCTACTATCTTTCTCACTCATGAGGAATGAAATTGAGGCCTCAGCAGCACTCAAACCTGGACTTTGTGTGCATGCTATGAACTCCTGTCACTAGCAAAGTCAACAGGCATCTTGACATTGATTTTTAAAGAAAACATGACAGCACCCTGCTGCTGTGGCCTTTATGTATCATCTGCTTCCTAGGAGGCTTTGCGCTTTCTAATTCTTCATAGGGCAATTCTGGCATGAACTGCACGAAACCGGGCCACCAGCAAAGCAGAGAGCTGCCTTACAAAGAAATCAAAGTACAGGCAGTCTCCCAGCCTCTGGGACCAAATACAAGCAGCAAATGTCAGTGGGCAATCCTCAGAAGGTTTAGCAGATGAGACATTTAAGTGACACATCTAGCGATTGATTTCTTCGGTATTTTCACTCTTTTCCTTCTAGCTCTGACACTTTTCTCTGTTACAGAGGGAAAGAATAACTGACATATGTCTGTATGGGTAACACAGGAAAGTTGATGTTCATTATTATAATTGTTAGCCTGACCTTTGGAAAAGGACTAGAGTCTGGATGCCTCTGCACTTTTTTTGATACTCAGTGTGTGAGATACTTTAAATAACAGGCTTTACAGTCCAAGGATGGGAGTACATTACTTTCAGAGCAAAACCCTTTTAAGTAAGCTAAGCAAAGTACAAGGATCCTAATATCACTAGTTACTTTTGAAAATGCAGACCTCTTCCCTTCTAGAAAAACTGGCTAGAAACGCCTTGTAGGAGTGAAGACCAGCGATTCTGACACATGAGGAACTGGTGCTCCCATCACCAGATGCGATCAATAAGAGAGCAAAGGCAAGAAGGGGCCTACTGCTATTTTTTTTTTCCTTTAGCAGCTGTCGCAACTGAGGCTTCTCCTCCCTCCACCTCTGTAGGAGAGATGGAGATGCTGGGGAGCACAGGCTAATCCCAGGGCAACCGCTCCCTCTGCAGGAAACAGGCTGGAGGGATCCACTCCTCCAGGCTGGGTGAGAAAGCAATGCACTATGTACCAGCACATGAATGACGCTGAAATACGGGGAGGGACACGACACGATGACGCGACCGATGGATATTTTACACACAAGTGGGCCATGTAACTTCAGCATTTGCTGGAAGTGAGGTCTGAAGCCTCTGTGAAAAGCAAGTCTGTCTAAAGGGGAAGGGTGGAGGGATGGCTGCTGCCTCCGAACAGCACGGTAATAAGGGAACGTGATTTGTTAAGTGCTGCTCCGCTCTCTTCTGCTTAGCCCAACCACACAGAGCTCTGAAGTCTGGTGTATAGTATCTCACCTGTACTAGGAAAGATTTTTTTAAACCGTTTCAAGAGGTGATGACTTTGGCTGTTAAGACAGGGCGATTTGTATTTTTACTGAACTCAAGCATTGTGTCTAGCTGTTAATCCCTGAATGTGGTCTCATACTTTCCTCCCCCGATGTGCTAAAAATAATTCATAGCTGGCTCAGCCCTGCAATTTTAAGTCAGCTGCTGGGCATAAGCATGTTTCTGTTTTTAACAGAGATTTTTCTGGGCTTTTTGTATTGTCTATGTAAAAATAATTCATGGGTGTTTTATGGTCCATCTGATATTAAAATGACATTTAATATGAAATTTTTACATTACAGCAAGGAGCAAGAGCTCTGCTTCTCCTCAGTTTGGTTAATAAACATTTTATGAACTTCATGGATGTGTGTCTGGAGTAGATGCTAATAGCTCAAATGTATCAATGAACGAGGTTTTAAAAAAATCCCTAAATACATATTTGCCTAATTTGGTATTCAGTTGCTATGTATACAAACTTCCATGATGGACCAAAATAGAAACGGGCTCAGACTACAGATTTGCTTCTAAACTTCTAGTCTTGTCAGAAATTATAGATCTGCTGTATGTATCACTGAATTGTAGATTGTAGCTGTGTTTTCTATAAGTCATGAAAGTAGATTAAATAAATGTAATGATGTTGCCTGGTCTTGAGTATATGAATCATTTTTCACAAAATGCCCCAAAACAATACAGATCCATTGACCCCCAGATGTTTAAGTCTATCAAGTTATCTTTACAGTACGGATTGTATGTCTTATCAGTCTCTGAATATGACACATACTGAATGATTATACACATTAACTCACCGTTGGTTATTCATGAGAGTAAATGATTTTTTTTTCTGAGCAAAAATATGGAGTCATTTAACTGGCTTATCTGATCTTCTCCATCAGTAGGAAAGACAGTTGGGGGCTGTAGTTTGGGAAGGTATTCCCAAAGTTTACAGTAAGAACATTTTAGTTATTCCTTTTAGGTTAAGATCTGAAGTTCCCTATTTAGCCATGGGAAGAGTTAACTCCAGAGAGTAATTTGGACCAGTGAGATACATATACTTTTGCCTCCCTATTTAGATGCCTTCCAGATGCCTTTTTCCTTTCACTGATCGCATGAGGAGCCAAGACTCTCCTGCTAGGCCTTTAAAGTGAGATGACACAAAGTCAGGAGCCATTTCTGAGGCAGAGTAGACTATTAGATTCAGTATCGTTGTACCCATGCATCACAGGTGGAGGCTGCTACTACTCCCTCTACCCCCTGAAAAAAAAGCAAGGAAAAGAAAAGTACAAATATAATAAATGGTGTTTAAAAAGCTTTTATAATTATAAATTATTTTATATATATGTATGTATATAATTATGCATTCATGGAAAGAATTCCGTAGAAATATTAGACTGAAGGGAAAATGAGTACTAACATTTTCAGGTAATCCACAACCTGGAATTCTTTTCAAAAACTATTCAGACTCCATCTCACAATGAGTATGGGAGAAATGCCTTTTCTTCTTGGAGAGATTTCTTTCAATACATACTTGAAGGAGATGAGACCTTAAGAAGCAACTTTTCTGTCGCTGTTTCATTTCCCCCTTTTGTACAGAGCATAGAAAAAAGACCTCAAGCAATCACAGTCTTAGCAAAGCCCAGCAGCAAAGTGAGGGGCATCACTGCAAGTTACTGCTTTTGTGTTAGGAAACTTGCAAATGGATGAAGGGCATTAAAGGATTTGCTCCGTTTGTGAGACTGCAGAGGGCATGGCGTACAGCGGTGGGTTGGAGCACTTGTACTGTGCTTTTAACTGTCCACTTTAAACTACTCATCACAGTGTGAAGCACCACGATCTTAATTGCTGCTTTGACTGTAAGCTCCTGGATGTCTCGTCTCATTTCCCCATCCCTTTCCTGATTTCTCCTGTCGTGATCTTAGGTGCTAAGGTCTGAAATACAGCAAATGTACTGAGAACACAGACCAAAGGAATTTGTGTACGTTACTTTGCCCATGTTTTGAACCAGGCATTAGCTAACCTCTTTGGGGTGGGACTGGAGAAATTTAATTTTTTTTTTTACTGTGACGTGTTAACCACAATCGAGATGACTCATTAGTAATCTTGTAATATTATTCAGGAATAGCCTAGCCTCTTAAATCCTCATGTTTGGAACAAGCAATTCAGTATGGTATTAAATATGGTTTATATTTAAATTCTTTGTTGGATTATCAGCAAAAGAAACCTGAAAAAACTTCTCTGGCAAAACCACCAGTTACCATGAAGCTTTTAGAAGCATATTGGAAGTTATTATTTTTTTTTTTAAACATGGATATATCCTAGAGAATTTGATAATTAATGAACAAGCTACTAATCATTGCTGAACACACATTAGATGATACGCTATAATAATGGAAGGCTTAATGCACAGCTCCCTAAAAGTCATTGGAATGACCGATTTTCACTGTTTTTCACTGAATGACAGTTTTCACTGATTCGGGTGAGACTGAGATCAACCTCTTACCTCAGGAAGACTGAAGATTTTAAACAGCTCTTCACTCTCCAGGCTGTGAGCAGCTTGTTTTGTTCCTTTCCTTCATTTCACTCATTTTAGACATCAAGGCTAGCTGCATTTTTGTTTAATATCAGTTTTGTTTTCAGGCCCTGTGTCTGAGGAAGCTTAGGCTGCCAACAGTGCTGGGGAATATGTTATTTGTTTAAAACTAATCTATTTCCGTAGATGTCTTAAAGCAAAGCCAACAGTACAGTTCTGTAAAAGCATGTTTTTACAAAACTTAAGTTCTGAGGGAGCAAATCTGAGTTGAAAAGGTTCCTTTAAATCTCTGCCATAATGCAGCTGTGTCCCTTTTCCAACAAACGTGATTTTTAATGACTTCTCCTTGTTTAGGAAATGGCTGTCTATCTGTGAGCCTTCTGACTGCTGCAGGGGAATAATGGGATGTCTCTCTGCTTTCTGCTGCAGAGCTGTTTTCAAGAAGGCTCATAGGAAAGCAGAGCCTTTTTCTCTCTCCTGTTTTTTCAGGATGATTTTGAAATGGTTTGTCTCTGCATGGTTTTGTCCAGACTTAGTAATGGTGTCTTTATTTCCCCCAATCTTTTTGCTTGATTTACAACAGTGGGGTTTAATCTGTGTTTTACGGACGAGGGGTGACCTCCATGCATGATTTCCAAGGGGTCTGCAAAAGGAAGATAAGAAAAGCAGTGGGCTTAAATCTGGACTCTGAGTGTCCATCCCTCCTTTGGAAACTTTTCACAATCAGTATACTGAAGATTTCAAACCACTGCTCACTGCAATACTCATCTTACATCCATGCTTTTTGGCATGGGTAGGGATGAAATAAAAAAAACCTAACAAGCAACACCCTATGCTCTTAATTTTTCTATGTAAATCTAGACTCTGATCATAGAATCATAGAATAGTTTGGGTTGGAAGGGACCTTTAAAGGTCAGCTGGTCATCTTGCTCAAAGCCCCGTCCAACCTGACCTCGAATGTTTCCAGGGATGGGGCATCTACCACCTCTCTGGGCAACCTGTTCCAGTGTTTCACCATCCACATTGTAAAAAATTTCTTCCTCATATCTGGTCTGAATCTACCCTCTTTTAGTTTAAAACCATCACCCTTGTCCTATTGCAACAGGCCCTGCTAAAATGTCTGTCCCCATCTTTCTTATAAGGCCCCTTTAAGTATTGAAAGGCTGCAATGAGGTCTCCCCAGAGCCTTTGCTTCTCCAGGCTGAACAATCCCAACTCTCTCAGCTTTTCCCCGTAGGAGACACGTTCCATCCCTCTGATCATTTTTGTGGCCCTCCTCTGGACCCACTCCAACAGGTCCATGTCTGTCTTGTACTGGGGGCCCCAGAGCTGGATGCAGTACTCCAGGTGGGGTCTCACGAGAGCAGAGTAGAGGGGCAGAATCACCTCCCTTGACCTGCTGGCCACGCTTAATTTGATGCAGCCCAGGATATGGTTGGCTTTCTGGGCTGTCAACGCACATTGCTAGCTCATGTCCAGCTTTCCATCCACCAGTACCCCCAACTCCTTCTCTGTAGGGCTGCTCTCAATCCCTTCATCCCCCAGCCTGTATTGATACTGGGGATTGCCCTGACCCACGTGCAGGACCTTGCACTTGGCCTTGTTGAACCTGACAAGGTTCACATGGGCCCACTTCTTAAGCTTGTCCAGGTCCCTCTGGATGACATCCCATCCCTCAGACATGTCAACTGTGCCATTCAGCTTGGTGTCGTCTGCAAACTTGCTAGGGTGCACTCGATCCCACTGTCTATGTAATCAATGAAGATACTAAACAGTACTGGTCCCAATACAGACCCCTGAGGGACACCACTCGTCACCAATCTCCACATGGACATTGAGCCATTGAGCACTACTCTCTGGATGAGACCATCCAGCCAATTCCTTATCCACTGAATAGTCCACCCATCAGATCCATATCTCTCCAATTTAGAGAGAAGGATGTTGTGGGGAACTGTGTCAAAGGCCTTACAGAAGTCCAGATAGATGACATCTGTAGCTCTTCCCTTGTCCACTGATGTAGTCACTCCATCACAGAAGGCCACTAGGTTGGGCAGGCAAGACTCGCCCTTGGTGAAGACATGCTGGCTGTGTCGAGTCACCTCCCTGTCCTCCATGCGCCTTAGCATAGCTTCTAGGATGATCCGTTCCATGATCTTCCCAGGCACAGAGATAAGGCTGACAGGTCGGCAGTTCCCAGGGTCCTCCTTTCTACCCTTTTTAAAAATGGGTGCAATGTTTCCCTTCTTCCAGTCACCAGGGACTTCACCTGACTGCCGTGACTTTTCAAATATCATGGAGAGTGGCTTGATACAGTCCTACATGGACCTGCAGCAATTCATATCTGCCGAATATCAGTTCCAAGTAATTGCCATGGGTTCGTTTCTGCTCACTACAGATGTGGAGGAAATGGGTGGCACATAAACACAGAAAACAGCTATCCTGACATGCAAGATCCTGTAGAGTATATGCTGGCTCCTTATAGCAGTGGTTTTTAGGACATTAAGTGTATACTGGCAGTTTTTCTGTGTATCAGCTGCAAGACAAATGAAATCCATATTCGGTTTTCTGAAGCTCCATTTGATTGCTGTACATTCAACGTAATAAATCATTGCAAATAAATCATCATTGCACTAACCCTGAGAATGATTCAAGAACCTCTTCAGTTCAGTATGTAATAAAACTCATGCTACTGTTAGGTTTTGTATACTTTTATCTTGTAAACAGTTTGGATGGTTTGGGTTTCTGATCTGACCTTGGCTATTACTGGAATTTGTATACAGGTTGCTTTAAACTGCTTTTGTAATGGATATACTGTAATTTCTGGGTTGTAATTCATGCCATGGACCATTCTGCCACAAGTAAAACCACAAAAATAGTGTGGAGGATGGGAGCTCAGAACCACTGTCCGCAGGGAGCTGAAGGTGTGTGAGAAAGTGTCTTCATCGACTGCCAAGCCAACATAGCCTAGTGTTAAAGATGTGAAATCCTGTTGTGTTGGCTTGTAAATTGCTTTGTTTCATTTCCTAATATAACATATTGGGGGTGTTTTCCTTTTGCGCTGCAGGATGCGTTTCCTGCATGTGGTCCAAAGGCAGGAGAGACTGGGAAAGCAAAATCATTGTTGTGCACCTTTACTTTCTGCAGAACACAAAAGTGCTTAGAAAAGCTGCTGTCAGAGCAGAGAAAGCTCATTTATTAAATGTCTGTATGTCTCGACTGCCATCATAACTACTGCAAATATCAGTGCTATGGCCTTGAGGTTACAAGCAAGAAAAGATTGAATGGTATTTTATGAAATGATTTATTTTCACTAAGCTGAGTCCATCTCATGATTTTTTTAAGGGTGAACCACAACACTCAGAATAGCACTTCTCTGAATGAAAATAAGGCTACCAGATTAATAATTTTCTACTTTTGTACTGCAAAACCTAGATTGATAGAGTATTTACTGCTTTTGACGTATTTTGCTCAGTATATAGCCATCTCATTTATTAACTTGCTTATGGTTATTAGTATGGCATTTAAACCAATTCACAGTAGATTTAATGAGTTAGGTGCTAAGGCCTGTGAGTTCATTGATATGTGAGTAACGCTTTAACAGCACTTCCCATGATGCATGATGTACTAGTCTACATTAAACTGTGGGCAGGAAAGTGTTGAGGAGAGATTTGGGATGCTTCAAAAGTTTTCTGCAGTCGATTTAATTTTATGTTTACATTAATCCATTTAAAAATTGTTTTCTTCCAAACCAGGTGTTAGAGTAGGGAAAGATTATGAAGTTTCATGCGATTTCAAAACTGTTGCCGAAGAAAGCTTTTTTTTCTTTCCTTTCAGTGTTTGCATTGCAAAACATCACTGTCTGTTGAGATTTAAAAAAAAAGAGCATAGATACCCAGTTGCATATTCTTCTCCACTCAGCCTTTTGATCTCATCTGCCTTTACCATTTTCAAAGTGCTCCAATAGACACACTTGAGACTGAGATCTCAGTTCTTCTCGCATTTAAAACAACTTTTCTCCATTTAAGTCATTTAGTATGTATAGACATAGCAGAACAGAGTTTAGTCCTTTGTGTGTCTGTTTCTTTTTGGTTTTTTAGTTAAATAGAGAACTAACATGATGAGTGTCTAAGTTGCCTCACAAAAAAAAGGAAGTGAATTGAAGTTAGGGGATTGGAATGAATGACAGGTGACTGAGATAAGCCTGAAATAGCAGCTTAAAAGAGTGACAGGGGAAGATTAAAAGATATAAATGAAGGCAACTGCCAACAATCCGTAGAATCTAGGACACAAGATGATGTAGAATAGAGGAAGTTTGGAGGGGAAAGCAATTCAGACAAGATGAGAGTGAATGGGGAGCTGCTACAGGATTTCAGTATTTTCTCAATAGGAAAAAAAATTTAACATTTTGATAATACTTGATGGGGAAAGAGAGAAAAGAACAAATAGGCTCCTGTCTGACAGGGAAATAAGGAAAGTGAGAAGGATGGAAAGTGAGGTCTTTACAATAAAAAGGAGAGTTCAGAGGGCTAAATGTTTATTCAGAATAAAACGGGATTATAGTCAGAATCATTTGAGGAGGCAGGACTAGGTGTAGTTCAAAGGCTGAGGCATTGAAGGCAAGCCATAGGTAATTTCTGATACTCTTAAGTAGCGTAGTGCAGAGTATTCATAAAGCCTCTCCTTCCTCCTCTGTTTTCATTGAGCAGTCTATGAGATGAGTGCTTCAAAAATCAAAAAGTAAGGTTATATATGTACTATTGGTAATACTCTTGTGAAGACAAAATGTTCCACTGACACAAGCGTAACAATTGCTAAAATGGGATGCAAAGCAACGACAGGTGACAGATTTGAGAGGAAACCTTATCCTTCAGTGCAGGTCCTTCCTTCCTTTCTGCCTAGGCCTGAGAGCATACTCTAGTTAGAAAAAGAGCTAACGCTTCGGGGTAATTGTTGGCAAATGGTGGAGATGATGGACCACTTACTGACACACTGGTTTAGGCAGTTTTCTCAAAAGGCATCTGGGCACAGCCTTGGAGCCAGGTATCTCCCTCCTATCACAGCACAGCGACTGGGCATCATTTATAAGAATTATAGCATCGTATCCCCCAGATAATCCTCGTGTGATGCCTGAAGCAGGATTCATCCAAGGATCTCCAGTGCAGATATTATCAACAGCAGGAGCAGTTTTGTGCTTCCTTCTTACCCAGTGGAGAGGCAGGGGTATGGGTATCCCTTCCTCCTACCCAGGGAAGAGGAAGGATGACCGTTTCATCTCATCCTAGTGTAGATAACCTAAAACAGATAAATGGATCATTTTCTAAAAATGCCGGTCTTTCTCCCTTGGCTACACAGAGAGCTTACGGTGATTTAAACACCCAAAGTTAGGTGAGATTAATCCTTCACCAAGAACTAAGTCTAGCTCTGTCCTCCCAGCCTCCTTGTGTCTGTACTGATAAGGTGCTGAGACCTCCACATTGCTGCAGGGGCCCCAGGGTGCATCTTGGCTCCAGGAGATGAATTCCGGACAGAGATCTTTGTTCAGCCGAGCAATTTCCTACTTGTTCAGCCTCCCACGTGGAGGAAGATAAGCACTTCAGGGACAGTTCAGCTCATTGTGGAGTGACTAGGCTTGTGCCAGGAATCACCTTTGGGGCTCACCTCTCCCTGTTTCTTGACTGTTAGAGGAGCCTATATCAGCTTAGATTAGATGTCTTTTGGAAAAGATTTATCTTACCGAACTTCAGCTAAGTGTACTGCCTTTGGAGTCCAACTGAGTTGGTATTTAAACTCCTGTTTGAAATCAAATGAAGCAGGTGTGTGTTTTCCTGAATCAGGGCCGCAGCAGAAAGCTCTTCATATTTTTTTCTTTTTTAACTTTCGCTTTCTCAGAGTATAATGCCTAAATTTACCAGTAACACAATTCTTTTCTCCTAGAGGTCATTTCTATGTACATCTCAGAGAGAGGGACTTTTATCTTCAGAAAGTATATTTTAAAACAAAATTAGGAGATAAAAAAAAAACCACAAAGCTTTGCCATTTTCCTTATTTTAATCCTTGAAGTAACTGTTATCATTGAGATGACTAATAATATCCTTTACTCCATCAGGGAAATGCCATGACAGTAACTTGCATTTGCCTCTGGAAATTCCCACCTAAACTATCGCTAAATTATCCCACTCTTCTGCTAACACTAATTGGCCTCTCGATTTCTGTGCTTTGAATATGTCCATTTTTTTGTCTTCCAGTTATCGCTATCTCTCAAGGCAAAGTAACTTAATATTATTAACTGCCAACTTACTTATGGAAACACAAAGGAATTTTCATTCTTTTTAACTTCTCCAATTTTGACATGGAATCAGCAATTTAACAATGGATAAATAGGTACAATTTTATATTGTGCTCCCCCATAGCACTCAGAGCAGGGCTAGACCCTTCCAGCCTAATAAAGCACAATAAACTAGGAAAACATGCCTAATAACTCACAGATCTTAATTCAGCTTACTGTGCTTGAAAACACCACTGGAACACCACTAATAAGGTCCAAATTTATCATTATTATATACAGCAGATGGACATATTCATTTATTTATTGACGTCTTTATTTAAAAAAACATCACTTCAGAGGTTTTAAACTGGAATGCCTTTCAGTGAGTTACTTTTAGTAACTTTAATGTCACTGTGTGACATTGAACATTAAAGTGAGTACATTTTTTGGTTTTAGCATACTGAATACTTTGTTTTTAATTGCAGTGTTAGAGATAGCTTTAATCTGTGATGATTTAATTCCTTCTGAACCTCTCCACAAAATAATTTCAAATGAAAAAAATAGTATTTATGAGCTACGCAGAAGTACTGGAGTGGATGAGAAAAGAAATCACGTTGCTATCATACTCTTGACCGTTATGGTTACCTATCAACCAAAATGTTTTTTTGATTTTAGCATTACCAACACCTGATTTTGTAGTTGACCATGGGAGGAAGGAGAAAATCATTGACACTAGTTAACCGCTGACATCTGCTTTTGAAATTATGCGCTATTAACCCTGGGCATTGAGTTTAATTCCCTTTTGTGCAATTTTCAGTCTTACAAGAGCACTTTTTTTCTCCATTGCTCAGAATTAGTCTTGTCATACCAATAAAGCATCACGATTCTGCCAAAGGCATTTTGCTGTATGTAGAAGGTGTTCAGCATATATACTGTATGTAGCAGGTGAATCATTTCAACCTGTACTCAGGTTAAACCTGCTTCCACACAAAGCCGTGCTGGCACCATTTTAAGACCACAGAATCACAGAATGGTTGAGGTTGGAAGGGACCTCTGGAGGTCATCTGGTCCAAGCCACCCTGCTCAAGCAGGGCCACCTAAAGCCAATTGTCCAGGACTGTGTCCAGATGGCTTTTGAATATCTCCAAAGATGGAGACTCCACAGACTCTCTGGGTAAGCTGTGCCAGGGCTCAGTCACCCTTGCAAGGCCAGGACAAAAGTGGAAAAAAAGCCCTGCAGCACCTAAAATTAAGCAAATCCAATAGAGTTTTAAAAAAAATTAGTAAAGAATTGCATGTCTTGAGTGTGCTTTTTAAAGCATGAATGAATGTGCTTCCTATTTGAGATTGTGCTTGTATTAGTAAAGTTAATTTTAGTTTAGTTTCTGGATCAGCAACAAAACAAAATCCCTCAGTTTGGCTTAGGAGATACAGTAGAACACAAGCAAAAATTATTAAAATTGTTAAAATTATGAAAATGTGAATGTGAGACAGGAAGGAAGGGGAGGAGGTGCTCTAGGAGCCGGCACAGAGATTCCCCTACAGCCCACACTGGAGCAGCCTTATCCTGAAAGACTGCACCACACGGAGAGGACCCACGCCTGTGCAGTTTTTGAAGGACTGTATCCCACGGGAGGGACCCCACGCTGGAGCAGGGGAAGTGTGAGGAGGAAGGAGCAGCAGAGTGGAGTTGTTATGGACTGACCGCAAACCTCATTCTCCATCCCCCTGTGCTGCTCAGGGAGGAGGAAGAGGTAGAGGAGTTGCAATGAATAAATGAAGTTTAGCCTGGGAAAAAGGGGGGACCAGGGGGAAGGTGCTGTTTTCATTTTCTCTTTGTTTCTCACCATCCAACTCTATTTTAATTGGTAATAAATTAAATTAATCTTCCCCAAGTCAAGTTTGTTTTGCCCATGATGGTAACTGGTAAGTGATCTCCCTGTCTTTATCTCAACCCATGAGCTTTTTCAGCTTATTTTCTCCCCCTGTCCTGTTGAGGGGGAGTGAGAGAGCGGCTGGGTGGGCAGCTAGCAGCTGGCCAAGGTCAACCCACTACAACTATTTTGCCTATAAAGTAAGTCATGCTGTGACCCAAGAGAAGACACAGGGTCAGATCCTTACCTGATGAGATTTGGCAAAGGTTGCTGGATTTCAGCAAAGTGATTCTGCTGACAGAGATCCCAACCTGTGATTTTTAATGTCACACATAGTGCAAACAGTGATATTTGGTTGTGTTTGGAACAAACTACATGTAAAAGTACTAGGACTCAGGAGGTGCAAGTTTGGGGTTTTTTTGTTTTTTTTTTTAGCTTGCAGGAGTAGTTATGTAGTGGAAAGCTAGACCTATTTTTGTCTGCACAGCAAACAGTCTCAGCTCTGGCCTGTGGCCTGTTGGATATTAAATTACCTGGGCCATTCTTCTGAATAAAACCTAATACCGTTCTGGAATTTGCTCTTTACTAATTGAGCTCAGAATCAACATAGTAGGATACTACTCCTCAAAATGAAATGCAAACACACAAGTGAGGAGCAATAATGAATTTTTTATCATTCAGCAAGAACATTTCTCCCTCCCACCTGCCTTCTTTCAGCTCCTCCATGTGTTCTTTTCCCCTGGAGATTTAAGACACCATAAATAGTAACCTTTTTCTCCCTGGCGTTATCATTCTGTCATTGCTAGATTTCTTTAGTTGCTGGGTTTCTGTATGTGGTGGACAGCTAATGGCTATTTATTTTCAATAGGGACCTCTGAAAGTATCTGAGAAGAAGTGAAATAAGCAGTAGCTTGAACAAAGACATATAGTAGAAAGGGAGTGGAAAACAGGCCAGTCAAATGCAGAATGCATGCCAGCTATCACTCAGACATTTTAGAAGACTACTGCAAAAAGAGCAGCAGCATTAACTAAAAACCACCCCCTCTTGCTCTGCACAATCACTGACCTTACATGGTGCTTTTAAGATTTATGCAGGCTCAGGGACGAATTTGCATGAGTACAAGAACAGCAATTGCACTTTGAATGGGGAAAGCTGCATTTCTTAGTTCACCTCTGGAAGCTGTACCACCAAATAAAGCTACTACCCTGCACACACACGAGAAAGCGGTGTGAAGTCCAGGTTCACCTGAAACTGAGCTTCAGTCACCAATTAGCTTCTGAAAATTCTGTGCTTTTATGATCTTCCTGGGTGTGCTCAGCCAAGTGTCATGAGAACTGCAGCTTTAGTAAGCAAGGACCTGATATTTTTTTGACACTGAGGGGATAAAAAAAAGTCACGGCTAGATTATGATCAGAGCTGGCACATTGCACAGCGGTGATAAGAGATATCCAGATCTTGACTGTGCCCTAGGTTTAATAAGAACTACGGAAAGGCCTGCAGGAGTCTTCATGGTCCAAGTAATAGAAATTGATCTGGTCTATTGAACAGAGCACAAAGTGTGTGCTATTACCTTTGAGGGCCTTATATTTCCCCAATTTTAATGTTTCCATGTTAAGGCTGTCTCTAGCTGTATGGATGTTATGCCCAAACTGTTTGTTTCACAGTCAAGGAGAGCTGCAAAATGTAACTGGACCCTACTAAACAGTGGGCTGAGGCAGGGTTTGACTTAGTTACTCTTTGTATATTAAGGGACTAAAGCAGAGGAGATGTTTTCAACTCACTGGACTGAGATTATCTTAATATGGGGATGCAGCCTGGTGGTGATATGGGTTGTAAATGTTAGAGTGTTACTTATTTCTGGAGTAGCCCAGTGGGATCACTGAACAAATACTCACCTTTTACTTTATGGATATAGCTTTGAAAAAGTATAATTAGTGCAAATCTATGTATATTAGAGTGAAAGTTTAGCCCAAGGTGTAAGAATTCCTTTACATCCTTTTGGTTAATTGATTGGATTATGCTCTCAGCTACACTGCAGTAACTCAAGTTTCCCTTCTGTAACTTAAACCAGGTGTTTTTCTCTGACGTGGATGGAGCTCCTGCGTGAACAACAACAGACTCAGGCCCTGAGTCCCTGGCTTTACTAATCAATTCAAGACACAACTTTAATTTATCATGATGAAGCAAAACCAAATCCTCTAGAGATTAACTCTAGATAATGCTCAGGCTTTTTGCTGTTGTTGCTAAAGAGACGAAAGAGCTTCATGAATGTTTTTAATGAACAACAGGAGATGTTGTTTCAATAAATGCAAGTCCTTAGTAATTGAACTCAACCAGGGCCTCATTAGAACTGCTTTTTCCTATAAATATACAATCCACATACAGTGCACTTCAAAATTATTAGGTCAGGGAGAGCCTTAAACTTGCATTTCAGCATCGTAAGCTGGGAGCACACAATTCAGAAATTACCTCAAATGACTATAAATGGTAATTAAAACCTCTAAGCAAACAGAATGGTTTTTTTATTCACTGTGTAAGTGTGATTGTCTGACTGTTACTAAAAGTATACTTGAATGTATTTGTATATTCAGGGTTTACAAACTCACCTCATGGCTATGTTTTGGTCAAAAGGAAATTTAGCTAATGGACCTTATTGGTATTCCGGACAGAAAAACATAAAGGGAGGGGATTCATGCAGAAGTAGCTCTTTCCAGAAGAATTTATGCAGGTTTTTCAAGCCTAGCAACCGAGGCGTTGCCACCAGGACCATTTTAATACCAGTGCTTGTGGTAGTCACACGACTGACTGTATCTTGTTTAGAGCAAATGAAAGATTTCTGTGATTACAGTTCTAAAATGGCTATTCTTACACATACTAGACATATATTTTCAGTTTAATGGGATCCAAAATCATATTACTATTTCTTCATAATACTGTATGCGTGAAAAGCAAGACTGCATCACTCACTGCAAAAAAAGTTTTTAGCTGGCTGCAAGAAAAAAAAAAAATTCTTTCTCAAAAAATTAGGTTCAATGCCTGGAAAGGAATTATGTAGAATAAGATGGGAAAAACAATAGGAATTCAGTCCTCTGCGAAGATCTTTCTGCCTCTCAGATATAACTTGCTATTTTTCCATTCCAAGTGAATATTACCATTAGAATTATCACTGTTATTTAATACTCGTTTTGGAAGAGCACACAGATTTGAGCCTGATTGTGCCAGGTGCTATCCAAATAAGTGTGAAAACATAGTTCATACTCACACACATTTAGAGCCAAGCTGCTAAAAAACCTGCAGTGGGAAGGTTTTGCAGCTTTAGTTCTGCAACACTGAGAACTATGTGGTTTATCAGCCAGGGGCACCAATAAAGCACAGCTGAAGTAACGAGCAGACACACCGCCTGCTCAGTTCAGTTCAGTCAGGGGTGAGAAAGTGATCCAGGGAACAGACCTCTGGGCTGGTTGACCAGCCTTCTGCTGCCCCCCGTGCCCACTCTTGAATTGCCCCGTGAGCAGGATTAGCAGCTGGTGAAGACCAAAAGTGTCCCTGTTAATGCGGAGCCACCTCACGATGGGAGACAGCAGAACCCGGCACAGATCCCTGAGCTAGATTAACTTTGTGAAGGATCCTGCCCCAAAGCATTGAGCAGCAACTTTTTGGGTATGAGTGGCCCTCAGCAATTTAAGGGTAGCTAAGAAGTATATGCAAGTGTATATCTATGCCTATAAAATAACTTTTTTCAGCTCTTTTATTATTCTGTACTGTGTCAGTGTAAAAAATGCTCACGTTTAGGAGCTCGATGTCATGAGCAAGACAAGTGCGTTCTTCCCCCGAGCTTTGCTCCAATGTTATCCTGTGCAAGTAGGCAGTAAAAAATAGTTTTTGCTAGAAGGCCAGAAACCATATGGCTAACACTCCAATCCAGATCCAAAGATTGCACCTGGGCTTGTTCCTGTTTGTATTCACTTGCAGGATTGTCATCAGATTTATTATTCAGTACATATATGGGTTAAATCCTGCTTGCCTTATTGAGAGAGTTGTGTGAACTAGACATGGGCGAAGAGGATTCTGGCATATATTTCATGTACTAATCATATATAATTCAGATATGTACTGGTGTCCTTTTCCTTCCTCCTTTTAACTGATAGGACATCTCTGGGCTGTATTGCCAACATTTAACATGTTTTTGGGAAAGAATTGTGTCTTCTCAGTAAATTCCCACTTAATACACTTTTTTGGTTACACATCCACAGAAATTTGTGGAACTTAAAGGACTCTTCTTGTTCTGTAGGCCCTAGTTAGGTCGTGCTGGTATTGAACCCTCTGATTGATAAACACTTGCTTTTGTGGCTGGGATTCATCCCTCTGGGTGCAGAGATCTCAGAATTGAACACGCAACTGTGAGTTATACATCCTGCTGGCTCCTTTTACCTTCTATGGAGGGAAACAGATTTTTTAAGAGGGCAATTCATAAGACCTGTGTTAAATATTCCCAGAAGACATTCCATGTCATCCTAAGAAAGATATCAGAGGGCTTTTGGAAGAGGCCTTGCTTTTCTCCATAAACTACAGAAGGTGATGATTTAAAAACTATTATTTGCCTTTCCTTCAGACATATGAAAGTGAAAAAATCTGTGTGTCAGCATGTATGAACACTTCTAAATTTTGTTTACCCAACAGCATAAAGATACAGTGTAAAATAAGTATTCGGGGCAGTGTAAAATAAGTATTCGGGGCTATTTCAGCTAGGATTCGTCATCCATGAATCTCACAAAAACAAACCCGGACCCAAACCTTTCACTTTAAGCAAGGCATTCATTTGTTAACTCATTTAAAAAATATTTTCTTTTCTTTTCTTTACTTTTTTTTTTTTTTGTGCTGTCATTTGAGACCACACTGGAACACCGGTGACATTTTTAGCAGTAAGGATACAAGAACAACTGGATGGTGGTCATTCTCCTATCCCTTTTTTTTTTTTTCCCAGGTATTACTACAGAATAAGTTCAGAGAGGGTGCAAACGCTGTAATGCGTATTTCCATTGTTGTGCTGGAACTTGCTCACACAACCTCCTGGGAGTCCTTTATTAAAACTCTTCTAATAGATTGAAGCAATTATTTCCATGCATCTGGTAAAACCCTGCATTTGTTCCAGGCCAGATACAATCTGTGATTCGTAAAAAACCTTTGAAGAACAATTTTTTCTTTAGGACTGAATCAGTTTGCCTCAAACAATAGGAATACACAAACAACAGGAATTCCAATAGTTAATTTTATGCATTAACTATTATAACATAGCTCTGTCTTTAAGTAATAATTGAAGTTGTGCTGCACAATCAAATATTGTTAATGTATTCTCATTAGCTATGTAGCTGTAGTGGATTTTGTTTCATTGGTGGGTGCCTATGAGAATGTGCTGCATTAGCTGGAAAAAAA
Organism: Mycteria americana; assembly: GCF_035582795.1. Lineage (NCBI taxonomy): Eukaryota > Metazoa > Chordata > Aves > Ciconiiformes > Ciconiidae > Mycteria > Mycteria americana. The sequence goes on from NC_134365.1 coordinate 181,109,235, forward strand.
TGTTGACAGCTGTTGGTTCTATGGAAGAATACAAATATGCATCAATCAAATTTAGATTCACAGGCTTGAATATTATGCAAAACAAACCCCATGCTGAGGAATTAAAATGAGATTGAAAGAAATTCTAAAGTCAGAGTGAGTTTACCAAATGAGTTTTTGCCCACTCTAGTTTTCTTTGCAGCGTGCGCAGAAAAAAATAATTGGAAAATTTCAAAAGGAGATTTTTTTCCCCAAAAAAATAATATTTAAAGGTTTCTTTTAGTGAGATGCAGCAGTATGGAAACTATTCATGGGTGAAGAATTAAATAAAGAGAAAAAGCAAGAGCAACACAATTTGCTTTTTGATAAGATATGAAAAAAACAAAGGCATTTCCCATCTTTCACTGTTTTGAATTCTGCTTGTTTCCATGAGATCACCTATTTATGAAACCAAAAATAGGCAGATGTGGGAGAAACCAGGAATCTTTTCCGCTGCAGTTCCAGATGCATGAGCCAGATATAGACACTCTCTAGTATGGATTTCTTGAAGACGATCCCCAGATTAGGGTTGGAGATCCTAGAACTTTTAAGTAGGGGTTTTGCTGAATGTAAGTTCATGAACGTGTTATGTAAGTTTGCTGTATACATGTACTGCATGGAGAAAATTGCTTTGTTGTTAACTAACACAGTATTAGCTGACACATCTGTTTCAAGCTCATTTATTGCCAATGCCACAGAAGCTGGTTGTGTTCTTTGGGAAGCATGAAACATACAGAAGGTCTAAGGGAGCAATGTATGATACTATGGATGGAAGAAACAGCTGTTTAATATTTGCTGTAAGATTTTCTCTGTTGACATGCGGGTTGGTGGGGGGGGTGTTCAGGGAAAGACAGTGAAGATTTTCTGAGAACTATCAAGCTAACATTAGTGAAAACTCTTGTGAATCTCCAAAGTATCAGAACAAGAAAAGACGCAGCTGAAGTCGTGCCAAGAAACAGAACTTCACCATTGTCTTATACAACTCTGTATGTGTGTATGTGTAAAGACAATATGTAAAGAAAACAATAAAAGAGAAGATAAAATCATCAGAGATGACCTTGGAAATGGTAGTAGGAGTAGAACAATTGTACATGCATAGATGTTCTACAAGCTGCTTTCTAGTCCTTCTGCTGGTGGAGGCAAGATGCCATCCTATCCAATTTGCCATCGTTATTTTGTCTCTTGGTGTTGCCTGTACTTGCCTTCAGGTGGTGCTTGCTGAGGCCTGTTATTTCTGAGCAGACACCAATCCTACATGCAGTCAGGGTGAGTAAATGCATAACACTGGTCATTATTTGAAAACATATGCACCGTTTTTTCTGTGCCCTGATAATGGCTCTTCTGCCGTCCTGGCATGCTGCACGTGTCTCACTCTAAGCTGAGCATTCAACTGCCCGGTTTCTCTCAGAAATGCAGTTCAGGAGGGATTTAAGCTGTCCTGGGATAGTGAAGCTGTTACTCAATACAGGCAGCACAGGACATGTGGTCTTCTCCTATCCTAGCTATGCCCTATGTATGTGGCTCCCACCACTTGTGCTGTGACAGAGCCAGCTGTTCAGGCCGGGTTGAAGGCCAAGAGTCTTCTCCAGAAAGCCGACTGACAAAGAGACAAACTCCTCTACTTCTAATTGTATCATGACAATCCCTGAACAATCAGCTTCTTCAGCAATCACATAGTAGAATGGTGCTCAATATGGGACACCCATAATCTGCCACCTGCTTCTGTAATGGGGTATCTGCAAGGACACATAGCCTCCATCCTTAATATTTTGGGAGAGGTCAGGATGTATGTGCAAAACTTTTGGAAGTGCACATACTCTCGTCAAAGGCAAAACTGGCAGAGGATGGGGAGATCTCGTGCAATAGATAGTACATAGCAACCATGTCTGTCCCTCCCCAGCTCGTGTGAGAAGTGAAGTACTGGTCCTATTTTGGCATTCTCGGCAGTAGCACACTGGGCTGTGCAGCAGAGCAATGAGAGAGGGAGAGGGAAGGAAGCACAATAAAAAGACTTCAAGAATAGTGATTAGATGCCTAGTTAACTGAACCAAGCAGGTTCCTTTCTTTTTTTTTTTTCCTCTTGCCAGATCCTGCTCTTCTTTCTCTTCTCTTTTTCTTGAAGAGCCAATTCACAACTGGCTGTGTTCCCACTCTGTCGCACTTGGCCTTTGGTCTCTTCTAGATCCTATGGAATGCCCTGTAGCTCTACATCATGTTTTCTATTTTATGTGCTTTTTCCCAGCTCTAGGTCATATTTACTATTTTACATGCTTTTTTCCTCAGCTCAAAGCATCTAAAATTTCAGTTGGCTGTGGTATATCTCACCAAAGTGGTATTCCTCTAGCACAACAATAAGTAAATGGGATGTGGCATGAGAACACGAGGGAGAGTTGAAACGGGTAGAGACTGCTGAGATAGTGTTGAAGGAATGTATTTTATTAAAGGAGCCAAATCTGATGCAATTTAATCAAATTTCTGCAAGAAGGGTCTGGATCCTCCAGGGTCCTACCTGAGGTTAGGCAAGTTCAGAAGGTTTCAGAATTACAGGACTGATTGTTCCCTGTATTCAGCACAGTCAGGGATCTCAGAAGAGGTCTGCACAGATGTAGCACAGGGGCTTCATCAAAGTCCATTGCTCCAAGTTGTTAGATGCACCAACAGTTCTGAAAGCCAATATGTTTGCAATTGCTAGATCGACAGGGAGAAGCAGGTCTCTAAGCCCTCAGGAGAGGTGCAGTGCTCTGTTTTGTCTTTCTTTCAGGTTTGCCTTTTACCTGTATTCTCTTTCAGCCAGTTGTCCGAGTGGCCAGACAAATGGTTTTCAAGTAATGCTCTCTCTGTCTCTCTCTCTCTCTGCAGATCTATATACCTGTATCTGTGTCTGTATCTATATCTACCTATAAATATTTTTTGGGTTTGTCCTTTGTCACTTTGGGTAACATGCTGTTAGCACAGGTGCAGGAGTTATGTGCTGCTTCAAGTCTGCAGAGACCAATTTTATCAGTGGCCAATCTGCTTTTCCTGGCCGTGTTGAGCTGGCTCCCTCTTAGGTGCTGAATTTTGGAGTAATCCCATGCAATGCAGCATACAGAGTTCCCTCTGTCTAGCAGTTCGTGCGGCTTTTAATTGGTCTGCAGTGTCTGGTACCAAAATGAATGAGCACTGCAGTTTTTACGTAGTCTGTAAAATCCAGGCACTATTTTGAATAATGACCATTTGTACATGTGTGTATCATGAGCAGCATTTTTACCTCAGCATTTTCAATGCAATTTATACTTAGGATTCACTTGGCATTTTATATTGCCATACTAACTAGTAGAGGACTGTATTCTCATTCATACAGAGAAAATGCAATTACAATTTTTGAGGCAAAATCTTTTGAGCTTAACTTTAATAACATTCTGTTATTTCCCTTCCCCCAAAACTCTGAAGCATAAATATCACGGTTAAGCCTTATACTTATTATTGTCCTTCTTGCTTAATATTAAGCTTCCTCTCTCCACCATTCGTACATCCCACCTCCCAGTAACATATTCTTGGTTTTAGTAGGAAGATTACAATCACGTGCCTTAAAGAACCTTTGTTAGTGTATAATTCGGGTGTAAAGAAATGAAAACATTCTGTAAGAAATTGTCCATTTTTGAGAAGTTGTGGGTAAAGCTTAAACTAGTCAGCAAAATTTAATTCCTAATTGAGTTAAAAATTATTATAAAATATTCACCAGTAAATGTGTACTATTGATGCTGAGGTCTTTGCCACTTTTTATGCAAATTTACAATTCAGTACCTATTATTTCTATAGACAATCTAAAAAAAAAAAGTAATATGAAAAGGTTAAAAAAAGCCTTAGAGTGCATATGCTCTCATTAGATAGACAAGTTTATTTTGTTTAAAAAGGGAATTCTTGTATTTCTTAAGCCTGTAATTGTGATCAAAATACACAGGCCTGGTTTATCTGCGAAAAACAGGAAACGAGCTTGCTGTGAGACCTTGTAAAAGGGCAAGGAGATATTTTTTCCCAAACAATTCATTCAGACACTCATGGTCATTCCCACATGGATTTCGCTCACTCTCAGACCCACCAGCAAGGACAAAGACACATGTCTGCGTTGTCTGCCCAGGGTCACTTGCGTGTGACAGGAAAAAGGGACACCAGCAGTTGAGTCCTAATCGTGTCACCATGTTCTTTTCTGGCAATGATCAGCTACTTATTTTTTTTACTCTTTTTATAAGCCATGATGTGATTCTTTTGCCTCAGAATCTTCCTTTCTGCCTAAACACAGGAAAGCTATGTCAGTATTTCCTCATTTTGGGTCTCCTCGCAGCTATACTCAGTCTTCCAGCTGGGATAAGAGGAAGAGGAATAGCACACACATGGTGGTGTCACCTTATTGCCACCTTCCTGCTGTCAGCGCACAGGTCTTCTGCTGAAAAGTCTTCTGTGCAGTGGCTTTATCAGATCATAGACCTGCTGGTCTTGATGTGAATAATGACAGGTTCCTGAGTTTTAACCAGTGTATTGCTGTCAGTCATGTTCTTGGTTATTAATACAGGCTATTATTTTGACCTTTGTTCTATATTGAGTCCTCTGGTGCTTTCACACACAGGTATTTCCATTAGTTCTTCATTCAGACCAATGAATATTTCTGTTAAAATTTCTGCGAGTGACTGCTTTGGGTCATTCTCTCTAGTTCTGATCTCCATTGTCTTTTTTTGCAGTATTCATTTTCCCTGTTCCCATTTTCTCTAAAACTCCTTGACCCTTACCATATACCTAGTCTTTACAGCAGCTCACCTAAGTGCATGGTTTCAGGCAGCCTCTTTATTCCAGTAATTGATAAATTCCCACATCTTCCATCTAACCGTTTCACCTGAAGTCTTGGAAATTTTCACCTGGGTAAACTGCAAAAAGCTGAAGTTAGCATAGCTTACCTGGAAAGCCCCTTCTCTGTCTTTCAGGGTCTTTCTTAGCCTGATATGTCTATGCTGTATCCAGTGCTTTTTCCTCTTCAGCATCTTCAAGATCTCCCATTTCTTTCCTTTCCTCATGTCAAATATCTCAGTCTCCTTGTCCCAGTTACTATTCCTCAGCATCCCAAACAAAGACTTTATTCTATTTAAAATGCAGCTGTTCAATACATTTACACTGCACACTTAAATACCTTTACGCTGCACACTGATTTGATTGTAACAGAAAGGAAGGCCATTGCCAGCTTCACGTGAATATAAAACAACAAAGAAATTATTTTTCTTATCCCTTTTCTTCTCACCCACTGGTTTGCTAGGAGACTATAAGAAATGCAGGGCAAGAATTCCCTGGTTTTTATTTGCCTTAACATAAATCATATTGTTAATACCAGTGAGCACACAATGCTTACATCTTTTTGGATGGACCTCCTTTTTCTTGAGATTATAATGTCTTTGCAACAGGACACTTCTTTCTGGGAATGGGATGATGGTCCCCTGGTTCCCCCAGGCCTATTGCAATGCAAACACAGCCTTTATTTTTTGTGACGATTTCTCCATTTTTAAGAAATTGTTGCAGAGCTCAAACTATTAATCAGAATTTTAACTCAGTCCCAGGAAAATGATAGTACAGTATTCATAAATTAAACTAGAATCTGTTCTACAAGGTGTTTGTGGTAGATCTAACACTGGAGCACTGGATACATTATACGTCTCTGTTAGGATTACAAAATAGCTATCGTACTTTGGCTCAGAATACATTTATGTCCCTGGTCCTACACACCTTTATATGAAATTATTTCCTGTTAATCTTCATAACAAATGCATCTCTGAAATCCATATATTTAGAGTCTTAATACATGGGTGCTCGAAAACAGTAAAAAAAAAAAAAAATAGTGGCATCACCATAATATAATAAAACCACTTATAATATCTTGGAGAGTTCCAGCTGTAGTTGGGAATGCCATTGGTACTTATACCATTTTTGACCTGTCTTTTCTTTTAAGCTCCTCAGTCCAAGTAAATGGAGTAAGCATCTTGCAATGTAGGTGATTAAACATAAAGAGGTCAGGTAATCTCTTCTATTTAATGGATAAAATAGCAGCTAATTCTGCCTTTAGCATTTCAAGCAGTTACTATCTTGTTTTTTATAGGTGTATAATAAAATGCTGAAGCAGAAAATAACAGTGAGGGCTGCCAAAGCAATTATATTTTCTGCAACCCAATAAAACCACTGACAGATAGAATACAATAACAACTGGATCATTAATTACTTTAAATTCTCTTAAGATGTTTAATAAAACAACATTTTTCCACAATATCACTGTTTGGCAGATGTTCTTATGTGTTCAAAATAAGCTGTTGATTCAATGCTCATGTAGTACTGCTTACTGGGGCTTCCTTGTTCTGGATCATTAGACAGGAACAAGAACAGTTTATTTTGTTCTAAGGGGTTGTACCACCACATGGTGTGATAATCATATGTCTTATCCAGTAGCTACTCTAATATGGACCATAATGTAAACAATGCCCCATGCATTATGCAATGTTCTGGGTTTATATTTGCAATTACGGTTCTGCAAAGAAATTCCACTTCAATATTTTGAAAAGGCTCCTGCTATGAATTCACTTATTATTCACGTATCCCAGCAAAGAGTCTGCCAGTGTAAACTGGCATGCCTCCATGTCCACATCAGTTGTGGGTCTTGTCATTTCAACGCAGGTGTGCCAAAGACATTGTGGATAGAATGAAAGCAGAGAAGATGAAGGAGGGAAAGCTAAAATAATTAAAAATCTTAAAGGACTTTGATCATCTCTAGCATTGCTACTTCACACATCCCACCAGTAGTTCTATATGCAGTTCCACTCAACTGCACAAAAAAATTATTCAAATAACTGAAAATAAGGGAAGAAAATTAGAAACTTTCATTGAAACCACATTGAGTTACACCAGCTGTGTCTATGTCCTTTTCAGCTTAATTTATATGCAAAACATTGGAAAGGCGTAAAGTCACAGAACTACAAAGCAAATGAAGACTCTATTATATTATCAAGAAAAGCTGGATGCAATATTTTTGATGAATACCACTCTTTCTTTAAAAGCTGTTGCTTCAGCAAAACAGAAATAGTTATTGGAGATGTATGAATTCTGCAAAGATTTTAATGAGAAAGTATTTGATAGAGGGTGAAAAGCAAACCAAGTAGTTAGGTGGAGTGTGGTACTTCTATTTTTGGCAGGAAAAAGTTGAATATGTATGTAACTGGATGACCAGACAAAATGAAGGCAAATGAAATTCAATGTAGACAAATGTAACGCAATGTACGTGGGAAAAAAACAATCCTATCATTGCATAAAATGTTAGGCTCTGAAGCGGTCATTACTGCTGCAGAGAAAAACCCTGGGGTTATGATAGATAATAGAAAATGTCATCTCAGTAGCAGTCAAAAAGCAGGTCAAATGCTAGGACTCATTAAGAAGGAAATAAAAAACAAGGAAAAACCATCATCTTGCTGCTGTACGAACCCGTGTTTTTTCCACAGCTGATACACTGAGTGGACTTCTGGTCTCTCTGTCTTTTAAAGAATACGTTGCAATTGGAAAAGGTTGAGAGAAGGAGAGTGAGAATAGTTAAAGGATGGAGAGTGCCAGTACAGCTTGGCAGAGGTCTGCAGACCTGTGAGCGGCACAGGAAGGGTAAAAGACTGTTTGCTGTCTCTTCTAGTGTGAGAACAAAGCACCATGAAAAGCAACTAGCAGTAGCCAGATTTAAAGCAACTGTAAGGAGGCGGTTCTTTGTGAAATGGGCAGTGGACCTGTAAAACTCCTTGCCAGAGGATGCAGCCCTTTGTAGCTGTGCATCAGGTGGTCTTTGCACAGACAAATGTGCATCAAGCCATCTTTATGAACAGTTACAGTGACTACCCAGATTACTGCAAATCCTGCCATTTGGCTTTTGTTGGATCAGGTCCTTTATTTTGCAGGCCTCAAATCCCATTTATGATTGATTATCTATTCCAATTCTTTTTAGTATTACAGTGGAGTAATTTGTCTTTGCTCATATTTGATACCTTCTGTTTTCACAGTGTCACCCACACCGCTTATATTTTCAAGTCTGTCTGAGTTGTTCATAACTGTGGTGATAGCTTCAGAGCGGAGTCAGGAGGTCGGGACGGCTGGCTTCTGTTTGCAGTTTAATCACGGAGCTAAGGCAGGTAAATTACTCTCTTATCTGTACATACAGTTTGCCTATTTGTAGATAGTGTAAGAATAATCCTCCAAGTGGGAGAACAGAGGTATGCCGTGCCCTCAGGTTTCTTCCTGTTCTCCTAAGGTACACTCACTACTTCTAGGGGAAGATTTTACTTAAAGCGCATGCAGAAGTGATGTGGAAAACGCTGCTCCTGCAATATGCAGGAGCTGTGAGCCCAGCTGGAGCCATGAGATGCTGGGACCTGCTGCCTCAGAAGGCGACACGTCCCCTGAGTCGGGCATCCGGCATCCCTGGGCAGTGAGAGGGGGTCACACAGCTCTGCTGGGCTCCCTGCTTGCAGTTCCCAGGACCCCACGTCCGCTGGATACCCCTGATGGGTCTTTCCCTTTCTGTGATTCCATCCTTCCTGCAAATCTGAGTGAGAATTTTTTGGGTTTAAAGGAAAGATTCTTACAACTTTATTGCTGTATAGCACACAGTCCATAAAGCTTACCCTCCCATGGTAAAAGGCTGTGGGTCCTGGGTGGTTGCTTGAGTCTCATGGAGTTGGGTGTCTCTCACAGTGCCAGCATCCTGCTCCACTGAAAGAGAACCATTTCCAGGGCCTGCTGAGCTTTAACCCATTTTCCTCCCCCTGAAACAGCACTGAAATAGTTGCCTCTCACACATTATAGGAGCTGTAATGAGCCTCCCACATAAAAGCTTAAAACTCAACAATTTGACATATGAAAGGTGGATTTGATCCAATAACCCAAAATAGAACCAGATAAATGGGAAGCCCTTTTACGATTATCAGAGCCCCAGGGATACAACTGACACCTTTCTGTTTTCCTTTCTTTCTCTTTCTGTCTTTGTCAGTAAGCCATAAACCTCTTGCTGAGCTGTAAAAAAATCAGCAAAGGCTGAAATGAAACAGGTACCGCAGCTCTAAAGCAATTTAAAGAGTGCCCTTGGTTTCAACAGCCAATCCATTACAAATTTCCTGGATTTTTTTTCACTCTGTTCTTGAGAAACCATACAAAAAATCTACCGTGAACTCACAAAAGAAATGCTCGCTAATTGTTAGAATTTCTTTAAGCTAGTGGATCTTCCTGGCTAACTGGGTTTGATAGCTTGCTGATCTTGGGTCTGAAAGGGTAAATAGAGCTGAGTCAATAAGATAGTCCATATTTAAAGGACAAGAGCCTGAGAGGTTTTGCCCTGAACAAAACAGTAGTAGGATGCACTGTATGTACATGAAGATGTACCCAAATAACAGTTCAATACGTAGCTAGCTGTTTTCTGCATCTTGAACCCCTTAAACGATCACACTGAACTGTTTGAAGGACCACACTCAGCATTCCTCCTAGTGTGCCCCAGGTCTACAGGCAGGTATGAATTTTATTCTAAGAGAGCATCCAACGTGCCATAAACTTTGCTTTCTTTTCTGGGTTTTTAATAAGTATGAACATTTTCCTGGGTTTCATTGTTTTTTCTCCTATGCTGAAAATTCCTGTGCAATCTACACTGACTGTCCAAAGCTCCGTGTGACTCGCCAGGTATTTGCGATACTTGGAGACGCTGATTGCACACTTATTATCACAACCAATATGTCTCAAGTTTGGAAACAGATCGGTGAAAAGCATCATAGAGAAATCAAACCTTAAATCTTCTGGAATTTCTTTAGAAAGATGGATCCTTGCATGAATCTTGAAACAGTAGCTGTCTGAATTATGCTGTTCACAACTCCAGCTCCAACCCAACATATCCTGAATATGCGTGTTTCTTCAATTATTTAAACAAAACACCTCAGGAATCCCATGATATACCAAGCAGTATCTCAGCTGTGAGCAAAAGATTCAGAATTACTTATCAGTGGTGACAAAGGAGTCTAAAAGGCTTATATTAGGTGAGTTTGGAAATGTTTGGTGAGCACAGACAAATTACATGTATTGTAGTCTTTAAGCATTTTGATTTTGGGTTTGGTGGTTATAATTCTTCATATGACTGCAATTTAGTGATGTTCAATGCTAGTAATCTGCTGAAGGGGACTCTTAAGGGGCTTGTTATAATTATTCTACCAGATCGAAGACGAAGATAGAGTGATGGCCTTGCTTCTAATCTGGAGAAAGTCGTGCAGCTCATCTCTAGGCTACTACTTAATCACATTATCAAGACACATACACATGTTACTGAGGAGCGAATGTTTTGCCTGTGAAATGAATCAGACTGAACTGCAGTAACCCAGAGTCTTCAGAGAAATTCTCAGCAGAAACAACTGTGACTGGTCCTTTACAAGGTCTCTTTCTCTATGGACTGATCATAGATGGGAAGTAAGACATTTGATTTATCAGTGAGTTATATTCTGGTTCCAAAAAGGGCCTTGTGTCCAGGAGTGCTTTCAGATCCCGCTATAGTACATGGGGAGAGTCTGATGCATCAGAATGGGAATCAAAGTGGAGACCATCCTGCAGGTGACTCTAAAAGCGACAAATGAGGAAAACAAAGCAAGGGATAAGTCTGGAACCAATTCATTTTCACCTGAGATGTCTTCACACACACAAACCTTGTTCTTTCGTAAGCAACATTGAAGTCACTCATTAAACAGCCCATGAGGCAAGGGATACAGCATAGTCTTCATGGTCTTTGTGCTCCATCTCTGATGCAATGAATCTTGAAATAATTTGTGCACAAAGCTCAGAGTAACATTGATTGATTAAAGAATGGGAACAAATACTAACAAGTTCTTGCAAGGTCTTTCCTCTGTGTACTCACTGTCGGCTGGAAGGGTTTACTGATTAAGGTAATCTCAAGAAGACATAGGAAGTAGACATCAATCTCCCTTTCCTTGGATATGTGACTTAACTAGTAAGCTCTCTGTAGAAATTTGGAGTAGAGGCTGAGGAGACAAGGTAGCAACAGCAGTATTTTAAAAGAAAATTATTGCCACTGTGTAATATATCCATGGATTTATGATAGTTGTTATCACTGTACACTTACTGAATGGAAATGATTACTAGATACTGGTAGTGGAACAACTAATTTCTAGACCCTGAGTGATTCTGGACATAATCTGCCAAACCTCATAGGGTGTGAGGCATGGACATGGAAAAGCTCAATTGCTGAGCAACTCTCACTTTGAAAGCAGTGATGCATCCAAGACTAGGTAGCAGCTAAACAGAGACTTGAGAACTGCAATTTTGAACTTAGGGAGCCTAAATTCTGCGTAAGTTCTGGCTTCTTTTATTTTCAAATGAAGTTCATGTCAAATGATAGCTATTCACATTCTCAGAAAGCCCCTACTGTGAGAGGGCTACTTTCCTGGACAGTACTGGTGAACCAAAAATCTTTAAAATTAGAAGAATGACTGCTTAAAACTTCCTGGTCTGAACTTCAGCTAAACCTGCATTCTCGGTGCATCTGGCGTCAGAAGCCTGTGACATGTACTTATCCCTAGTTTATCCTATCTATGCCATGGTTTACCATCCCTGTTATTGTCTACAGGAGGATTTCTTTGACTTTCTACCAATTTATTTTTCAGAACACAAAATAAAAGTTGCCAGCAAAAGCTAATTTCAAATGGGTCTTCCCCTTTCTGTGATTCCATCCTTCCTGCAAATCTGAGTAAGAGTTTTTTGTGTTTAAAGGAAAGATTTTTACAACTTTATTGCTGTATAGCACACAGTCCATAATGCTTAGCATGAGCAAAGGAAGAACTTTTTTTATTAGAGATCTTTGTTAAAATATTGGCAGCACTTCACCAGACAGCATGCATCTTTCCTTGATCTTTGCAGTATATTTGTAAAAACAATGCTTATTATTGTAACACAGATTTGTAAGCCAAATTTATTTTCTATATTTAACTATAAAGTGTTCCCTATAGGGAAGATCAGATTAACAAGTTAAAATATGTTATTTCTAAGCACTTTGTTACTGAGGAGAAAAGGTCTTGTAGACCTTGGCAAACTGTTAGTATTGTTTCTATATACAATTGTCTTAAATATTCATCCTGACTGTTTGAAAAACTCACAGGCAATGTGTTCTGCCACCAAAGGATCTATTTATTAACTGAAATTTTATTGGGAGAATTCAATCCTAAAGGATGAATCATTGTGGCTCAGAAGAGGGCATTGTGATAGACAGATAAAAGGGAATCAGTGTATATGGTTTCATCAGAGAAAAGAAAGAAAGTCTGATTGCTTCGCTTGTTGGAACAGTAACAATTTATTTAGGAGTATTATTACTGGAATAGCAGTCCGGTTTATTTCAGGCTGACTGGAGGTGTTTCAAAGGCTCAGAATTTCTTTTCTTCATCACTTTTACATAGTTCCAGTTCACACTGGGGCGGCTGCTCTTGCTTTGTGCTTATTCCAGATGCTGCCTCACCTTCTTGTTTTGCTGGGATAGCTTTCATAAGCCTTTCTCATTGAAGCATCATCTTTTTTATCCAGCAAATGGAATATCCCAGTATGTTTTCTGACAGCTATAAAAGACAAAAATCTCCTGCTGATGCATTTGCAGACAGTCTCTGAGACAGTTTTTCTACCTTAATGGAATAGCTAAGATCATGATTACAGCAGGGCTGAAAGGTCATACTGGTATTTCCATACTGGTACAATTATATTGTTTACAAGAAAGAGCCCGTTTTAATGAACTAGTACATGTGGAGACAAAATAAGCATATTTTGTAAGCAATTAAGAGGTTAAATACTGCTGCCCAACTTGCATTTCTGTAAGTTCTTTATGTCATTGTTTGCCTCACTAATGATACTGTTACAAAGTAAGTTAGAAAAGAAAATCCTTTTTTCCAATTACAGTTCTATAAATAAGTCAAGGAAATGGTTTTCAGCTGTATGCTTAATAGCAAAAACAGCAAAAAATGTGCACACAGCCAAAACTCCCACTAACTTGGGCAAATCTTTTCAAGGTGCCAGAAGCACATGGTCCCTATTTTTGGGGGGTTATTTTTTTTTGTTGTTCTTGTTTAAGAAACAGTCAGCTTTCCACTAGCACCTAAATGCTTTCTTAATACTTTTTTCTCTTCCAAAAACGTTTATCTCATACAGTGGCTATCCTTTAAATATCTATTGATCTCAGAGCCTATCCTGATGCCCTTTAATAGGTTTCTGTAGAGCAGTCTGACCTTCTTCTCTCTTGGTGGGAATTAAGACCATCCCTTTTATCACTTTAAATGCTGTGGGGAAATCCACATCTTTAATTTCCCTTATACACTCTGTCAGCTTTCTGGGGCAAACTGTATATTGTCTCCATTGCAATTTGCCTGCAATGCCACTGTCAAAGTGATAGCTGCCATACAAACAGAGAAGTTTGCTACCGCTCTAGCAAAAAATGCTTTCTATCTAGACAAAAAAGAATTAGAAAGAAGAATGTAATTAAAAAAAAATCTAAAATTTCCAACTTCTTCCCTTTTCTTCCATACTACGTTTAGTTGGTGTTGTCCTCGAGGATATATCAATGTGTAGAGGATCCTAGTTGCAAAGATTGATCTAGCTGAGAGATCATCGCTGACTGGTCATCGCTGGTGGAGAAGCCATAGAGGAACAGGTGAAAGACGTTGTTAGCATCATGCATGAGAGTGAAAAGAAAGGCAAGTGACTTGAACTGTAAGTGGCAGATCAGAGCAACGGAATTCAGAGGCAAGTAAGAAAAGATCGGACCAAAGGGCAAGGATGTTGACTTTGTGTATGTGTGTGTCTGTGTGTATGTATAGATAGATAGACAGGTAGATATGTTTTGCATGAACTGTGAGAAGCGTGAATGTCGAAAGAGGCCAAATAGTAGTAGGGAGCAGTCAGCAGAGTGGCAGAAGTTAAGTGCTTGACCGAGCATTTACTATAGGGACAGGAGGAAAAGGTCAGCTGTGAAAGCCAATTTATCTAAAAGCACTGCTTGGTAGTTTGGGGTTTTTTCCCCCCCCTTTTTTTTCTCCCTGCTTTTAAATGAGCTGTCTGACTTTCCCTTTTGAAATCATGTATCTGTTTGCCTTACATTAATATCCATGTCTTGTTCTTCTGTGTTACGTTACCTTTGAAGTGCCTAAGCATTTGTGCTTCTCCTAGAAAGACAGCACTGAGAAATCTTGGCATTAGATACCCTTGAGAAACTGCCAGTTCCCCTATTTACCACTTTGCTTCTGACAAAATATCGTGGTAGTAATGCTGAGGCTCCAGTTCCTGTATTTTGCCTCTTCCTTTTTTCTTGTTCTTTGCTTTTTTCCTCAGTTAAATATCAAGGTATTTGTTTCTGTCCTAGAATCAGATCACTCCTGTTTTTTACCAGCTGCATCCCATGTCGGTGGCCTTTATGCACCATGTTAATCCTGTCATACACCTCCCGAACCATCCTTTCTCTTTCTGCTTTTCGAAGTAACTGTCTCACCTTGCTCTTAATATAGTGAACATACATAAAATGTTGTCTTGGCTCCTCATGACAAAGAGAAGCAGAAGTGACTCTGCCCTGGCAACAGGCTTCCTGCGGCGGTGCTGACAGCTTGTTTTCTCCCAGCTAAGGGAACTGCAGGGTGCGGAGGAGCTGTACAGCACCAGAGAAGTAAACTCAGGATGAGAAAAAGATCTACACCTGTGAAAAAGGGCATCAGAGAAATAAGGAAGCAGAGAAGCATGCAGCCATTCAAAACATTCAGATCAAACGTGCTCCCATCCCTTAAAGCAGGCAAGTTACCACATGCCGTGGGTACGAGAACAGCATCTTAACACGGCGATGCTCAACAGGGCTCCTAATCCAAAAGCTGGGGAGCTGCAACTCAATGTGTTTGGAGAGGGTTACTTTTATAAACACCCAGACCAGCAGCTGTGCATGGCAAAGCATCAAAGGAATGTGTTGCTTTCCTTTTACTCTTGTCATCGTGATTTATGGAGAAGACCCTCTCCCTCAGGAGATCAAAGTAGTATTTGTTACCAGACACCTTGCTCACATAGAAGGAGGCGATGGGAGAGCTTGGAAAATCACCAGTTTTCTTATGTGCTTCCTAGATGCTTTCATCTCCGGGGTGTTTTTTTTGTTGGTTTTTGTTGTTGTTGTTGTTGTTCTTCCAGGACTAAGAATTGGTGACTTTAAAAGCTGAGAGATCAGTAGTCTGTTGAACACTGGAGACATTTTCACAGGACTGAAAGCTACCAAAATTTGAAAGGCTTACAATAAATTAAAAATAATGGTTTTGGTGTCACCTATTTCCTCTCTGTGCATACATAGAAACCAAATATTAGTTAGACATAGTCACTTGAGAAGGTAGCCAACAATCAAAGCAGAACTCAGAAGTTCTGAAATAAAGACAGAAGATCTGCCTGAAATAAATATCTCTCTTTACTATACTATTTCTTCAATGACGAATGTAAGTCCCAAGTTCTGTATTTTTTCCCAGAGGAGTTAACTTTTCTTTTATAGATACAGACTGGCAGAAAGCACTTTTAATACCCTTTGAAACCTGTACATGTAACAAGAAACTGCAGTACTTCATGCTCCATAAACTTTACTGCTTTCCTCCAATTTCAGACCAAATTAAGTCAGAGCTACATTTAAGAGTCTCCAAATATGATTAGCAATCACTGTTGCTCATACATTATTCATGGAGCTGTCATTACATGTGCCAATTACAGGCATTGATACATGGTTTCATATGTTCTTCTCAACTGGCAAATGCTTTTAAATTATAACCCTTAATTTTGCATTCTAGGAGGTGAAATAAAAAAAAAAAAAATCTCTGTCACTATCTCTAATCTATGAGCTTTTCCAACAGAGGTCATCCTAAAATCTACTTTAGCCTACTGAGAATGGCACCAAATGGAGTTTCCATAGCAAATACAAATTATATTGTATATCCCAGGGTTTAATAGATAAATCCATTGACTGTCCATTGAGATGCTTAGTTTATCAGTCTGAAGATGCCTAGGTCATTCAAAATAGCACTAGGATTTGATTTATCATGAAGATAGATGCGAGGTATTTTAATTAGCATTTTCATTAGCTGTGATAAAAACTTTTCATCAATAAAAATACATACAAAGCTATATATTTGAATATAGGAATTACTTCAGAGTAACATTTAGTCTTGTATTAGTATGCTTTTGCATACAATACTGCTATGTAACTGAGGATTGCTTTTTGTTTATCCTTATGGCAATATAAGTGCCAGAGTTGACAGAGGAGAATGGATACTGAAAACTATCATTTGCAACCTTGTTTTTTAAAGATAAAAGCCCTCATGATGCCCCTCAAACTCTCATCTCCCACAGACTCAAAGGAAATAACTCAGTCGGTTGCTAAAAGTTCCCTTCCTCACATCTTTATGGGCCAAGGAAAGGAAAAGGCACTTTTGGACAACCTAATTGCAGCACAGACCAGGCTCAATGAGAGCTACTGTTTTTTATAAGACATGCCCCCAGAGTTGTTAATGGGTGTGTAACTGGTCAATTTATCTATTTAAGGTGTCTGATTAACAACAGATCATCCCTATTGGAGTGACATGGGAGTTTCTTAATTGCTTTCCACTAACTGGAAAATACTAACTGTTCATGTTATCTGCTAATCTGACAGCTCATATTGTTGTGCTGTTAGACTGGCAAAGCCATTTACAGATGATGTCCAAGAACAGCGTTTAAATAACAGAAAGGTAGCTCTTTCCCCAACACACAAAAGACAAGCAAACATTTTATAAAGGTGCATTGGTAGGAATTGTCTCATTGCATGCACGGAGAACTGATGGATTTGACAGCTCCAAGTGAATATTCTGTTCCAGTGTCATGTGCTGTTTCTTCCTTAGCTGCTGAAGTGCCTGAGAGCCAGTAGAGAATTGCTGTATCATGTTGTTACTGCTGTGGGAACAAGAAAAGTCTTCAGAAACTAGAGGAGAGAATGAAACAGGCCAGAAGGCACCTTCCAGAGGTGTCTCATCCAAATCCCCTGCTCAAAGGAGAGTCAGGGTTTGGTCAGAGCCATGTCCAGTTGGCTTTTGAATATTTCTAGGGATGGAGATCCCACAACCTCTTGAGACAACCTGTTCCAGTGTTTGACCACCCTCATTGTAAAAAACTTTTTCTTTATAGCTGTTCAGATATTTCTGTGTTCCAATTTGTGCTTGTTGCCTCTTGTTCTATAACCGTGCACCTTCAAGAAAAATCTGACTCCACTTTCTCTACACCTTCCCATCTGGTGTTGCTCATAGCAGTAAGATCACCCCACCAACAGCCTTCTCTTCTCCAGGCTGAATAGGCCCAGACCTCGCATGATCTCCTTGTACATCACGTTACCCAGCCCCAAACTGGCATGGTGGTCTCTGCTGCACTTGTTCCAGTATGTCTGTGTCAGTCTTCTACTGTGGAGCCCAAAACTGGACATAGCACTTCAGACGTGGTCTCACAAGTGCTGAATATAATCTCTTCCCTTGACCTGATGTCTTAACTTCTGCTAATACAGTCCAGGACACTTTGGTCTGCTGCGAAGGTGCATCGGTGGCTCATGTTCAACCTGCACACCAGAATCTCTGGGTCCTTTCCTGCAAAGCTGCTCTCCGGCCACCTGGGCCCCAGCCTGCCCTGCTACATGGGATTATCCCAGCCCCCATGCAGGACGCTGCATTTGCCTTTGCTGAATTTCAGGAGGTTCCTGTCAGCTCAGGCACTTAAGAACTGTCATGTTCAATTTTAACAGGTTCAGTGTTTTTAAGAAGAGACAATAGAATTAAGGAAGTGACTCCAACAAATTTTGCTTAAGTTGTTGAAGTCTCTTATTGGGGGTAAACAGCAAGCCTCAGGAAATTTTACAACGCTCTTAGCTTCCAAAACCTTCATTTGAAACCCCTATTCTCTTTCTCTCAGAAATTGCAAAATATGTGCATGCAAATGCAACCATGTACATATGAATGCATATACATACATATTACCAGAGATTTCTCTACTTGCCACTGAGATCCATTAAAACACACAAGCAAACAAACAAAGACCCTTTCACATTATGAAGAATATATCCATTCTGCAAAGGGCTGTAGAGAACATAAAAGTAAGTTAGTAATAAGGTCTGTTAATCTTGACAATATCCTCTTGATTACAGCTTCGTGAATGTGATGCTTATATAGTGCAAAATTCAACTGTGTTGTTGGCCCATTAGGTAGTCAGTTACTCTGCTGTGTATTTTTTTGAACAAAGAAAGTTTAACATTGCTTGTGATAGGGACTCGTGAGACTTTTTAAAAACTGGTGAATGATTCAGATGAAGAATTGAAGTATTAATAGTACTATTTCTGAAACAATAACTACCACAAGATGGAGGTACACACTACATACTGAAATGATCTCTAGAGCCTTTTTCTGAGAATATGATCAATATGGAGAGTTTCACGTCCCCTACTTTCCCTTGCAAAACTTGCAACACTACCTGTAGTCTGAGAGTCTGTACATGCCGAGCTCATTGCAGGCTTGGGAATTTATGCACCATGACCAAGATATATCAGTTGAAATCCTGAACTCATTGAAGTAAATCGCAAAAATGCTACTGATTCACACAAGCCTGGCTTTTATTTCTAGAACTTTCTATGAACACTTGTCTTGCACATGCTAACGTAAATGCCAGCTAAATAAAAGAACCAATATCTCCTCATCGGCACAGGTTCATTTAATTTACATGCTGCACTTGAACCCAATAAAATGTTTGTGTTCTGAGCTGTAATAAGTCATTAAATGATTTTAAGAGCCCAGGAAAACAGATGGAGAACCTTCAGGGCATGCCATCTGATGAATATAAATCTATAAACCTAATGCAAAAAACCAACGTGCAAGTTGTACACGTGACATGAAGTGCCACAAAAATTAGACTTTGCCCATTACTGTGTCTTCCATGGGGATTGCACATGTGTGTGTGTGTGTATTTGTGTCTGAAAGATTCATAACCTGACAGCAAGCATCGAAGCATATTCATTTTAAATTAGTAGTAATAGAGAAGCAATACCTGTGCAAAGCAGTGTCTTTTTAAAGAGTTCTGGGGAGCAATAAGTCAGGTTCAGAAACCCCACTGTCTTCCAGAAACTTCATCAGCTGCCACTGGTGGGAACGGGGTGCCCCCAGCCTGCCATGGGAGAGGATTTGTCACGCGGCTTACGGTGGCAATGTACTGTGATAAAATCTGCTCACGAGTGACCTTTCATTACACAAAACAGCAGATGGCAGCCTACAGCCAGTATTTTTTACTGTGCTGTTTGGTACTGTAATTAATAAACAGAGTCTCTCTACGAGAGATTTTTATAGGAAAGCTATGATATATTTAGGTGCATAGAAACATGAAGAATGAGTATTTGTGTTCTTCCCTCTTGCCTTGCCTCTGTGGCACAACTGTGCTCATTTGTATTTTTGCGGCGGAAGGGATTCTCCATCTTTTCCCCATCCAGCTGGTGAAATTTATTGCTGTAATGTTGTCAGCTCCTCAAAGAAACTGGGCAGAAGCAGCTGATCTGGGGACAGCAGGCAAAGGAGTTTTAGGCTGTTGAATGCTCCTGATCAGAGTCTTTGGCAAAGTCAAGAGACCTTTATAATATTTTTTGACTTTCCATTGAGCTTTTATAAGTCTGCTTTAAAAGAAATAACTGTGAGGTTACAGAAGCAGCATCTCTCCTCCCCTCCCCTGGTAGGCTGCTGCCATGCTAGCACCCAGTGCTCCGAAAGACTGACAAACTGGTGCATAGTCTCTTGTGATCTCAAGATCTCCGTCCTGTCCTTTTAGCATAAATGCAGCTACATTAGGGCTCTTACATTCCAAATGACAGAGGCTCCGAAGAATTTATTTATTGGCCACAGAGCACTTTGCAGGCTGGTATCTCATTGGAGTAAGTGACGGTGAGCAGAAGGCTTCACACATATGCGTGGCTCATGTTTCCATACACATGAAGAAGTGGTCTACAATATAAAAAGGTTGCCAAATCTAGCAAATATGATCATGGGTCTTGGATTTACTTTTTTAAGGTTTCAAAGTGCTTCTGTTTCAAATGTCTTGTCCCTTTTCCTCCCCAGTTCTGGTCCTCTCTGTGTCCCTAAGCAGCAGGGAGGGAGCGGAGGAGCCTCAGATAAATGCGGGTACGGGGCTGCCTCTGCCCGCAAAGACGCGTGCCACTTGTGCCTCGTACCACTTAGCAGTGCCTCCTTGCCTTGCAGTCCTCCGTGCTTGGAAATAGTAATTGAGTTCTGCAGATTAGAACTGGTTTTTGAGCAAAAACTTTTACATAAGCAGCTGATATGGTAGTTGTTCTTTTAGTACTAAAATGACCAGAATTACTCACATGTTATCACCTAAGGTTATCACAGTAGGATGACAGGCAATTTGTAAAGGATTTTCTTTGGATCAATAGAGAGAAAGCCGAATGTTTTAAAACATGATCTTTCAGCACAATTTGATTTTATAGAAATGAAGAAAAGTTTTATGTATATTCATTAGGTGAACTATGAGCCTACTTCTTTCTTTAATTTGCTGAAGAAAAATCTGACCACAGAGAGGTTTTTTACAGTATTAAAAAAGCCATTAAGAACATTGCCAAAAGGATATTACATCAATAATTCAGGATATCCTTTACAAAATACAGAAATATTTCTAGGACTTCTAAAATGGAAAATCACAAAGTTTCTAAATCCTCTTTCACAGGAGAAGACTAGTCTCATCTCAGTTGCTATCCAGCCATAGAAAAATGTGATGGAAGTCACCTTTGATGCTACTCATGGAACATGGCCTGCTTTTAATGTGAGCTGTCACCTGCCCTTTCCAGCCTTGGGATTTGCCTCCTTTCATCAGGAAATACAAAAATGTCATCTCTGAGGCTCAGTTTTGTCTTCCTCTTCTGTATTCTTGTGGTGGCTTGATCCTGGCCCCTATCCAGTCACTCTCTCATTCCTGCCCCAGCAGGATGGGGGAGAGAATCAGAAGAGCAAAAGCAAGTAGACCCTTTGCTCAAGACAAAGAAATTTAATAGGTGAAGCAAAGCTGTGCGCACAAGCAAAGCAAAATAGGGCATTTATTCATTACTTCTCATCGGCAGGCAGATGTTTAGCCACTTCCCGGAAAGCCATGCCTCTGCACACATAATGGTTACTTGGAAAGACAACTGCCATAACCACAAATGTCTCTACCTCCTCCTCCTCCTTTTCCTGAGCTTTTATCTCTGAGCACAACATTATAAAGCATGGAATATCCCTGTGGTCAGCTGGGGTCTGCTGTCCTGGCTGTGTCCCCTCCCAACTTCTTGTGCACCCCCAGCCTACTTGCGGGGTGGCAGAGTGGGAAAAAGAAAATGTCGACGCTGTATAAGCACTGCTCAGCAATAGCCAAAACACCGGTGTCTTATCGGCACTGTTTTAGTCACAAATCCAAAATGGACTGCTATGAAGAAAATTCACACCAACCCAGCTAGACTCAGTACAACTTGTCTTCTCCCCCTCTTTCTCCAGTGGACCAGCATAGACAAGAGAAGATCAAGAAATCCAACCTTTCTGGTCTCTCTAACCACGTAGAGTTTTCAGACTCATTGAATGTCAACAAAAGGAGGGATGGTAAGGTGTAAGACTTTCTCTACGAAAGTATTCTGCTAAGAGGACTTAATGGGGACTCCTTTGTAAGAGAACTAAAGCAGTACCCCTTTGTGTTGGTACTGCATCTAAAGCAGTGCTTTAGTTAGATGTTAAATGCCTTATGAGGTTGCAATTAGCCAGTCT
Organism: Mycteria americana; assembly: GCF_035582795.1. NCBI lineage: Eukaryota > Metazoa > Chordata > Aves > Ciconiiformes > Ciconiidae > Mycteria > Mycteria americana. The sequence goes on from NC_134365.1 coordinate 181,131,131, forward strand.
GAACAGTATTGCAAAATTAAGAGCTTTTTTTTTCCTGACATGCCTGAGGGAAAGATACTTGCCATGATGCCCATTGCTAAAGTCTAGGAACCAGCTCCTGCAAGGGGGGCAAGTGCTTTGGGAACTGCTCCAGCTGCATCCAGGGGAGAGGCACTGGGGTTCCCTGGGCGGTACGAGCTTACGCATGCAGCATAACCCAGTTATAGACCGAAACACAGTTACCAAAGAGACCTGCCAGCTGGTCTGAGGAACCCATCCTCTGGTGGGGATGTTCTGTTGAAGGCTTATGGAAGGATTTATACAACCCTGCTGAAAATACCCAACAGTTTTCTCTGCTCATCTTTGTGGGAGAAAGGGTGAGTATGACAAACACAAGGTACAAACTAGAAATTCACCTTTTTGTATTACATCACTGTTTCTCTTGCGGAGAGTGCCACTTGCAGCATTTCTTATTTCAGCCGCTTGCTGGTATCTCCTGTAAAACTCTCATCAGGGAGAAAGGAATTAGCCTGTGTTTTATAGATTTTTTTGTTTGTTTGTTTCCTTTTTGCCTGCAAGGTGGAGACATGACACCAGTTGTCATATTTCAGGGGTAGGATGGAAGATGAGATTATAATTATCAGCATTACTGGAAAGTAATTCTCCCTTAATTGCTCTTATAACACTGTAATAATAGAATCAGAAACAAGGAATACTAACATATTGCTGTTAACTTCCGTTAGTGGAAGGTGGCTGAAGTACGACTACAATACAGAAACAAATATTTCCTGAATTCTACTGTAGATACTGATTCTCTAGTCTTGCAAATGCAACAGCTCAAATCCAGATCCTCTTCTCAAGTGTCCTGATAAAGCTGTCAATCACCTTCAGAGACCAGTCATGTATGTAATAAATGCTCTGTGTCTCATAACCCTATCTTTGGATCTCACCTGTCCTCTAACATTGTATAACACTGATCTTCATATAACTGTTGTGTGGCAGGCGTCAGATTGCTAAGGCTTAGGCAAATACCAAAATTATTAGATTGCATTCTTCCTTATTCTTTATTCTCTTTCTACAGCTATGATATTTATACTTCACATTGCTGTAATAAACTTTAGCTGGTAGGACACTGTGTTCCCTAATTGGCAACATATGAAGAACTTAATTCCAGGCAAATATGTTCAGAATTACTGGAATGGAAATATTTAGAAGAAAGTTTTAAATTCGCACTGGCACACCTCTTCTTTATCGAAGTAGGCAAGTCTGTGTGTCAGGGATACTGGGAGGAAAAACAGGGAAGAGAAGGAAGAACGAGGGATGAGAAGGGTAAGCAGAGAATGGCAGACGTGATTAGAGAGAATCGAAAGGGCCAGCTTTGTGCGTTTGCAAGTTTGTTGAAGATTCAGACTTTTAAATTTGCTCCTGTGGGTGCTGATGCTAAATTTGCATGTGTGTGGGAAAGAGAAAACACAAGTAGACACACCTCTGCCTCGCTGCACAGACCTCCATATAGGCTACCTATGGTTTTCACCTTTTGGATAGTGGCAGTAGAGGCTGAGCTTTTTCAAGGTGGTCAGGTAGAGCAGAGACTTGTTTTCATAGCTGTTGACAAAGCTGTTTGATAGAGAAGGCAAAGGACTCCTCCTTATTTACCTTGGGGAAAAAACAATAACAACAGGATGGTATTTAACCTTAAAACTCAGAAAGTGGAAGTGCTAGAAAAACGGCTATTTCTAGCAGTTACAGATTCTGCCGAAGTGTTGCAGTAGCTGCTGTGGTTCTGCCCTCTTTGTTAAATGTTACCCTTTAGGCAGTACTATTTGCTTGTTTAAGAATCTTTGCTTAACATGGGTGAGCAGAAAATATATAGCAGCAAGTTCTTAAAACTTCACACCTTCTTTTGCTTTCCAAACATTGAACAAAGACTAATGTTTTATTTGAATGACATCTAGGCACAGTCTGTCTTTTAGATTTGCACAATCAGTAAAGTTAGAGTTTATATTCTAGAGACAGTGGTGTGTCAGTGAGAATGGTCCTTTAATGTAATACATGAGGCTATGTTTCTGATGTCTGTATTCATTTATTTCAGGTTTCATGATTTAGTGACAGTGCCTCATTCATTACCTGTGTTTCTATGGAAACCAAATATCCCATAATGGCTCTGTTATGATGCCAAAAAATGTTTCAATTTAAGCTAATCTATTCAATTTTAGGTCATTATGCTGAAGTACTAGCAGGGATGACGTTACAGCTTTTTGGCTTTTTTTAGGCTTATTTTGTTGCCGAGAAAAGGAAAAAATAGACACTAAAGAGACTGTTGTGAATAAGAAGCCCTGGGATGTCCATGCATTCAAAAAAGCTTTTATAGCTGTCTGGCATCTAAATCCAATATATTTTGTGATCTTGTGGTCCTCACAGCTGTATCCTGCAACTGATTTTTACTTTGAAAAACCAGCAAAGTCCTGCTTTGATTCTTGTGTCCTTGTTTTTCCCCATTTGGATTTTGGATATCTTAAGTTTTCTCTATAAGACACAACCATTAAAGCTTTTCCTCTTATATGGGCCCTCATGCTTCAAAAAGAATGCTTTTTATCCTTATTGATTAAATACTATAAGGTTGATTCCAGCACTTTGTTTGTAATAATCTCATGGATGGAGATGATGCCCCCCACTTCTAGTGGCATATTTTCAGAAGCTAGTATTATGCGCCTGTAGCCTTAACACTGCAACTGCTTAACACACATCTAAGCTTGAGTCACCAGGGCTTGCAAACACCTGTAATTAAGCAGCTGCGTAAGAGTTTGAAGAATCAGGCACCAAATGTAATTTTTGTTCTGTTTTTATCAAATCAGTGAGTGGAGCAATGGACTCGTAAAGGTATTTCTCAGCACAGTTCCCTCCGGTGCAAAAAGAAGTAGCTAGTATTTCAGCAAGGTACCTTGGAATCAGTAAGTGATATGGCTCTTTTTTACCTGTCTGTCTGCTCAGTATTCCTCCTGATTTCTCCCAGGATTCTCTCACTGAAGAACTTCTGCCCTGATACGAACAAATTGATGCAGGAGTTATTTCACTGTTGTGTCACTACAAATTCCTGTTATGACAGTACTACCAAGCCTCCTGGTTTGATGAAATTAAGCAAAGAAACCCTTTTACAACTCTTGCAACTGCAGCTAGTAAATGTGTTTTGTTACTTGGGCTTGACAAGATAAAAAATGAAGCTGAAGAACTGAGAGAAATTGAGTGGTTTTGCCTATATTGAATTAAGAGGATATATATATTTTTTTAGGAATAGAAAATGAAGTAAACTGGGTGAATACTCCATCCTGTAACTGTACAATAACGGCATACATATACCCATCAGATTGATTGTAAGTGGGTGTGCAATGAAGGCAGACTGACAAAGTCACACTTGGGGAGTGTGGCTGACGGACAGGCAGTGTCACTTGCTACCAAGAGGGGGACAGGCAGCATGTCTGGAGTTGCTCAGTCTCACTAATGCTGCAGAATATACAATGCCCAGCTGGAGTCTCTGGCCTGGCAGCTAAGCACAGACAAATGGAGGCAAATGGTGGCTGAGTTTTTCTAAAGAAGAAGGGGACAGAAGGGAGGAAGCTTGCTGCACATGCTCCTTGCAGCAGGAAGGAGGTAAGTAATCTCTGTTTTCTCTGTTTTAGATCACCTGCCTAAAAAAACGCAGTCTATTGCTCCCAGCTTTCCCACTATTCCATCCAAACTGCCCTTTCTGCCACCTCCCCCTTGCTCTCCTGCCCCAGGGATGACTGAGTTGGTTAAAGAGACACTACGTCCCCTGCCAGTGTCCAGCCATCACTCCGGGAGGTTGCAGAGCCGCTCCTCTCTAGCAACGGTGACACCATTAGCAGTGGAGACATCAACTCACAGCAAGCGTGCCCATACACCAGGCAAAGCAGTTCTGATTCCTGTCCCTAAATTACTTACACATCAGAAAGAACCGAACTGATAAAACTATTTGCCTCAAATGCCCCCCATTCATTAGATTATCCTACAAGTCTATGAATTTATAGAGAACTGATAAAGACCCAGAAAAAAAAAAAGATCAATAACATTGAGCTTTATATCCCATTATTGTTTTTATATGTACTGGAGACTGGTACCAAGCTTTTTTGTACGTTATAATCAGTAATGAAACAACACCCTTAAGAGGTATGGATGTTATATGTCACATGCTGTATCTAGCTCTTCTTCAAAGTTCAACAGTGAAAGAAACCAAGGAGTTAGAAACAGTTGTGTTATGTTGACCTTGCAGTGTGGATTTTATCACTATAGTATCTGCAAATCTCTGGAGTCAGGAATGCTTAGCTGCTTATTATTGGATGCCTAAAAATAAGGCTTGATTTTGTGATCAATAATTAAAGAATGTCATCACAGAACAGACTCTGAGTTCCTGTAAGCCTTGTTCTGTCCTGCTCTGCTCAGTGCAGCAATCACAATTTCTATCAGCTGAGAATATAAGCAAGAGCCTTCACATAGCTCATCAACATTGTGCCATTTCCAACCTGTTATGAGAGTACTTTTCCGAAAAAAGAACATTGCTATGCTTGCTTTCAGCATTTCTTGTGACTGGGTGGGATGCTTTGTTTTTACTGGAAACATCGCCGGTAATTCAATGTTACAAAAGAAAATTGCAGAAGACTCACCCATTCACAATCCCTTGAATTCTGTCCAAATCCAAGTGCAACGATTAGCTCAGATGTGCAGAACAAGATAATAATTTATTATTAAAATTAAATTTATATTCTTCACGATCCTTGAAAATTATATTCCTGCCTATTTATTGAGAGAAGAATGCTGTTAGAAGAGCAGAAGCTTATCCCTCAAAGACTATGCTTACTTTTGGCCAGCATCCCCTTATTCATCAAGTTCATCAAGGGAAAACAGGCAGAGCACTCCCCGTCTCTCCCTTAGGCTGAACATTCATCTTCTGTTAGTGCCCCCAGCCTGCATTAAGCCACAAAATGTAATATTGTCAAAGTTCACTGCTTTGTTTACAAGACACCGTGATGCAACAAGTAAAAATACTTCCCATTTTAAAATCTGAAGATTTGTACACAGCCAAAGAACATATAAGCAACTCAGGCTGCGCCTACATAATGACTTGAACATGTTAAAAGTGGGTGTAAAGAAATATTCACTTCTCCTGTAGTTAGCAGCATGTAGTCTGCTTTTCTTTAAGTATGGCTTTGCAACAGCGATGCCATTTCCCTCATGACTTTACACTTTCTCATGCACTATTTGGATGTATTGTGGAAATTTAAAGCGCAGTAAATGGGTAATTTCAATTGTTAGACTATTAGGCTCATCGCAAGTATAAGAGTGTAGAGATTACCCTTAGGATCACAACACAGAATACAGTTTCCTTCTTCAGCTAGCAGTCTTTTGCTGCTTTAATACAGAAACTAGTAGGAGGAGCTGAACCTACTAAAAATGTGCAAAAAAAATTGCTGAAAGTGCTTCTCACCACTCACTGGAGTGTTTGTGCTGTTGTTTCTTTTTGCAATCCAGGATAGTCAAAGAAGGTGACAAAGCAGCTGTATGATTCCTATTCTGCAAGTGAAGATCTGTGATAAAAGTGGATATCCAGATAGGTACCAAAAGGCTGTGTATTTAACCATACTGTAGAAGTAAAAAATAGTCGTAAGCGTGCTGCTGCCTGATCCACATACTTTCTGTCTGTCTTGTGAGCTACTGCCACAGCTGCAGCTCAGGCTCAAAGCATACAAAAAGCTTAGAAAGAGGCAAACTTAAGATGATGGTGGATTTAGCTGTAGCTTGATCAGTCCCACCATGCCTAATCATTTTCCACTGTATGAGCAAGAACTCTGGCTTTTCCCAAAGGAAAATCCTAGACCATAATGCAAGTCTTTGCACTTGCAACAAATATTCAGGAGGGCAAGTGATCTAAGTCAAGAACGGGCTCAGACCGCTGTGTAGTTGACGTACTGCAAACACATACAGGATCACGCAGAAGGTTCTGGTTTAGAGGGGAAAGAGGCTACCAGAAAGAGCATGAGCTTTAATTTCGCTGCTCCCAGCTGGAGTATAATACAGGGTTTGCAGTGAGTCATGCAAGTTGACTCACAAAGCGAAGAAGGACCTGCAGCAGTAGCTGTACCTTTTGCTCCTGCAACTTAATGAAGTTTCTACCATATACACAGCATTGTCTTATTACTGCAGAGGATAATGAGGAAATTGAATTATGTATTAAAGAATACATTGAAAAATCATTGATTACATCATTGCATTACTGCAAAGTGCCTGACCAGGTATCATAGCGGGTGTCAATCTGACTGAGATCAGCTCCATCTAAATATGCACAAAACCACTCCTTCGCTCTCTTTTATATAAACAGCCTTCCTTAAGTCTTATCTTTGTGCTTCCCAGAGAAAATTGACAATAAATAGCTATCCTGACTCTTGAGATTCATCTCCTCTTATTTTAGACGTCTGTAAGGCGGATGTCTGGTTCTCAAATCCCCGGATTCCTTTTATAGTCTCTAGAGAGAAAGGAGCACTTTGGGGGGGCATCGCCTACTTCACTCTAAAGTGGATATATATTTTTAGAGTGACTACTTTATTGTCCATCATTCCCTCTGGCATAATCTATGTGTCACCCTGTATCTCTCTGTAATCTCTTGTTAAGCTTGTATACTTCTACGGGCAGAGACCATCTTTTGTTTTGTGTTGGTACAGGCATTAGCTGAATGGGATCAAAATTGAAGCTCTGCATGTTCCAGCCATGGGCATAAGAACAATAAAAACACAAAGTACTGAATATACTTCCAGATAATTATATATCTCTTCTCTGATGTCATCTAGTAATTTAAGGATGTTTGAGTTTCCACATGTAAGATGTACACATGGTGTGAAAAGACGCAGCATTCAAACAGCCGGTGGTCCAAGTCCTTCGTTCTTGTGACATAGCTACCAGAATAACAAATCTGTGAGCAGGGAGAAGAGCCTCATTTATCTCCTGCTCTTCTATGGTTGATGAAAATAGCTCTAAGGTAGAACAACCTGAAACTCAGAAGGGAAATAGTGGCATAAAAGAGTTTTTAAATTTTTCTGCGTAGACTGTAACATCTAGTCATATGTCACTCTGGCTAAATAATGAAAAAAACTTTCTTCTCCTCCAGGAAATTTGAATTTTTAGCCTGTCCAACAAAAGTTTTATGAGCACACTTTAAATACATTAAAATGCATTTCAGCAATCCCTATCCAATATTACATTCAGTCACTCATTTTATTTTTATAGCATTCTCCATACAAGTGCCACAGAGAGTTCGACTGCAAAGCACACTTAATTAAAAACACAGCTAAGTAAATAGGATTGGGTTTTATAAACCACAAGACACCTATCATTTTAATCACACATGGAAATGTAGTCCACACACAAGAGGCATAGGTTGCTGTCTAGAGAAACTGCAAAAACAATCCTGCTTTTATTTTTACTGAGTTTCAACAGATACTAAAAAATATGTATTTCATATACAATATAGAGTGCTGAGCATCTGGTGCTTAATGTTCAAATAACTAAATACTGAAAAATAATTTCATGTGTGTTCTAAAATAGGCTGTAAAAGTGGAAAGTTAAAGCCAAATGTCTGTTCCTCTTTCAGACCAAAAAAAAAAAAAAAAGCCTTTAAAAAAAAAATGTGTTCTTCAGCTTGGAATCTTCATCAGCACAGTAATATTGCCTTCTAATTTTTTTTCTAGTCATATGAATTGTGTTTTTATCATTCTGCTACATCTCTGGATATTACGTTTATGTATTCAGTGTGATGCACCAGAAATGAACTAGATAATTATGAGTAAGCTGAACCAGCTGCAAATACAGATAATGCACATTCATTACGCTATAATAAGAAGACCGTGTGTGTATGTAAAGGTTTGTATACTGCAGTTGTGTCTGGTTTTTTTTAGCTATCGCGCCTGCACTGTGAGATGCTTGCCAAGGTTTTCATGCCTGTGCAGACTGCCACTGCCATGTCTGTGACTCCAGAGAGCTCCGTGGTAGTGGGCTTTACGGCAAGACTTTGTGTCCTCAGCTGTAAATCTGCTTGGAGTAGTGAGTATCTCACAGCAAGATCATGAGCGCTTGGCCACTGTGGCCCTGATCCTAAGAAGAGCCAGCATGCTAGGAATAAATAATAAAATTTAAATGATTGTGATATTTATTAAATGAATGTTTCCTAATAAGAGTGACATTTTTGACTATAAATGACAAATCCTGTAAACAAAACATAGACCCCTTGCCTATGAAAGGAAAAATATTAAAATTACTTATTAAATTCCTATTTGAAAGGTGAATGGAAAGCTCAGTGCATTTGCACTTGACAGCTATTGTTGTCATGAAATAATTTTGACATTTAAATGTCAAAAATATTTATATGGATATGCTATTCTTACAAGATTTTAATTGTCTTTGGTTTGAGAGACACCTTGGGCTTAGGCTTTCCTTTGTGTGGGAAAAGATCTGACTTCAATTCGTGGGGTATTTTGTAAGTTCCTTAGGTGAAGTCGGGCAAAATGTTCCTCCAACATAACTTAGGCATCTAGAGACCCAACAAAGATGTGCTTACATCCATGACTACAGAAAATGCTGAAGGTACATTTACTGTAGGTGCCTGAAGAAAGGTGAGAGGGATATGTTCCAAGGTCCCCACCTAAAAAGTTTATTTCATCTGAATTTTTTCAGAAAGGACTCAAAAGCAAGTAGCTCCATCACAAATTAACTGTATTTCTTTGCATGTTCTGTTTGTTACACATTCAAAGAAAGTAAATTTGTTTCCGAGCTAGACCTGGGGTCTCTCAGATGCTCAGTAGGATGCTCAAGTTCGGTGTGCTTTTTCTTTCTGTACCTTTAAAAATAAGACCCTTAATTCAAGGGCCTAAAGGGGGAAATACGTCTCCTCCAATGCGTTCTTTCATTAGTACTATGTATGTAGCTTTTACCAGCATTTCATTCCACTTCATTTAAATAAAATATGGCCTTTGTAACCGAGAAGATAATTAGTAGCTGGTGGAAGCTCATTTGTAATTATATTGAGTTGAGACTAGTAATTATTACATTACTTTATATGTACAATGTTTTTCCTCCCAAATCCCCTCTGATTCCCTCATAGATGCCCATGAATTCTGCAGCAATTTTGCAATCACTGTTGTGGGAGATGGAGGAGATCCCAGCAGCTCCTTGTTACCTTTCTTTCACTACACAAAAATGAAATAATTCCTCAGCTTGTGAGGAAATCATCCTTCTCTAGATGATACTGTTTAATCAGAGACAACTCATTGCTGGGTTTAATCAAGAATATCTTGCTTCTACACTGCCAGAGCTACATTCAATGTTACAAGGGTTTTTTTTTTTTTGTTTTTTAGTCATGAGGTTTAGCAGTTTCCTCTAGAAAATCTTCAATCTTATTAACAATTTCTTGTGATAAACATTGGGATGTGCTACTAGTTGTACTTCTTATATGGCTTGGGGGGGGGATTGGGTATTCTGTGAAAGATGAAAGGAAAAGCACTGCCACCAAGATGCACCTCAGCGTCTCGCTGTGCTAATTGGCACAGTCTGCCCTCTTCTAAAAGGCAGCCTTTGCCTCTTCTCTCCCCTCTCTCTTAGTGCATTCCCCAAACTCTGTGAGGTCTCATGGGGACATTTCTGGGGTTACACTTTGACGTGTCAGCACCCCTAAGTAGTCTCATAAGTCTCACAGCTACGGTGGGCCTAGTTGCTCCTCTGCTCTGAACTCCTGCAGGACACTGCTTGTTCAGCACCAGAATGAATCATCCTCGGGCACCTCTGTGAAAAAGCTGGGCAAACCTGAGTTAAAAATTCCCTATCTCTGTGTGCTAGCTTCCCCCTTTAGTTTAGGGAAAAAGCATTTGAATTTATCAGTCCTTAGTTTTTAACCATGGCATCTCTCTGAATATTTTCCTGCTAGTTTGTAGAATTTTACTTTCAGAAATTTATTTCCATGTAAACAGGTGTGAATCTTGACCATAATGCATGATAATATTTCCAATGCCTTTTATTAGGTGTTTTCTAGGCCATGACCAGGTCTTGTAGCTCTCTCTGAAATCCTTCCCTAGCTTTCACCATCTTCTTCTTTAAAATGTTGAGAACAGAGCTACAAAAGCTATTGCAGATGGTATGCAGGGAGGCAACACCACCTTCCTCCTCCTGCCTGATACCATTTGCCCTACAAGACACCACATTGCACTGGTTCATTGCCATGATGCTTAATGTTTTCTCAATGCCTCTACGTTGAAGGAGAAAGCTGGCATCATGTAACTGTAGCATCTTTTCTTCCTTGAATGGGTCTGACAGATGGGATTCATTTCAAGACTAAGACAGATCAGTTTAGGCTGATAAATTTAGTGCCCAGTGGTGTCTGTGGAGGAGACTTGTAGTCGGTGGAGATGTGGGGAGCGATTCAGCTGACCACCATGAGGGATGTGATTCATTCACACCACAGAGACATTAATGCCACTTCCCATGTCCTCAATCTTGTCTCACTTCCAGCTGCTGCTCTAGAAGGGCAAGAGTCTCCTGGGGTCCCTTTGACATCATGCGTACCTCGAGATGTATTAAATGCCACTGCAAACCAGTGTGTAGGCAGCTGAGTCATCTTCTAGGTGTCTGTTTTATCACAAGCTGAAATGCTTCCTAGGCTCTATTGCCTGTAATAGGATTTTAGACATCTATAGACACCTACGTGGAGACATTTTAAGTTTCCTAGCCTGAAATTGATTCGGGCCCAAAGGCTCAGTTTAGTTGCCTGAAAACAGATATTTACCATTTCTTTAATCTCAGGTCAACTTGCTCTACTTTTTCTCAAATTGCTGTCAGGACCACATGATGGTAGACTGTGCAGGGAGAGAGGTTAACAGTTGTGATACCCCTAGGCGAAAGATCTCTAGTTCTCCTGGTTTGAGAACATTTGGCTTTACTAGTTAAAAAGTTTAAATGTTTCAGACTTGCCAAGGAAATAGAAGCTACTCCATGAAGACTGGAAAATTTAAGTGCATCTTTCAGATTTCTCCCGAGATAAAGACCGCATATATCTGTTGAATGCATCTGCCTTCAGATCTTCATTGGCAATTGTGTCAGTGCTGTCTCGTGTCAGGGCCAATGCTAGGATTTCACTTGCACAGGGTATGCTGTATAAATAATGTGTCTTGGGTATTTTAGCATTCCAGGCATGTGACTCTGAGCTTCAGTAATACCAGTATTATCATTTTCTTTCTTTAGAAATGAACAATGCCAGTTCCTTGTGTTTATATCCGAGACCACTAGCATTGGTATATACAATAGAAATCAAATCCTTGTCTCTCTACCAAATGTTGTCATAATCTTTGGCCTTTGTGGTCTTATTAAATAGGGCAAAATGACATTCTACCCTCTCACAGCTCCTTTCAAAATAATAGCAGTGAGATTGTTATGACTAATACTAGAAAATATGACACTTTTCATTTTTGCTTGGACTATGAAATATTTGTATTTACATTTACATTTAGATTTAGAATTAGAATTATGTTTAGATTTACATTTAGGTTTAGATTTAGGTTTAGATGCAGCAGAATCACCCTGCATTTGTGAGTTCAGGGTTTGGATTACAACTCTGTTTTCTAGGTTTGGATAGAATGTTCTGTAATTTTTTATAGACAATTTAATACATTACTCACTTTCCTTTTGTCTTTTCTTTAGTGTGTTCTTTGAGATTTATTTATGAATGTCTAAAATCAAGATGCTTGAGTGCTGGGGAGATAAAAGCTGTTGTCATCAACATTGCCATACAATCTTTTCCACATTGTATGATAGGCTCTTTATGCCTTAATAGCATGCTAAAAAGTACTGTAAAGATATTGTATCTGATGCTTATGACATTTCACATAAAACATTATGGGCTGTACAGCTCAGCTGGTGGTGCCAGATGCATGTGCACTTAATTTCAGGAGATATCACTAAGAAATATTTATGATGGGTAGTGAAATGATTGCGGGAGAAAAACATTGCTGTAATGGGAACTGCAGTATCATTTAACTTCTTTCAAATTCTTTTTATCCAAGTTGCTGTCTTAATAGTGCTTATCATAGATGCCTTACATTAGCATACTCATGGTGGCATCCATCTGCCAAAATGGAAGAATCTAAAAATTAGACATACAATTCTATGTTAGTCATCATCATTTGAGAGACATAGACACCTCCAGAGGAATATTCGCATTAAACTCTTATTTTATGATGAGATTAATCGCCTTTGAAATGTAGCTGTCCTCATTGACTACAAAGTGAATCCAGAGTTACAAGCTTAGGTTCATGTATGTAATTTTAAGTTACCTAGATTATTAAATTTGGACAGATGAAGTTTTGGTTGGCTATAACCAGTGCTTATCTGGTTTCCTTAAAATCTTTTCCAGAATAATCTATTTTTATTTATATAACGTAATCATAATTATATTTTTATCATTTACCCAAGAAAAAGTGACAAACTGTGATAACAGAGATCCAAAGTATGGGAGTTTTACGGTATGGCTGCACACTGGCAAACGACCTGATCCCAAGGATTTTTGTCTTGAGCAATGTCAGAAGGAAAGAGAAAGGAGCAAGGCATCTTCTTTTCAAGGGCACGGAAATGGCTGTGCTCCTCCCTAGGGTGCTGGCTTAATCAAGAAGCCCAGTCCAGAGCTGCTTGCTCGGCTTCGTACTTCTGCCAGGGTGCATGGTGAATTTGCACGACTAAATGCCATTTGCTGTCCCTGTAGCTGTTCTCACGTTCCTATCACATTTCTGATGAGCCACATAGACTGTGTTCAAGAACTTGAAGCCCAGGAGCTTGCTGTGCCTGGGCATATGGCATAAGAAACAAAAGGAGTGATTTCCAGAGCTGAAGGTGGGAGAAGTAAAATTCTGGCAGAATAAGTGCTCTTTGTCACTGACGAAAAACAGAATGTCTTAATCTTTCTCCTCTATGGTTTTACATATTTATTGAGACAACAGATCTTAGTTTAGTCCCTTGCCTTGTCAGCTAGAGTCAGCAACCCTAGCTGATATTATAGTATTTTGTTTTCATGAAAATAGACAAAAACATGTTCCTTCTTAATGAGCAGAAGTAATTATACTTTAGGTGAACCATGAATGCTGTAAATTTTATTTCCACGTGTTTTTTAGCTACAGATCACAAATAGGCTAAGGATCTTTGACATTAGTTTTGAGATCAGCAGGCAGGAAAGGAGAGTAAATACAGACACCCATGGGGTGTCTTAAGGCAGGGAGAGTTGTTCCAAATTCTGTGAATCAGCCTGGATGCTGCTGAGTTGCAATTTCTGCTATGAACTACTATGGTGTTGGTTGACAGCCACCTGAATATGAGCCAGCCGTGTGCCCAGGTGGCCAAGAAAGCCAATGGCATCCTGGCTTGTATCAAAAATAACGTGGCCAGCAGGAGTAGGGAAGTGATCGTGCCCCTGTACTCAGCACTGGTGAGGCCACACCTCGAATCCTGTGTTCAGTTTTGGGCCCCTCACTACAAGAAGGACATTGAGGTGCTGGAGCATGTCCAGAGAAGGGCAACAAAGCTGGAGAAGGGTCTAGAGCAGAAGTCTTATGAGGAGCAGCTGAGGGAACTGGGGTTGTTTAGTCTGGAGAAAAGGAGGCTGAGGGGAGACCTTATCGCTCTCTCCAACTACCTGAAAGGAGGTTGTAGAGAGGTGGGGGTCGGTCTCTTCTCCCAGGTAACAAGTGATAGGACGAGAGGAAATGGCCTCAAGTTGCACCAGGGGAGGTTTAGCCTGGATATTAGGAAATTTTTCTTCACCGAGAGGGTTATCAAGCATTGGAACAGGCTGCCCAGGGAAGTGGTTGAGTCGCCATCCCTGGAGGTATTTAAAGGACGTTTGGATGAGGTGCTTAGGGACATGGTGTAGTGGTGGTCTTGGTAGTGTTAGGTTTACGGTTGGACTCGATGATCTTATAGGTCTTTTCCAACCCAAACGATTCTGTGATTCTGTGATTCTGTGAAAAGCCTGAATTCTGCTCTTTTTTGCTTTGAAGTAGTTTATAGGAATATTGGTTTATTTTCAGATGTTTGAAGTGTGTTGTCATAGTTATGCAGTGAATCATGCTACCTAAAAATATATCCCCTGTATTAATGAAAGGTAGTTTCAATCTTATATAATGTTATATAATGCAGTTGTACCAACACATCTTCATAGTCTTTAGCTCTTCAATAGTTACAGCTAAGCTGCTTGAAAAACGATCTTTCTTTTTTGTTTTTGGATTTTTTTTTTTAACAAAAATATTAGGATAGGAGGTTGTTTTACTGCTGCCTGACGAGGCCCATGCTCTGCTCTGCCTTTGGCAACACTATGTCTTTTTGGTGGCAAAACTGAAATCAAACACTTACTTGGCTCAGTGAACAGGGAGCAGTTCCAAATGCCCGTTAGGTTGTGTAGCATTAAATTTATGCAAAGTGTTTATGATGGTATCCAAGGTATTACAACCTCTATTTTTGTCATCATCATGCTCCCATGGAAGACAGGATGGCTTTAATTACCACTTCAGTAATAAAGATTCTTGCTACTGTACATTTGAAAGATTTGCTGCACTTCACCCGGGAAGGGTAAGCAGAACATAGAAATTAAGCCACATCTCCCATAGCTCAGGCTAGTACCTTCGAACTCAGCTAGCCTGCTGTCCTTAAAGACAGTGAATTTTTGGTCCTCTCTGTAAAAGTCTTAGAGACAATTGCAATCCAATACTGTAGTTACGTCTTTAAATAAATCTTACCCTGGTTTACAGCTATAAGAAGAATGAAGCCGAAGTTGGGTTAGTGTGAGATGGTATATTTGCCTTAAGAGAAAAAAATATTTGCACCTGAGTGAAAATGCACTGAATGTCAGGAGCTATCAGTTCTGGTACCCTACGTTAGGGATGCACCACATAGCCAGTGACAAAAAAGTAGCTGTTTAAATGGATATCCCTCGCTTCAGTGGTTTGCCAGAGCTGTTTGTTGGGAGAACTGTTATTTGCCACCTTACTGAAATGTTTTTGCTTCTTCTTCTTATTGAAATACAGGGATGGCCCTATCCATGCGGGTGTATCCTTTTTCAAAGGCAGCTGACTCACTCATCTGTTTTCCCCTCTGAATACTACTTGTAAGTCCCAAGTGCTTTGATCTCCCTGAAACAATCTCCCCTAGGCTTCAGGCCAGCTTCAAGACAGTGATGCTTCCTAGATGCTATAATACTTCTGATTTATTCTTTTTCTTTTTTTCTGAAAGAAGGAATGATTTGCTTTATGATAGAAATGACTCACTGGGGTCAAAGTTCGGATAAAAAATCCCTAGCTGCCGGAAAGAGTTAAAGGCATTTGTGTAAGAGGGCACTATCATCTGTCCTTGCAGACTGACTTTCATGGATTTCCAGTAAGCGCTGGAAAATTGGATGCTAAAAAACTTCAAGTAGAATCAGGAATTTTTATAAAGTGGGAAATAAAAGTGCTTGTAAAGTCATTTTTAGGACCAGCTATTCCAAACAAATTTGGCTCTCATTTCCTTTTGTTCAGGTTCACAAAGCAGTTGGTCATGCTTTAGAACTCTACCCCATTTGTAAAATATTGAAAACAATGTTGCTGGACACCATGTTCTCTCAAGGGCCTGACGTCTTGAAGTGAGTCCAGGCTTATTTGTCTAGAAAGCTCAGATCTGGTGCTAATAGCAATACTACTTCTCTGCAGATTCTGCTTTTCCATTGCCCCCTGCTATTTTATGTTCCTTTAATCGTAATCTTTTGTAGTTCCCTTTTTTTCCTAGTAGATTCTGACAAAGACCTTGTTTTTATTTAGGATGGGACTACTCATGTTTTGCTGTTTGCTGTTCTTTAGTTTCATTTAGTTCTTTAGTTTCATTGTCTGGAGCAGAAGTCTTATGAGGAGCGGCTGAGGGAGCTGGGACTGTTTAGCCTGGAGAAAAGGAGGCTGAGGGGAGACCTCATCGCTCTCTACAACTACCTGAAAGGAGGTTGTAGAGAGGTGGGGGTCGGTCTCTTCTCCCAGGTAACAAGTGATAAGACAAGAGGAAATGGCCTCAAGTTGCGCCAGGGGAGGTTTAGACTGGATATTAGGAAATTTTTCTTCACCGAGAGGGTTATCAAGCATTGGAACAGACTGCCCAGGGAAGTGGTTGAGTCGCCATCCCTGGAGGTATTTAAAGGACGTTTGGATGAGGTACTTAGAGACATGGTGTAGTGGTGGTTTTTGGCAGTGTTAGGTTTATGGTTGGACTCGATGATCTTAAAGGTCTTTTCCAACCTATATGATTCTGTGATTCTGTGATTCTGTGATTTTTCACTGAGATGTGACTTTTACTTCCCAGCACAGACTTCCTGCCCCTTGGAAGGACGATGCCTGCCATCAGGGTCTTCCTTTTTGACATTACAATTGCAGTCAGGTTGCCAGCAAGGACACCCACCGTCTCATATATGATGATGCAGAGAACTGCCAAACATCCATAAAACAGAGGTACGTACATGCCATTCACAATAGATGAAAGAAAATGTGCCTGGCTGTATGCAGGAATTGTAAGCAAGCAGGACTTGGTGCAGAGGGAAAGCTCTGCAATGCCAAATGAGAGACTTGCTCTAAGTTTTGGAGTGCAACCTGAGTGATAGCTGCAAGCCCAGGTTGAAATCTTGCAAGACTTAGCATGTCTTATTCCCTGCCTGAATGTAATGATCACAGAAGCTAAGCTCTTAACTAGTAGAAACCAATGTCATTTGTCCCAAAAGTTTCATTAGATAATGAGGCAGGCAGAGGCCATCTGAATACAGGATAGGCTTCTTCAGATGGAGAAGTGTGATTTTAACATCTCACCCAGCATGGGTCCTCATAGAAGACCGTGTGCTGGATACAGCTGTGCAGCGATCTGCGGCTTCCCCCAACCACTCGCAGGGATTCATTTGTTCAGCGGGTGTGTCTGGGCAAACTTATTATAGGTCCTACAAATTCCTCCTCGCTGCCTGCTGCGAGACACATTAAGGCAATCAGAGCAGCTTCCTAGAAATTTTTACAGCATAAAAACTTTTTTTTGCATCTTTTATTTTTGTTTGAAAAGGAACACATTGCCTTATTTAGCCAGACAAGAGCTAGCTTTGCTCCCCTTAGAGAAAAAGCCCAAATCATCCTTGTAATTGCTACTGCAAGTACCATTTTCCTAGACAGTCAGGCAGGATGGATGTTAGATTTTTTTCTAATCTGAATAGGACCACTGTGCCTTTATAAACTGTAATGGCTTCGACTGGGTGAAAACAAGAAGAAAATAAAATATAAAAAAAAGGGAAAAAGAGAGTAATCTTAATGACAACTTTTTTGGAATTGCCATCTTCTCTGCTTTTGGGTTCAAACAGAGATACTATTGTTGCCTGCTAGTGGATCTCACTAAATTCTTCCCAGATTTATAGTTCCTGATAATGTAAAACAAGCAAACCCAGCAACTTACAGTTACATGTAGCCCAGGAAGAATACTAGCAATTACTTTTCTTTTTGGCAACAAAAATGACATAAAAATGTAAAACAATGCCAAAGGAATTAAATTGTCTTATGGATTCTTTCAAATGAGAGAGACCGAAAACATACTGTTAGTGGTATTAAGGAGACAATAAGTATGTGTTGCAGCTACTTATTATGGTTACTTTGATAAATATCTTTGCTTAGGGACATAGGAAATTAAGAATGCAAACTACTCCTACTAGTGCACTGAGCTGTGTTTTCTGTTATCTGTGTTTACTTGCTGTACACTGGTATTTTTTCCTATACTGGCTCTTGTATTTGGGTGTACATTATCTTAGGTACATTCAGTGAGGTACATGTATAGATACAGATTTCTCAGGTTTCGCAGTGCCACGCAGAGCTAAGACACCCCAAGAATTGCCATGGGATGCACTGGGAACATCTTTCCTTTCCTTATGATGGCCAGGGCAGTTAGACTGGATATGGATACAGGCTGGCTAATAGCTGGCTCTAGAACTTGCAGATGGTGTTTTTTTGATTTGCCAAAGAACCTTGCCCTCAGAGAGAGACACACATCATGTGTCAGGACACCCAATTGCTAAGATCAGTTCATATACATGAGACATTACTGTGGCTTCTGGAATCTAGTAGGTTTTTTTGGTTTGAGTGAGCTGTACAACTCTGCCACACGCATTTGAAAGCTTGTTGTGCTTGTGTTTTATAATTCGGGAGGAATGTGAAGGAAGCTCTTAATCTATGTGGATTTTGCTCTTGCTGAATGTTTGGGATTGCAGTTGATAAGGGTTGAATATTTTGTTGTTACAGAATTATCAATTTAAATGAAGTATCAATTTAAATGTAAATCTATTCTTGCTAGTTGTGGGTCATATGGTGACATTTTGTTGGCTTGAATAGATTGCTCTTTCTGTGTATTTCAATGAATCCTTTTGACGTTGCTATGGCCTCCTGTCTCCTTACAAACAACTAAGGAGATAGAAATGATTAAACAAACTCTGAACAGTCCAGATATACATAGAATTGGAGACTTCAGAGCAGACAGTCAGACCTACTGGCGGCAAGGAAAGCCACTAATAACCACAGGAAAACTTGGGACCAAAGTACAAAAATTTAAACTACAAAGCCGGGGAAGCTTATTTGTCAGTGATATCTGCTACTGGCCTTGCCCCTCATGTTTTCCTTTTCCTTTTTTGCCTGTGCCCAAATCATTTGGGTTGCAACTGCAAAGCTTTGCTGCAGATTCTGTCTAGATGTTCACAGCAATGCAATGCAACATAGCCACAGGGTAAAAGGGGTCATCCGTGCTTGGCTGTTGGTCTGACAGGGAAAAGACAGGAGCAGGAGCAAGAGCTGAATGCCCTCCAATCCCCTCAACCCCTTCTTTATGAGGCAGCCCCCCTGTCAGTAGGAAGCTATTAGATTAGGTCAGCCATCTCATGCGGTATCACACAGAAACCTTGAGATTTTAAAAGCCTGATGAAAAAACACAAGTGAATAATATGTACAGAGTCAACCTGCAAAATTTGTCATACCAACAAACCTGACTGACTAACCTAAATTTTGGTTCTCTGACAAAGTAGCAAGCATCAGCTTTCAGTAATGTGGAAAGATCAGAACAATCCTTTATAAATTCCTAGTGTGATCCTAATTCAATTGGTAACAACAAATTTGCTTACCTGCCCTTTCCAAAGTTGCAGTTTTGTTTTTGTATGATTTTTTTTTTCACAGCAAGAGTATACAGAGTTTTTATGCATCTTACAACAATGTAACAAGGAAAAACTGTTAAGATTCTGAATATGTGTGAGTCATGTAGCTATCTAATTGCAGCAAGAATTGAAAGGTGAGGTGAAGAAACATTTACTTTCTGACTTCCCTTCTTTTGAATGTTTTTTCTCTATTTGATAGCCTCCTAATACTACTGTCTCCTAAAAATGCCCCTGCTATTGTATGAGGGGCAGTAAAGAGATCAAAATACCTTTTGTTCCTTTATAAATCTCTTATATGGCTGTCAGCATATGAAGAAGTCAAAACTCTCTGTCACTTTTCATCCTCTGGACCATCTACCAGGAAATGCCCTCTACTTCAAGCTGTAATAATTGCTCTCAAACCTGTAACAAAGAAAATAGGCAGCATTTGCTGTTAATCTACCAGGTCATATTTATGTTTGCAAAACTGAAGGGATCCTCAGGTAATTTTCTTGAGCTGCCTAGTGGAACAATTTGCTGAGCAGTGTGCTTGAACTCACTGTCAATTTTCATAACACAACCACAGTTGCGGGCTGAGACTTCTTCCTGAGAGGTCTCTCCCCCTGTTCCTCCTTGTGGCGTAGGTCCTATTGGGATATACAAGATGTGGTTCCCATCACACTTCAGTGAGCTACTAATAACAAGAAAGTGGAACTAGATCGTTGCTAATGCATATCCCTCACTTTCAGTATCACTGTCTGGGGTACTTACCATGGCCCTGGCATTGCAACATGATCCACAGCATGTCTAACTGAGCAAGCTGCCTTACAATTCAGTTAAACTATTGCTTTCTCTCCAGAGAGATTATTTTCACATTGTAAATAATTAAACTGCGTAATTCATTGTTACAGGATATTGTGGAGGCCAAAATGGGTTCACATCCTCCAGCATCTGTTGAAGAAGATGATTATCTAGATGCAATCTGTGGTGTAGGAAGTGCACTCTTAAAGCTGAAAGGGTGGTATGTCAAGGTCCATTTGGATCTCTCAGATTTACAGGACAACATACTCTGTGATTTAAACTTTATGGTCCGTTCAGATCTCTCAAATTTACAGGACAATGTACTCTGTGATTTAAACTTTTTTTCATGAGCTCATTAAGAAATACAATAAACAAACAAGACAAACAGGGGCTCAATCCCCTATTTCCCAGCCTATCACATTAATTCACTTA
This sequence comes from Mycteria americana, assembly GCF_035582795.1. NCBI lineage: Eukaryota > Metazoa > Chordata > Aves > Ciconiiformes > Ciconiidae > Mycteria > Mycteria americana. The sequence goes on from NC_134365.1 coordinate 181,151,592, forward strand.
TTCACCATTCAAGTAATAGGATTCATTAACTTACAACCCATAGCTCTTAATATTGTGCCCCTGTGAGCAAAAGAAAAGAATTAGTTACCTAGCTGACGGTGAGAGTGCTCATCCTTCCTCCTCCATCATGGTGCGGGCATCCCCTGTATCACATTGGGAAGCACGAAAGCCTCAGCAGTTCGACTGCTGTTGGATCCACTTCAAAAGCTTTTTGGGTAAGCTAATGTTTTATACTCTCCAGCTTGGAGGTTTGGTCTAACTTCCATAAGTTAGGTCTAACTTCCATAAGTTAGTGGATCCTGAGGAAACTGCCAGACAAAAGATAATGGCTGCTGGAGACAGCAATTTGCAGATGGTCATGGCTGCATGATGGCCCTTTAGCTCTTCCTGGCCACCTGTCCTGCCTACATGGTGCTCTCGTTTTGACCTAATGGCACTGCTCCGAGCATACATCAGGCCTTAGCATGAGGTGGCTTAGCCAAAATCTAAGCATGAGTTGAGTGAACAGTCACAGAGGTTATCGGGGAACCTTTACCCTATGTGTGCTCGTTTTCCCAAGCATCAGTTACAAGCCACTTTTCAAGACATACTGTGGAGTTGGATGCATCTCTGGTATTACTTGGTTTGACTGATTTTAAGTTCTTATCATTACAGAATCAAGCTTAACTGCATTTGACAGTCCTTGTCCACCTCAATAGTCTTAATGACATCAGGCAGAGTTTACATTTCCTAGCAATTGCATTTTATGAGTTGCAAGGCCTACATACAGTGAAATGGCTTAAGGCTTGGATGAGCTTCAGCAGAATTTCTTGGCATAAATCAATATATTTCAAACACAACATATGAGCACTTTTTTGTTTCTGAGTTCTAGTTTCCTCTGTTCTTTGACACCATCATGAAAGAAAATATTTTGGAGGAGATCTCTCAGCCCCCGTCAGAGGAATGAGGCTCCATCATGATGCAAAGCAGGAGTTGATCAGTTAAAGACTTAGCTGAAATCCTGACTGTTCTCTCGGTTGCTGAAGTCAAAGAGAAAATGATGATTAATTTCTGTGAACTCATCATTTCATCATTACTTTCCAGTCTCAGCTATCCCACTACTTTGCTATCTTTGGTCTTGGCAATAAAGGTAAGTGGTTCAATGATTAGGAATCGCCTAACTTAATTGTGTTCCAGTTTCCCATTTTGCTACGGAGGACAGATACAAAGACTACCTTGGTAACACATGTTTGGATCCTTAAATTAAAGTTGATGTAGGAAGTACAATATAATACCATAGAGGGGTGTTCGGTCAGGTATTGTATATGCTTACCTTAGGTCTTGAGAGAATTTTGTCTACATTAGGCAGCCTGGGGGAACTTCCCAGTTCTCAAGTGTGGGTTTCTGCCCTGATCACAGCTCCTCACCCTTTGTCTTCCCCTCTTCTTATCTTCCCTGTGCTCCGTTTTCCACAGAAAGGAAACCTGGTCATGTGGGTCATGTGGGCCATGTGGGAGCTTCAGCTGATGAGACTATTATTTTATGCTTACCCTAGCCACTAGTCCTAGACTGCCTACAATAATGATCTATCAGACCGTGGTACCCTGTTGTGAGCAGAAAGGGTCATGGTACATAGTACATGGCCACACATAGTAGGAGACTATCACCATGAACTGGTATTTCAAAGGACAAAATATAATGTGTTAATCACCTAAATTTAATAGCAATGAATGACAGCACATCTCATAGTACTCAGGTCTAAACTCAAACCCATTTTACTGTGAATGAAGTCCTGAAGCACACAACTGTGAAAGTATAGATTAAGAGATAAAGATGACTTTAAAATAGGCATTTATCTAATTCTGCAGGAAAGAAAAGAAGGGAAAATGCTAGTCAGTGTTCCTTAATCTAAACAACAAAGTTGCTGTTTACTATTTCACCTTGGCAAAATGTGCCTTAGAAGGAGCTGAAACAAACCCAGCTGTGTAAGGAAGAAAGAGGAAAAGTCAAGGAGAGAAATAATAATTATGGAGAAGGTCTGGTTTTCTACTTTGTTTTATGTGTGTATTTTTCTAAATCTTAAGATGTTACTATATTTAACAGAACATTTAAAATTCCTGCTGCCTAGTCTTTGAGTTTAGGACATATAATCTACTTATCCATGAGCATGAAATACTCTGCAGGAGTCTTTTCCTATCTGGTGTATAGGACAACAGGACAACAGTAACACAGGAATACAAGGAACTCTTCTATTAGGCAATGAATCCAACAAATTTGAATAAAGTGAAGGGGTTTTTTCCTTTATTATTTTCTTGGTGGGAACACAACTAAGTTAACACTAGCACCTTTCCTTTTGTCATTCCTGCTCATGTTCTTCACAGCCAGCCTCTAATCCTCCTTTGATCTTCCCACTATTTATTGCAAGTCATCCACAGAGCTCTGTGATTTAGAGCCAAAGTTTCTAGGGATTATTTTCACTGAAGGGCCGTCTCCAAGACTATCAGTAGAAGACCTCTTTTGGAGAGGAGACAAAATGTAATCCTGATGCAGACAAATTTCTGAAAACTGAGGAAGAGAGCAGAAAATATGTTTTCCCACATTTTAATAAAGTGAAGAAGTTCTTCATTTTTTCCAGCCTAAAATTTTTTTCTTAAACAAATGTGGCAGATGAAGGACCTGAAGTGTCTGTACTGATGACATATGTATTTTCTGAGGAAATAGGGAGTCAAAGAGATCTTTTGGGCAACTTCCACCAAAAAGCTATCTGCAAAAGGTTAATGAAAAAATGCATATAAACAAGCTTTTAAACTAACTTTTTTGCCCCTGACCATTCTGTGATGGACACATCAGTCAGGTTTTTATTTTTGTATCATTACCTTCTAGGAAACCTTTGCTGCATTTACAGACACCCGGTCCCTAAATCTTTAATCAGAGCAGGTGACGTGACAGATTGACAGGTCCTGTTGCAGTGGAAGCTCATGCAGTTTTAACTCTGTATCTGTGCAGTACTGGCTGTGTGACTGTGCTTTCAGGCTGACAGCATCAGTCTTACCTGACAATCTCTCTGTTAGCTTCACTGCCAAATAACATTTCAAGTAATAACTTGAAGATAATATATCCTCAGAGCAAAACAGTCACCTCTGAAGGGGCTTAAGGAACCAGTGACTTGGCCAAGAATAGCATTTAGACTGGGCATTTTCATTGTAAGGGTAGGGGTTGAGAGTGGAGAATCTGACAATTGTACTTATTTAGAAGTGTGCCGCAATTTTATTGTTATAGTTCAGGTAGATACACTGCTGAGGTATCTGAAAAGGCACAATTTGCATGTTGAAAAGATCCAATTTGCATGTTTATGAGAAGGTTTTTTATTGTAATGACATAGATAATGGCTTAACTCCTTATATTATCAAAAAATAAAAAGGGAACGTGTCACGAGAGTATCTTGAGAAAGAAGAAAATAGCGTAGTGAATCATTTAGCACCATGTACACAATCCACTGATCACTTTCTAATGCTCTAGTTCACCTGAATTAAAAAAAAAAAAATTGAGAAGAAATATATGCCTGCCCCAACTAAAATGAAGGAGTTAGAAGGCTACTAGCATGTACAGCAACATTTATTTGAGCCCATAATTAACATAAGATATGGATAGAATATGTAACCTAGTGCTCTGCTAAGTTCCACACTTTCCATCTTAGTAGCTTCTGTGGGCTAACTAATTAACACAAAGGTCATTGTTCTCATTTTTCCAGTATCAACAGAACATTAAAGCAGCACATCTCTGATTATGTTGGTAGATGAGGGATGCTGCAGTTGAGATGAAATTTCAGTTTCACAATGGCTAAGACCAAAGCCCATAAATTTAGCAAGGGGATAATCTACAGTGCACTAAGCTTCTTTTCTGAAAGGAGAAAAAAGGAGCTATCATGAAAGCACACAACCAAGGAGAAATGGAAATGGGGATGGCTTTTATACTTTGATCAAAGGTGCATCTGCAAAGTTCTGTGTGAGAAATAAGTTAATAGCATGAGTCAAATGCCAAATGTTGAAACAATAAAATGTCTGTAGATGCAAATTGGCAGTACAGGTAAGTTGGTGTCTTGTAGTGGGGTCTATATGACCACAGTGCTGTAGCCACCTAGCTTAACTGGGAATGTGTCACACTGCATAATGCTGGTAGGAGAACTACATTCCTTTACCTTTTGCTCCCTTTAAATCCATAACTGAGGTAGGACAAGCACTCAACAATGCAGAGGATTGCGTGAGAACACTTGAGAGTCTTTTTCTCAGGTTTCTGACTGCCTTCATTTGCACCAGAAATATGCAAGACAAACTCAATATTTTTCATAAATTATTGATAACTTTTCTTTAGATTTTGGCAAGAATAAAGCAGTGCTGATATTAAAGAAAAGAAAGAATGTTTTTTTTATTTCACTTGAGTTTGGGCTTGAATACTGTGGGAAGGCCAAAAGGATTTTTATTTTAACTAAACCATTTCTCCATGTCCTCCAAGCAATTGGCTTCTAAGGCTGCAAGGTATCATTCTACTCACCTCATTTGATTTCTCATTAACACTGTGTAATGTGGACTTTCACTTCCAGGAATTACTGCATCAAATGTAATTTTTGACTGAGCTGAACCATACCTCCCAAACAGACATTACACATAAACATACAAGCTAAAGAATTCAATGAGGAAATCTGATACTCCATGTTAGATTCTGTTGCATAAAAATGGCTAAAGGCAACTTCAGATGTGCTTGAATTAGAAAAAAAAGAGGTGAATGAAGTTTTGCAACCCCATTCCTTCTGAGTTATCTGTTGTTGGGAGGAGGGATGAGTGCTAGAAACAAGCCAAGGGAGCTCTGCATCTAATTTTGTGGCAGGGGTGCTGGATGGATCTGCTTGAGGGGATGTGATAGCCAGTGGTAGCCTTTGCTGCAGTGATCATGAGATGACAGAGCTGAAGAAGCTGAGGAGAGGAAGAAAAGCACCTATCAGAATAATGACCATGAACGCCAAGAGAGTGAACTTCAAGAAAGCTTGTTCAGGGAACTGATAGTCATGGGAGGCTGCCGTGAGGCTTAAAAGGGCCAATGATTGCTGGTTGATCTTCAGGAACAACCTCCTGAAAGTGCAAGAGCAGTCCATCCTGATGTGCAGACAGTTGAGCAGAAAACCAGCTTGACTGAAAGGGTACCTTCTGACTGAGCTGACCAGGCAGGCAAGGATGACGTGAGGAAAGTCAAATCTCAACTGTAGCTGAAACTAGCAAGGAATGTGAAGCACAAATAGAAAGATCCTATTGGTACTATGGCAGCAAAAGAAAACCATGGAAATTGAGGTCTGCTACTGAACGGGGTGTGCAGCTTGATGATGAATGACATGGAGAAGGTGGAGGTACTCAATATCTTCTTTGCCCTCCTCTGTTTTGGCAAGTAAGTCTTAATCTTTATTGTCAATCTCAGATCTCTGTGCCTAGTAGCACAGTGAGGCAGAGAGAAGTGCTGCCTGCAGCGAAGGAGGAATGAGCTAGAGCAAGCTGAAAATAGACAAGCCAGTGGAGCTGAACAGGATGAATCTCAGGTGTTGTCAATATTACTGTGAGGCCTATCTGTAATGTTTTTTCAAAGGGTTTGGCAATCAGGGGAACTTTCTGAAGACTGTCCACCTTCAGGAAGAGAACAAGAAGGAGGATCCAGGTAACTACAGGAGGGTCAGCCTCACCTCAGTTCCTGTGAGTTATGGGTTCTGTCTTCATGGAAGCTATTTCCAAGCAAATGAAGGACAAGAAGGTGATTGGGAGCAGCCAACATGGATTTTCTTAGTACAAATAATGTCTGATCAGCGTCATTGCTTTCTGTGATGAAATGACAGGCTTTGTGGACAAGGGGAGAGCAGAGCATGTCATTTACCTTGGCTTTCCAAGACGTTTGAAATGGTCTTCCATAGCATCCTTGTAGTCGGATGGTGTGGTGTGAATGGGCTAGACTTCAAGCTGTTGAAAAACTAACTAGACCATTGGCTCAAAATGTTACTGGTCAATGGTTCAAAGTCTAACTGGTAGCCAGTGAAATACGCTTTTTGCTGGGGTTGATATGGGGCCTAATACTCTTTAATGTCTTCATTACCAATCTGGTCTGTGGGAAGGAATGTACCCTCAACAAATTAATGGATGACACAAAATTGGGGTGAATGGCTGGTGAGAACATCCGTCATTTGTAGGAACCTTGACAAGCTGGAGGAAAGGGCTGACAAGAACCTCAAGAAATTCATTAAGTCCTGGATGCAAAGTCCTGGATCTGGAGCTGAACAACCTCATTGAGCGGTGTGGGCTGGGAACTGACTGGTTAGGTGACAGCTTTGCTGAGAAGTACCCGAGGTTCTTGTGGACAGCAAAATGAACATAAGTTAGCACCATGCCTTTATGGCAATGAAGGCTAGCCATGCTGGGCTATGCTAGTGAGAGCATAAACAGCAGATCTAAGAAAGTGATTATTCCCCTCTGCTTGGTGCTTGTCAGACCACATCTGGAGCTGTGTCCACTTTTGGACTAGATGGTCTTCAGGGGTTTCTTCCTGACATAAATTATTCTGTGATTGTATGAAAAAGGGAAATTGCAAAGTAACAGTTATATGTATTATTTGGCACAACACTGTGAGGTATGTTTTTTTTGTGAAAAATATCTCTATTTCATAAAGGGATTGATTTCTGCTTCATTATGTTTAATAAGATTTTTAGCTGAGGACATGAGATGATTTTTTGGGGGTGGATAAGCAATCTGATAGCCTTAAGGCAGTAACTGTAATATGAAGCCTTATGAAATTTTCTGAGATAATGAAGAGAAAGAAGAATGCGAAGAATTTATTTTTCTGTTTTGGAGTGTTCCGAGAAGAGGAGCTACATGGCTTAAACTAAAGCATAAATAGGATCATATTATTAACTATTTTGGAGTGAAAATGAACCTAGTGTTAATGCCCAGAAACATGCAGTCTTTAGGAATGGGTGTCAGTGTGATTATGTTGTCAGATACTGTAACAAAGTAAAACTTCTATGTTCAGCTATACACTGGCTTGTTTTGCCCATTTTTGATTGATTCAGCACGTTGACTTTCTATCTGCATCTTTGCATCAAGAAAACCTTCTTGATTTCTTTGGTTTTGCTACTAGGATGGAATAAATTGTGGTTTTGCAACTAGTATGGAATAAATTGTAGAAATCAGTGAAAGTGTCATTTTTATCCAGTTTCTGCTGAAACATGCAGTTGATTTTGAAGGGATCTGATTATAACAATGTTGTGGGTGCACTGAGATACTTGCATAGCAAGTACTACAGGAATACAGAAGCATAGATCCTTTAACAACCTTATATATAGTTTCAACAAAATGTGCTCCACCACTTTAAAATCAATTAGAGTTTTTCAAATGAAAGAGTAACTACAAAAAAAAAAAAAAAAGGGGCAAAAAAAAAAGCACCAAATAAAAATCCACATCCAGTACTTCTCCAGCACTGCTCACATCCCACAGTTTTTTTGGTTGCCATGATTTATTTTAGACCTGACTTGCACAAGTCATCCAAGACACTTTGCTGTCTCATTCCACAGGGGGTTAGTAAGATATTAATGCATCTCCTACTACTTGGAAACCATTCCTCCTGTTGAACTTCCATTGCTAAAACTCTGCAAGACTTTTGGAGTGAGTATCTAACATAACCTTTTAAGACAAATGTTAAGACTGTGCTGTCAGGCAGCAGTTTGAACAAAATGATTGTTTAAAATTGACTTTGAACATAAGGTGTAAGATCAACGAGGCTTGACATACACTGAGGTTCTCGTAGATCTGGTAACTTTTATACAAAGCACATTTGACTCTGTTAAATACAAATAGAGATGGAAAGTTGTTTAAAATCTGTTTTTGTAACTCCCTGCCTAACTGATTATGCCCCAAATATAGTGTAAGTATGTCTGTCTTTTGAATCATTCAAACTTCCAAATACCTGGATAAAGGGAGCAATGACTGACCCTCAACAATCTAATTGCACCTCTCTGGGGGAATTCTTATGTATCAGAAAAAGAAATTGGCTTCTTCCAAATCATTCTGAAGTGCTATAGAAACATCACAGTAATGGCTCATATGTGACATATATTAGACACAAAGAAGCTCCATTTTCTAATGTTTCACAGAAGGGAAGAAAGTAAACAGAAATTATCTTTGATAACATAATCAATGGGTGAAGGAAAATATAATAATTGTGGCTCTTTCCCTCTTTCTACTTGATATTTTTGCACCCCTTAATTACATTCTCATTTTTTAATTTCTGTCGCTTTTTGTGAGAAATTCCTCAAAGTGCTACTTTCACTGGCAAATTTCAAATGCTAAAAAAAGCAAGTGGAGAAAATAGAGAATCATTGTCAAGCACCGTCCAAAAGGCTTGCTCATTATTTGCTTGGAAGCACACCTTATTGCAAAATTTCATTTGATATGTTTTTTTTTAATTTCAAAATTAGTAAAAAGAAAAGACCTACTACTAACAGTCTGCTAACTCTCTAGAGCTCCCTCTGCCTAATTCTTTTTTTTCTGTTTAAGTTAGTATTCTGTTTAAACCCTTTGTTTTCATATAGCCTACACATGTTAAAATTGCATAATCCACTCAAAGATCTAAGTATATACTTGGTACGCTGTAGGTGTTTCTGTATGTATGTGTATAAAGAGTAGGTATGCAGACATGTAGGAAGCTCAAAAATTCCATACAAAAAAAACCTCGATGAAGTTTAGCAGAACATATTCTACATTTGAAATTGCAAAGGAAATAAGCCATGACATTAACCATGGGAATGGTTTACAGCTGCATCAGGGGAGGTTCAGACTTGACGTTAGGAACCATTTCTTTACAGAGAGGGTGGTCAGACACTGGAACAGGCTTTCTAGAGAGGTAGTCAATGTCCCAAGCCTGTGAGTGTTTAAGAGGCTTTTGGTCAATACCCTTAATAACATGCTTTAACTTTTGGTCAGGCAATTAGACTAGATGATTGTTGTAGGTCCCTTCCAACTGAAATTATTGTATTGTATTGTATCGTATTGTATTGTATTGTATTGTATTGTATTGTATTGTATTGTATTCTATTCTATTCTATTCTATTCTATTCTAATTATTCACGGCTGCATCAACAGACCACTGAGTTATTCCTATTCCCAACCTCCATTATGCCACTATGTAACTTCCCGTATGAATCTACTAACTTAATTCAGAGACAACTTTGTGTTATTCAGTGTTCTGCTAACACCTTCTGCACTTCTGAGCCCAGGCTGAAGAGGGAAATGAATGGCTGCACAGCTTGCTTATGTTCACTTATCATGTGAGAAGGAATACACGCACAGGGAGAGCTGCAGACCCACTGCTCCCCGTTCACAAATCAAGACCTTTTCCAAGGAATGTAGATCAATGTAGCATATCATAAGCTGGACAGATTCTGAGGTGAAGCTGTGTATTTGGGTGGGATTTTTGTATACACTATTGTACTCTGTATTCTGCTGTTACACAGAGGAAATATGAAGTACTTCATTGTGGGCTGGGTAGTTCTCAGCATGATGTTTGGATCCTAAAAGGAGTTTAGCTGTTGAATTCCACAGTTTGAATCTATTCATCTGAATTGCACACAAATCAACCTTAGTTTGGCATTTACAATCCATTTTTTTGGTTGGGGAAATCACCTAGTACTTATGCTTCAGGTTGAGAGTAGGGCTGAGCAAAAAATTCAGGCTTGATTGTTACCAATTTGAAAACTGTTAACAGTCTTTGTCTGAGGTTGGAAAACAGAGTTAGTCAATGAAAAAGTATATCAAGAAAATTATCCTTAAATTTCATTTATAATTTGCTCAAACTGCCCATTTCCGTTTTTAAAGATTAAGTCCTACTGTTTTAATGTAGTTCCCTCATTATTACTTCCCAGCACCTCACATACACTACATGCATAGAACTGAGGAGTTGCCATAGCACAACATAGCTTTTCCATCTGGGTGTATCCCTCATGGGCGTTTTAGACATTTGTTGTTAATTCTGTTGAGATCCATTTTTTAGTTAACCCACACCAAGCAGGTGTGTTGCCACTTGGTTTTGAACTCACATTTCATGAACACTACAACCAGAGTGCCAAATCAAATAGAAAATATACTGAGTAATCTTCAGTAGGACTAAAAGGCAAACTAAAATAAAAAATAAAGAGGTATAGAAGGAACAGAGCTTGTCCTTTCTTAATTTCCACTACTGTTCCTTCCCGCACTTTGCTCTGTGATCCACTTACCTGTCTCCATGTTCTTTGGGTCTTAGAAGAAAAATATGAGAGGAGCAGGTTCTGCAATGGATCTGGTAGAGGTAGTTCCAAATCAGACTGGCTGGAAGGTGGAGTTGACATTTTTGAAGAGAATTATGCAATGCGATTGCTTACAATAGCAGGAAATTCAGAAAGTCCCTTCTGCCACATGGTCAATATTCCTAAGCCTCTCCTCGAAATACAGTGGCATTCGCTACAAAAATGCTAGGCAAGAATCTGGTGTTCCTGTGTTAAGCGTCTGACAAGGGGATGTTCCCTGATGGGCAGGGGAATCCTCCAGATGCCCCTAACCATCTAGCCTAGGGGTTAAAATTTAGGGTTACAGGATCTCCCTTTGGAGTCCTTTCAAGTTATCTCCCTGTCTTCATTAACTTTACAGGAAATTTAGGCTCTTATTTTCAAAGGCTGTTTTGCTAGAATCTGTAATGGGCATGCTATGTTTGTAAGCCAGGCTGACTGGATTTCAGTCTAGATGTATCTGCCTTTAAGAGATAGTTTGGTATTGCTGTATTCATTCCTGAAGTTCATACTTTTCTCATTCACCTTTTCGGCCTTATCACATTCAAATCTTATTTTCTCAGGAGATCAAATGCATTCTGAAAATCCCTGGATGGGATCTCTTTCTTCCCTTAGTGGCTCAGATGCTTTAACATTTCAATATAAAAGACCAACCTTACAGCTGCTGGTAACAAACTCAAAGGTTTCAAGCAGATCAGGGCCTGAGTAGTCTTGTGATGAGTGCTGTAGGATTCAGCTGTTAAGTAGAATATTTAGTTAATCCCTAGCTGCAGAAACAAATGCTGCTGCACCAGTGTTTCAGGGGCTAGATTCCTCCCCCAGATTTGTGACTAGGCTTTCTATATTGGGTGAAGGGATGTGCAACATGGAGCAGGATCTGAGCAGGTGCCACTTGAACTAGCTGGTATAAAAAAGTAAGCACAAGGGCATCTCGTTGCCATCTCAAGGGCCGTAATCTTGGTCTCTGTCTATCTGGAGTCCCTGACTGGAGATTGTCTCCTTAGGGTAAGTGCCCAGATTGAGTCATACAGATACTTCAGCAGCACATATGGCTTGCTTTCATGAGAAAAAGTACAAGGGTGAAAGAATACTTTATATGCAGGGACGCAGTGGCTGGAATTCCCTTCTGCAGTAATTTAAAGTGATTTATTGCTGTTGTTGCAGGCAGAGTGCTGTGACAGGCTGCAGGCTACCCTGAGTTTGCCCATCCCCTTGTGAAAGTTGTGCTGCTGAAAAGGACCCAGGATCCCAGAAGCCAGATTGCTCAAGCTAGATCTTGGCCGTTTTGCTGCCAGTGCTTAATGCAGACAGGGACAGTCCTGGCTTGTGCTTACTGCAGCAAGATTGTGTCTGTGCTTTATACTAAAGATGTAGATGTGAACTAGGCAAAAAGGTGCTCAGACTAGGGCAAACAGAAGGAAATAACCAAGGGCAGGACTAGAAGTGTCTAGAGAAATTCAAAATAAAAAAACCACTTTGTCTTTTCAAGAAAGTGAAAACTGAGCATTGGATTTTGGGTCTAAGGTTTGCATTGTTTTGGCACCTAAACCTGAAATATTTATATGTTTTTGGTTTACTAAATACATTTCTTTGACCTAAAAGAATTGAGCACCTTATTTCTGCTTCACCTTAGCTGTGTGTGCTTAATTTATTTTAGGTTCTTTGAAAATTTTACTGAAAGTTCCAAAAGTCTTTGTCCAATAATAGATTTATATCACAACTGTAACCCTCAAATCCAGACTGTGATATAGCTATAGACCAGGAAGAGCCTAATTTAAATGAAAGCAATTCAAAGAAGACATTCTCTTTTCTCCTCTCACCCTACCCCGTCTTTTCCATGCTTGTTGAGTCCAGTGCAGAAATGGTAGCAATGACCAATTTAGCAATACACGCAGCATGAATTTCTTTTTCCCTGACAGTCAGGCATTCCTTGGTGGTGTGCTAGCAGCTGAAACAGGGAATGTTTTGGTAGACTTATCTCCTTGGTCAGTTGGAAATACCGTGCAACCAGTGGCTGCTCTGTAACTGATAGGAACGTGCTGCTGACACAACATCAGCTGGCGATTTCATCAGTCAAAATTGGCAGGCTCATTCAATTTAAGGCCGCTTGGTATCTATTACTATCTAAATATTGTACTTTTACATGCTAAGTTCACCATGCAGTTCTGAAATGTGGAGAAAATGTGGAGAACTGGAAAAATGTGATGAGGATCAATGCAAAAAATTTCAGAGAACTTTTAATTGCTAGAGTTGAAATAGCAGTGAAAAGTCTTTTTATTTTTAAAGACTGAAAAATTTATCAAGAAATAAAATGTGTTACATCTATCTCCTTAATTCTCTTGGTCTTGATATAATTATTCACTAACAGAACTAAATTCTGAATTTTTAATATGACACTTAATATATAATATGAAATTTCTACCCTTGTCAAATCAGCAGAGAAAAGAACAAGCGGTCTATGCCAGTTACTGAAAATTAAAAATGTACATCAGATGAGATCCCCAGTCATCTGGGAAAATTCACCGAGAAGAGAGAGTCGGCATAGTGCCTTTGTACACATTATGCCACACTTAGGTCTGGAAAACTTCCAGTGCCATCAATAAGAGCAGTTCAGGTGCAAAAGTTTGAATTAAAATTACCTTCTTTTATCCCTTCCTGAAAGCCCCAAATTCTTAAAGTCTGATGTGATTTCTAACACAAGCAGCAGAGTTTAAGATCCAAACTTTAAAAGAATAAGCAGTAGAAAGGTTCTTATTCAGTCTCCTTGCTTTGATACTTTCACGAGAGCTCCAAGAAGTCTGCTGCTAATAAAAAGACATTTAGAGTTACCATTAAGAACTCAGTTTCATCTGATGTCTGAATTCAAATGGGATACTGAAATGCTAAATGCAAATGCTGCCCAGTAGCTAAAAGATTGCAGACTACTTTCACTCTGATTTTGGCTCCAACCCCCACTACCTTAAATTTGCAGGGCTTAGTTTGGTAATACGAGGCATTCAGGTCGGAGGGCTTACAGCACGTGCAGAGGTTAGCAATTCAGGATTGCTGAATCCAGTTCTAAATGCATGCAGATATCTCTGCTGTACAAAATTACTTTCAGTAAAAGCCTTTCACTAAATTTATTCACTAAATATGGGATTAACAACATCTTTAGAAGCTACATTTTCAAGAGGCAGTATCCATTCACATGTGCAGCACAGCTTACACCTCTTACACAATCATTTTTCTTCAAAGGAGTTATGCCCTGAGCTATCAAGTGATGTATTATTTCTACAAAGCTACATGTGTAGTTCTTAGAGAAAAATTGGGCTCTGAGATCGTTTTTAGTTCTGGAGTGAAAGGATACTTCTCAAAAAATCAATTTCAGTGTTAAACATCCCTTTCAACAATCTTTTAATTTGGAGACAAAACCAATTGGTCAGAAAATTATCAGTTTCCTATTATAAACGCACTACTTTAATGTTCTTTGTGCTCCTGGGCTCTGTTTTTAATTTCATGTAAGAACACTACATTTTCAAATTTATATAGAAATAACATATGTTATTTTGTTGCTATGGCAATATAGATCCCTATTTCTTCATTTATGAATAATAATAAAAATCTAATTGAATCAAGTTACATTTTCGTTCCACCATTTCCTGAAGCTAGCCTTTCATGAAGACTTTGTATACACTCAATTTAAACTACTTTATTGCTCTCTCTAACAGGATTTAATGTTCTACTTGGGTTTCTTTGTTAAAGCTCTAAGCATTGATTTTAGCTTATGCTACCCCACTGGCAAACATTAATGCATAAATACAAAATGTGTCTTTTTTTATTAGGACGGTCAAGCAGTGGAACATGTTGCCCAGAGTGGTTATGTGGTCTCCACACTTGGAGCTTATCCCAGCAGATGCTGCTTGGAGCAGGAGGCTGGACTAGAAGCCGGTATTATTCTGTGATTCTTTTATTGGGGTTGATCTTATTTGCGGATCCCAGGAGCCCAGTTTATGTCAGTTGCTGCAGCTTGAAAATGTAAAATGGGAGTACCTGAAGAATTTTTCCAGAGCCTCCTATATCTAGGACTGTAGCTGGTGCTGCTGAGAAAGTCTGTTCTCAAAGGCTTCATCCCAGTGCCTCATTTTACCCTAATATTGTCATTAGCTTTAATTTTATCTTCTGTATCATTTGAGGTCACAGCTTGTGCTGAATGACGTTTTCCTTGGGTCATTCGAGGAAATTCTTAGACCTGAGAGCCATCGCATTTTGGTTGTTATTAGCCTGTCTTTATTTCAAACTCCGTTTAGCAATCAAGTGCTGTAGTCTGATAAAGACATATGATGTTATCCTTTCCTTATTAAAGGAGCCAAGCTCTAGGGTTTAGACTGTCTGAAAGACTATGTGGGAACACACCTTCAGACAGAAAGACACAGTGAAATCAGCCCTTTGGCTTCTCAGAGTATGAGCTGAGCACCGCAGATTTTATCTGTGGAGGAGTGGGCACTTCTAAATGGACCATTTAGCAACTGAGGTTTTCTATTTTTATATATATATATGATGTTTATGTATGTGTTGTTTATATATATAGAAATCATGTTGAAAAAATATATAAAATAGAAAAACCTCAGTTGTTTTTCAGATATATATGCTGGAGATTAAAGGCCTCACAAGATTTTTTATAAAGGCACTGAGTGTAAATTATTATTATATGGTGAAACTCCCATTGCACCTTAAATTCAATTATAATACATGTCATTCACATTCCTAAATGCCCACTTCAGGTCAGTTAGTTAACAATAAAAAGAAATTTCCCTAAATTGCATTCTATTTTCCAGGATGGATATTCCAGATTAAAAAATACTATTCTTGGTGATCTTTCTTGCTGTCTCACTGTGATATATACATACATAAATATATATATATCTCTTATATGCAAAAATAACACAAAGAAAAATACTATATGTTTGTAGGCATGAATGTATAAGTGTGTAAATATGTATATACGTGTATACACACAACCATACAGAGAGCAAACTTAAGGGCCTTTTTCGTACTATTTTCTGTATTTCCAGGATTCTAGGCAATTATTTGAGACTTTCAAATTAGAATGATCTGTTAAAGGGGAGTTTGCCTTTATTATTCTGATCTGTCATTTCTTTTATGTAACAAGCCAGCTGTTATTTGAACAGCATCATTCATTTCCTCAATGGAATGATGACACTACAATCAACCTTCATTATCTTCCCATGCTCTTATATGAGAACTAAGTGCAGAGGAAATACTTTGTAATTACTCTAGGCAGATTTCCCACATGTTAGAGATGCCATAGATGGGATTAATGAATATCACTTGAAAAGGTTGAAGTAGACAAAAACAAAATTAGGCTTCAGTAATCGCAACATGCAGATGGGTTGAAATGCTAGTGGGAAAAAATCCCATCAGCAATTAAACTTGCTTCATGGAACAGCAGATGTGCATAGTCTTTTACTGAATACTGAGTACACTTGAAAGGAATTTGTAGAGGAAGAATGCTGAAATATGTACAGCTCTGCTCAGGCAGGGCTGGGACGAGTGACAGGGTTGTGCTTATTTTACTTAGGAGGCGTCAGGACCCCCCATCTCTGCTCAAAAGAATCCCAAACTTCTGCTAGCTGATGAGTGCTCCTCTTACCACTTCTGCTGCTTTCTGCCATGGATAGCTCTTCTGTCATCAGAGGCGTGTTAAAGGCCTGATCTAGGACAGCAACCATATGGTACAGATTGACCCTTTAATCTCTGAAGGGCACCATTAGTTCTCCAAAGAAGGCATTTCTCAAGCCCTATTTTGCAGCTGGCAATAACACAAGAGTGTCTCTGCTAGCTTCTTCTCCAGCTTATCTTCAAATATCTTACTGGCAAGAAAAACTGCACAACTAAAAACCACCAACAAAAACAATTTAGCCACCTAGAGGACTTGCTATGAGTCACCAAGCAGGGAGCTGTGATCTAGAGAGGCAAATGCATTAGTGAACAACACAAGTACTAAATCAGTTGTTTTAGTTTGTAGTGCTGGGCTCTTCAAACAACAGGCTCTAGGCCAAATCTGACTTGCAAGGTCCAAACAAAAGGCCCACAGTCATCTCTGCAGGATCTGTTTTGGGACCACACCTGGGTAAGTGGGAAGCGTAAATGAGCCAGGAGGCAAGTTCACAGGGTTTCTGCTTGTGCTCATTTTTCATTGATGTCTTTTGTTCTCATATGTTCTGTTGGTCAGCATGTAGAACAACATCAGAGCATTTTGGAGTAAGTATTCTAACTCCTTAATTACTGAAAAGTGGACTCCAGTCCCTTTTGGTTGTAGCAGGTGGAATGGATTTGACCATTACAGAGAAATTGTCATCTTCCACCTTGCACAAAAGAAGTGCCATGGTCTGACCCAGTGGTTAAAAATACAACTTTGACTGTCCAAAGCGGCTTCTTTTCTTCTCTAAGGGCAAACTTAAGTTCCCTTCTCCCCTCCTATGCTGGGAAGAGATTGCATTCCTTTACCTCTTTGCTTGCCTCCCAGGCTACATGGCAGATGAGTAACCCTTCACATTTCTCTCACCAGTTTCTGCTGTTCCCAGCCACAGGTAGACCTCAGGCTGGATCCAGAATCTGGCACTGTGGACACAATAAGCAGAGACGTATACAGACATAGATACATATGCATATAGAGAGAGGTGCAGCATTATAGAAATAGCCAATTAGACTAAATCTTACTTGTGATTTGATCCCAGTCCCTATAATAACTTCAGCTCACATTTTACACCTAACACAGTTACCACTGAAGAGAAATCTTTTGGGATAGCTTAGTTACAGTCCAGAAGCACTGATCTGTCCCCATACAAAGCCAACAGTGTTCTTGATTGCTGTTATAATATATAAATACTATGCTTGCCACTAAAAGGTCTGTGTCTATCTATCATTATTATTTCCTCTTTGAAGGACATGGAGAAGCATGTTGTATCCCAGCTACTGTTACACTTGAGATCTTGCTAGGAACAAAAGGGAACACTTCATATATATATATGGAGCAAAGAATTTTTTTGTTAGACTAATCAAAATCATAACAATTTAACCAAAATACAGCAGTTACTCTCAGTCAATTCTGATACTATTAACACTCATAGTACCAGGTAATAAGGAAAAACCTCGTCAATAATACTCTTAAAATGGTTAAAAGAGAAAACTTAGTAACATCTACCCGTTTTTCCTGGAGCTGTGCTCAGCCTTCCAGTGTCCCTATGGGCCCTACAGCAAATAGCTCCAGTCTCCTTCAAGCAGAGGGGTGTGCATGGAGCGGGAAAGGTCCATGATGAGTCCTAGGCATCCTACAGTCTTCAGGAGGAGAACGACATGGTGGGGGGGGTCCCTTCCTCCTTGATCTTAGGGTCCACCTGGGGCTATTTTTACATATTTTCTTAACAAGCCCTGCTTCTACCCACTGAGCATCACCCAAAAGCCTTCTCCAGCTCCTGTGAATGTAAAGGGCTGTTTTATGTCACACAGTGACTACCTAGGTCTGTTGGACCTTTACCACACAGTATCCCCAGAAGCTACAACAGGTCAGGCAGTAGTCCCTTGACTGTTGCTAGAACCAGCTCAGGCCCAGGGAAGTCCTGAGTCCCTCCACTGTCAGGTCCATGCCAAGCCTGTGGTCTTGTGTGACTAATGGCAAAAACTGTATTTACTGATGCACGCTACAGCTGTGTGATTACTGGTGGTGAACAGGTTAACCAGTGATTATTCAACATGTGAATATCTATGGGAGTGGTGTCAAGGTTGCCTCTGCCACCCTGATAAAATCATCTTCAGTTTTTGTTTCCCTTTGATTTGTGCAGCACCCTTCTGCCTGTTCTGCCTGTATGGTCAAGTCTCGAATGCGAATGCATGTGAATGCAAATAGACCATTCATAAATATACCTTATGCTACAACTTTGTGAAAAATACTTAGGAATCACAACTGCTGTGAGCATGCAGCAGCTTGATTTGGATTGAGGCAGTGCATACAATAAAAAACCTACCAGTTGATGTCAGGGATTTATGGAATTTTCCACAGGAGGAAAAAAATAATCCAGTATATCCTCTATCAATTTTCTGTTTATTCATCAATATATATTTAGGTCAGTATATATTAAATTATTATGGCAATGTCCTTTTTTGAACCCTCACTCATTTCAGAATCTCACTTTTATTTTTGGCTAATCGTTGATGAATTAAACCACAAGATTTAGAAATGTGTTGTTAGCTCTGATGACAGTATCTGCACAAGAAGCTGACCTCCAGTCCCTGGAGAGGTCTTAACAACGTGGCAGTTGGATTCCTGTGAGTGGAGCCCTCTGAATATCTGCCACACACACCTTGTTTTGTCTACAGCCTCACACACTGCTTCCAATCTCTGCACAAGTCTTTCAAGCACAGATAAAGAATTCATTGCAGAGATAAGCAGATGGTTTTCATTGTTATTATTCCTATTGGCACCAAAACCGCTTAAATCAATGAGCAGGCTTTGGAACAGTATTTCCTCTTCTATTTCTCATCTTGTTTTGACAGTCATTTGAGCATCTCCAGATTCCCAGATTAGACTCAGTATGTGGTTTATCTATTTCATCAATACTCTTACAAAGAAAAGCTTATCTTCTGTTTCAGCCAGTCCCCCTCAGTCATTTCTGAAAGCCTAGCAGTTATGATATTAAGTGTGCCCCTCACACCCTCTTGTTATCATCTCAGATTGTTGTCTGCATTTAGTGTCAGAAAATAATAAAAAAAATAATCAGAAAAGTAGTAGATTTGGGGTTGTTAGTGTCAGTTAGCAATCACTATGCCTTATGCTTCCTATTAGAAGACTTTTTTCAGCTGCTTACAAGCCTTCCTTGATTTAGCTGTTTTCAACTCAAATTTTCCATGCTGAATGCCTGTTTCTGCCCAATAGATTTATTTATTTTTAAATCAGCTCATAAATGGTTTGGTAACAGTAATGGAGTAGAAAAGGACATTTGTTTTGCTCATGTTAAAAGATTTAGCCTTTTTTTTTTTTTGAAGACCCATCATGTACATATGCATTTCTGTGTTTTGGCAGGCATGTGCCTTTTCTCTCTCTGGAAAAAGCTGCTCAGCTTTGGCCTTTGAAAAGTCACAGTTAGCTTATGTTCTACAGATATCCTCTTGCTAGGATAAGGATAAAGTCTCCCAAAATCCTAGCTGTGGCAAGTGTAGCATGTGGTTGAATAAAACTATGCTTAAAATTGTAGTTGTGACCTATTCTAATTGAGCCAAGTCCAGACTTCAGATCTTAAGGGTAATTTCTCTCCTGTGTGCTTGGTAGTGACTTTCTTGCTGGGCCCAAGAAACCTGGAGGAAGGCTTTAGTTTATTCATATACCAAGGGGTCAAAATAGCACGGGAAAGTAGAGGTGACCACAGAACAGCACATGGGAACACGGCCTGGCGCATGGGATGAGATGTGAGGTTGTAGATGATGGAAGCTTGTCTTGCAGGCTGCGGGGATAGTGGGACTGGAAGTGGGGAGAGGAATAGTGTGTTTGCCAGGCCACGAGATTGAGGGTGAAAGTGGTGGAGGAACTATGGAAGAAGGAAATTAAAGTCTACTGTGTAAATGTGGAAAAAAAAAAAAAAAGGAACTGCAAGCAGATTGGGCATCTGGATGAGAAGAGTCAAGTTGGGAATCAGTGAGCCAAAGGACAAAATGTAACGGGGTGGGCAGATATGACCTGACACTGAGGCAGGGTTGAGGGACAGGGAAAAGGGATGTGAATGTAGAAGATCCATGGCTGACGAGCTAGATGAAAACAAAATGTTGCAAAACGTCTGAGCACTCAAGATTCAGTATTGCTAAAAGGGAAGTGGTCAAAAGTTACAGCATGGCTGTGGGCTCAGGAGGTGGTCCTGGCTGTTTACATGGAGAGAAAAGAGTTGTTCAAACAAGGAGGCTTTCACTTTTATTAAAAACTGGAGAAATGGGACTCACTGCGTGGGACTACGATGAGGCTCCAGCCACAGAGTAGAGAAAGGACTGCAACAGGGACACTCTCTTGCAACAGGCTAGATAAAATTAAGTTTGAAGGGAATGGGCAGAACAGCCTGCATGCAAGCAGAAAACTCCTGCCAGAGCTTGAATTTGATACAAGGGTCGATCTCAACTGCACAAACCATGGCCATGCATATGTTCCACACCTGAATCAATATAATGTGCAATCACAAAGCTCTTTCTGGGCAAATTTACCCTGTTTCATTTGCACTTGTCATCAGGAGGAATTAGGCCAGGAAAAGTACCACACTGACAGAATCATGATTCAGTTTCCCAGTGCCTTTGCTAGCTCGGATATTTCTATTTAGCATTGCACAGTGCTCAGTATAATCCACGTTTCCTGAGTTCCACTTATTTTCTTTTCTGTTGTCAAACCTACATGAATCTCTGCTATTGCTAAGTGCTTGTTACCTCAAGTGACAGAGCTGGTAAAGTTCTGATTGTTACAGTTTACTTTCTTAAAAACCTAGAGACTGCTACACAAAAAACACACCCTGCACACAAATACATTAAAATAACATTTTTCAAGATTGAAAAGTCACTGTGCATGAAAACGTTGTTCAGTACCAGAGCAAAGCCTGCTCATGCTGAAGTGGGAAACAATCTGCTTTTGTTTTCCCTGTCTTTTCTGAAGTGGCTGAGAGATTTTTGCTGAAACATGCCTATATAAATTTGATCTGTGGAAGAACAGAGTCTCAGCCTAACTAGAAACATGAGCATAGAACAAGCAATAATAATGTATGTTACCAAGTTTCCCATAGCAAAAAATGTTTTGCAGGTTAATTATGATCTCTTTGCACCTCTGCAGTTCAGTGTTTGATCAGATCTGGCATTTAAATAGTGCTATCATTTTTAAATTAAAAGACTGGGGAGGAATAAACTAGTGAAGAATTTACTTTTCTATCTCCTTGTTCTCCCTCTACCGTGCGCTCCACGAGCACAAGGTTTTGTACAAGCTCCGTAAACCAGTTGTGATCCAAACTGTGATAATTTGGTTTTGAATAAGGCATGTGGTTTGTTTTTTTTTTGGAAGAGTAATGCAAAGTAGTTGGCAAGATGACAGCAGATGTAAAACCCAGACTGAAGCTGTCAGCATGGATGCAGCAGTGCAGCTGCTTCCTGCCTTTGAGAAAGGTCAGGAGAATATGCAGATAGCTCACGCCGTGAGTAGATGTTGCTGAGGATTACGGGCTGCTTAGGCAGGAGTGTAAGTACAACACGAAATCAAACAGAACATGCAAGCGCAAAATTCATAGAGAAACACATTTTACCCATGACAAGTGATGTCAGCCGTAACAGACAACACCTGCAGGTCGGACAGGCGGTCACACCTCACTTCTTCCGACAAGGTAAAGGTGCTGGCTCACCTCTGCGGACGCCCCACAGGGAAGCAGAGGCTAAAGCTCACCGAAATTAGTCAAAGCTCGTTTACTTCAGCGTGCTTTGAATCGTGTCTTAAGGCAACCCATCCCTCTGGGTCTTCCTATTGTGCGAGCCTGCATCGCCCAGCAGGCTGGGCTGTAAAATCCCTGAGGGGTGTTGCTTATTTGACATGTCTTTGCATAGAACGATGTTTATTTCAGGTCCTACTTCGTCCCTAATTTATCCTAATTTTAAGCAATTAGAAACAATAATTAGGAACACAGCTCCCCTGTAGTTTCTCACAGAGACATCCTAAAAGAGATTTAGCCTATTTAAGATCTGAGTCACCTTTGTTACTGTATGTATTTCTCCCAGGCTATAATGGAAAGCGAGGACAACCTGGCTCCTCGTTTAGGTGCCTTGGTTGGGTCTCTGGTGTCTGTTGGAACAGGGGGCTCAAGACAGTTTGACGAGGCCATGCACATCTCATACTGAAGCTTGAGAGATTAAGGAAGCAAAGAAATTCTCTAGTTATGATCTGGATTAAATAGCACAAGAAAGGGGAGTGCTGATTTGAAAGCTCATTGACTGCTAAGGGAAGGGACGGATGAAATTAGAGTCCCTGAGTGCTTTCTGTCCTTTGACAGGCACAGACAAAGTACGAAATGATCCCCTTGGGACATATCGTCTTTTTTCATATTAATGAAGGTTTGCCCTCTATAAGGATCTTTCTATTTTACATTTTCAGCAAGCATCACATTATTTTATTGTTCTCTGCTGCTGATGTGGCAATCTCACCCTGTTAGCCCTCTGGATATGTTAGCAATCCTAAAATGCCATTTTTCTCTTGTGAGAAAATTGCCAAGAAGAAAGATCTCCTTTTAACTCTTGCTGAGCCAACCAAAATGTATATTTCTTCTTGTCATTCATGTTAACTTCCTGTATGTTTTGGGTGACTTCGCTTTACAGCCTGGGTCAAAGTCATCAGCTCCCTTCACAGAGGTAACCAAAAGTCATCCAGTGACACAACAGTACATCCAGTGGTACCTTGAAAAGGGTAACTAGAGCTTTTACAAGGTCAGTATCCCACTCTGATCTAATACAGTTTTAATTTGATTCCTGTTGATTTATTTTTTAACGTTTTAACCGTTTTTTCTGGGTGTAAATTCCATCCCTGGACAGGTAAGATTGATTTGTCTGATTATGAGTATATGCAAATGGAGAGTTTCTCCCCTGCTTCACAATATATTATTTATTTTCTTTCCTTTTTATTATTATTCTATTTTTTAATTTCACATGACTGCATTTTTATATTGCCAGCCTAAGCTCTCTCAGATAATTACTACCTTCTTACACATTCTTTCTCAGGTACTTATTGAACATAAATTATAATATATTTCAATTCATTATGTTAAATTCCATTATTTACCTCCCATTTACTCATTTAGTAGAAATTGAAAGTGCTAAACTACTAGCATCACTTACAGCTTTGTAGTCAAAGCAAAGCTATCCACACAGCAATTATTTCCATAAACACGACCACCTTATTCAAAACAAGAACCAGCACGCCAGTCCATTGCCCTGCCCTGCCCCTGCTCCTCAGCAAAGGAGTGCTGATGAGCAGCCTGCAGGGCTCAGCATATAGAGAGAGATCCGCAAGGAGGAGGGGTAGAGTGGGTTGTAGGAAAGCCAGAGCAGAGAGACTCATCAAAAAGCAGGGAAGGCAAGAAGCTAGAGAAAGGGAGAGAAAAATGCAAGAGATAAGTAGTGAAGACCAAAGCCAGAAAGCAAAAAATCAAGGAGAATGATAAACAGAGATGGAAGGGAGAAGAGAGAAAGAAGGGAAGATAACGTGACTGATGTAAGCGCCGAGGAGAAAAATAATCAGCATATTCATCCCAACATCCCTTACTTATTGAATCCTAAGGAGCATTCTCTGTCATATGAACATCCTGCAGCCTACATGAATTGTAAAGGGAGCAAGCTAGGATATCCATCAAATCCACACCACCAGAGATTCTGAGGTGTTCAGATTCCCAGTACCAGATCAAACCATTGCAGCTGCAAGGAGCAAAGTGCTGATCCCATATGAGCTTGCTCTGCTGGTTCAAATTAGTGCAGAACTTCTGGTATGTTAACTTTGTACTGTTAACAGGCTTTATCATGTGTCATCTGTCCTCCCACAGCTGACATAAAGCCAGCATAACAGCATAAATCTAACATAAAGTTTGTGTTGCATGCTCTGGCTAATTCAGAGGAAGTGTGTTCATGTGTTCATAATCAAATTTATAGTGCTGGTCCAGGAGGGCATAGATTTGGTAGCAAATGGTCTTGATACACTGCACACATTGTTATGAGCAGAAGGGAACATACCATATACTCGAAACGATGTATTTACTCTTAGTCAAGTTAGTATTTTAACAGTCAAAATCATTAACCCCGCTACAAAAATATGTACTCATTGTTCAAATTAATACAGAGATGTCTCATCAGTAATAGTCTTAAAATTGTTTGGGTCTGCTTGGTGTTATTTCACATGTTTTGCCAGCAAGATCTGCCTGCTTCTCCTCGCTTCTCAGGTGAAGTGTGAAAGCTGCGCGGCAGCCTCCCCCTGCCCCACCTGACTCAAAGGGCTCTTTGTCCCACCACGACTACCTGGGTTTCTCAGGCCTTTGCCACGTGCCGTATTCCCAGAGATGAAGTTACAACAGGTCAGGCACTAGTCACTTGACCACTCACAATTATTAAAGCAAGCTAAGGTCAGCTCAGGCCAAGGCAAGGACAACAGATCCTTAGTCCCTGAGCTGTCAGGTCAGCACAAAGCCTGCAGACTTTTACTAATAGTGGCAAAAATCATGTTTACTGGGGTACAGCCTCAGTGTTGTGTGTTCGTTCGAAACCCTTTGTAAAACTGTCTGATGCTCTGTAAATTTGCTTTATAATACTGGTAATTGAAAACATAATCTATAGGAGCTTTCTTTTGCTTTTCAGTTGACAAATCAGCTGTGCTATGTACTTGTCAACTGAGCTACCTGGGTTCCAATGACTAAGGTTTAAAATGATGGAGGTCTGAACTTACATGCTTCTATATGAGGAAATATCCCTGATGCACCTTCTCTTTTCTCTAAAGCATTTAGTTTAGCCTACTCTGCAGAAATCACAAAAGGCATTAGTTCCATCTCAATTATTGCAGTTGGGTTCTGTTAGGATCTAAATTTATTTCACAGCAGCATGTATTTATGTGATGTTAACACCTGACTGATGAAAGTACCAGGCTTAGGAAAGCATCACTGACAATTTCAGTGGGTCCCTCGAATGATGGCTTCTAGTCTCTACAGAAAATAGCGGATGGGCAAACAAAACCCCATGAGGGAAGTGCTGACAACATCTGCTGTGCTTACCTTTATCTAGCTGCAAATTTTGGCTACAAACTCCCCACACCCCTTCCTTCCCCCTCTTTTTTTTGCAGGTCTGCCAAGCATGAATAAAGAGCTCATTTCAGAGCTCAGCAGATGGCGTTCCTCATTGTTATTCCTATTCATACCCAGGGATGTCTGAGTCCGTGGGCACGAGAATGTTTTTGTCCACTGCCGTTGTAGTTCCACTTTGACTTCAATTTCTAAGTGTCCGTACTGTCAGCATAAACTGTGATACATCTTAATTAGTAATACTTGGCATCCAGTATTGCTCTTGACAGTTTCAAAGTTGTAGTAGGTATCTATATATCAACAGATTGCTTGTGCTGCGTTTAGAGTCTGTCAGTAGAAAGCAGAGCATACAGGTGATCCTTACAACCTAGTGAAGAAGGCTGAATTGCAAAAGGCAACATATGCACCTCTGCATATAAGGAGAAAATTGTTATTAGAGCCTTGCCTCCTTCAGTGCCCGTGCTGGCAGTGATCGTGTTACTGCTAGAAGAAGTATTTTGCAAAATATGCTGTTATCTCCATTTTAGACACAGACAAACTGGTGTTTGCTTTTTTTCCCTATGATGTGACTTGCCCAAGACAATTTAAGCAAATCTGAAAGCAAAGTACATCTTTTAGTTTCCTATGACCTGATCTGTGTCCTCTACTAGCCTTGAAAAAGCAGACTTAATTTTGGAATGTCCTAATTTGTTATTGGCTTGATTTTGCAGTCTTCATCACTGCCGTTGTAGTATTTCTACCCAAGATATCTGGATAGAAAGATGCCTTTCTATTCCCGGATGGAAATAAGCCTGTGTATGCCAGGATGCTGCAAAGATTTATAGACACCCAGAACAAGTATTAAAAGCAATTGCTGCTTCTAGAAAGCGGTGCTGTGATTTCAAATGAATCTTCAGAAAGAGTCTTCAAAAACAGAGAGAGACCACAAAACCTCTCCCTTTTTGCCGGAAGGCTTTGCTGCCTTTCTGCCTAGGCTTCAGATGATATTAAAGAGTGCCAAGTCTATCTAGTTAGCCTTGGATAAATAAAAGACTTGCTCACGGGCTTGAGGCAGCAGTACATATCTTCAACAGGTTTCAGATTATCTGTGTGACAGTAAGTATGTGTCCGTACATGTGTTGTCTAAATTCCCACTACAGTCAGTGGAGATCTAGAACAGGATTCACTTGCATAGAAAAGTATCCAGTACCATATGCAATACTCCTAAGAGCATCCATACTTTCAACTGTATTTCTCTGCTTAAGTTCTCTGTAAAACAGAGACAATAGTAGTGTGAAAATCAGTCTCTTGATATTTTTGAGGACCTCCAATAAGTGGCATACCAGGGGGAAAAATAATCCTCTTGTCTTTTCAGCAGCATATGATGCATAGGAAGTGACAGGGAAACATGTTAATCATGAATAAGAGAAATTACTGAATAGATGTGCTGACCACTTCATCCGCTGCATGAGGAAGAGTGTGTTTCTTAAAAATAGTAAGAAACTGCATCATTCAGTACTGCGTCATAACGCATATGTTGTAGTGATGGCACAAAAAGTGATGTTGCACTAAATGGCATAAAGTCTTCATCCTGGATTTTCTTTCTATTTCAATCTTAATATTCCTTCAGTTAAATTTGTGCGTCTTTAATGTTTACAAGTTGGCTTTACAAGTGTGCTCTTAACACTTTGTAAATAATGCAATAGGCCTAAACTTTGAATGTTTGGCCACAGGCACATTTTGCCTCTGGGTAAGAAGTAACAGCAAATGAGATGTATTTTGGACCTGGTTTACTTATTGTATTTTTGCTGTTAATGAAACTTTAAACTCACTTTACTCTCTGAGGAATAGCTGTTATGATAGGGAAAGAACAATTAGAAAAAATTGGTGATGATATCTTAGATAGCTTGCCAAAGAAAATTTTATCACAGAGTTTAGTTGCGTTAGGATTTCACACATGGAATGTTAACTACAATAAAAGTAACAGATAGAGTCTGGGTACACTGCTGTACTTCATTAAAGTCACAAAATTGAATTCTCTCTACCTCTACGAATTTTCAAATTATTTAGAAATAATTTTCCAGCAGGTATTGATTGCTGAACTCCCTAATAATTTTTCTATCAGCAGATTTCTATTTACATTTTTGTATTCAATAAAAAAAGGGAGTTCTAAGAGTCAAGAATGACAGTACTAGGTTTCCTGCACTAATTATATATCAAGAAAGTACCAAAGGAAGAGGAGATAATAATTCATGGGAATATTGCCTTTAGGAAATGGGATTTTGAAAGTGTAACCATCCTAACTCATGCAAATGAACTTCATACTCCTTATTATTATAATTTTTTATTGAGAACATGATATGTCCTTGTTTTTAAGGGTGGTGATTTTAATAATTTAAGAACCATGGAGATATTAAATATATATATATGTATATTTGGTAGTCAGTTTCCTACTCTGCCTTCATTCAGATGTTACACAGTGTTGGATCTAGCCATATGCAGTTGTGAAAGGAAATCTGATTATCACATATGGTCTATATAATGTGGCATTGCTAACTGAATCAAATGCAATGGCAATGGCGGTCTTCAGGACCTGACCTTGCAATCCCTTATTCATGATCCAAATGACTGCCCATGTGGCTAAAACATCTAATTCCTGGAGTTCATTTCCACTCTCTAGTGCTACATTTTTTTAGGAATAGATTAAAAAACTAAGAGCTCAGACCTTTATCTCAGGTCTTCACTTATTGAAGAACCAACAATTATTCCCTCCTTTCATCCAAATCATCCTGGCAGGTAAGTGAAGAATTATTTTCAAATCTTTGCATTTTAAATGACAGCCACATTTCAACACCATTATCTGCCTTCAAGCTGTATTTCTCTGCCTACCCAAATCTTTGTTCTAAGCTCTGTCACATTTTCAGCAATTCAGAGTGCTCATTTTAAAAGACGCCAGACTGGGCACAGGCAGTTATAATTCATGATACTGGATTGGGTGAAGGCAAGAGAATTTTGTGCTAACACTTTTTTCAATTCAAAATTAGAATAGACAAATAGAAGCCAAGTCTTAGCAAACCAAGACCAGACAAATATTTCACTGTAACATATGCATTTATGCATACATATGTACGTATGCATGTATGTTTTGTATGCATTTCACTGCAGAATGTGATTGCTAGTCTTAAGACTACATTACTTTTTAAAACTTCTGAAAGTGCTTAATTTACATACTTGGGAATGTTTTGGTATTTATACCCAGTATTTGCATTTTGTGCAACAGAGCTCCCTACAGGTTCTGAATTACTGGGTGTTAAATGGAACAATCCTTTAGTCCCTCCTGCATGCAGAGAGTCATTTGTGAGCAAGGAATTAAAAGTCTGGATTCTAATATAACAGCTGGCAAATCAACATTGTGTTTCATTCATTCCATTAAACTACACAGTACGATTTTGGATCTGGTCCAAGTCCTATCCTGGAAGAATATGAGTCTTTCACTGAGGGTTTGATGTAGTCCTCAGCGACTTGCAGCTATCAAATAAACTGCAGCTACCACAACCCTGGAAGATTTATGACCTTCACTCTAAACTTGACTACAGCTGTTAAGTCCAAAGTTTTAGAGAGTTGAGTCTCTGACACTCATTGAGTAGATGGGCTGTATTTGTCAAGCTGACTAATCTCATATAGGATTGATGTGAATCATTCTTCAAAGTACTGTTAGAAAAATGCTGGATGTCAGACGTGAAACAGGTCTGTCATCACTGGGGATAACTGCTCCAGTGACAGGCACGTAGAAGCAAAATACTCTGAAATACAATAAACAAAATATTGGCAGGTACAAGAACAACAAAATTTGTTTTTTCTTTCCCCACACAAACTAAAATGATACGTATCAGGATTCTATGGCAAGTCTCTCTCCTTCACTGATGGGTCAATAAATGAATTTATGTAAAATGATCATGTCTCTTTCTCTTCCAGTTGGTCTTTCTGACTTTGTCCAAGGTCAGCTTCTCTCTATGGACTCCATATTAATTGCTTCAAGGAATTACTTTCGATATATTCACCTAAAAAAACCCCCACCCCAAACTCCCTAGCATCATTGCTGAACAACATTTTTTCTAGATGCTACTTTTATTTTTTATATTGCCTCATTTCTCTTTAAGCTGCATTGAGACAATTCAAAAGCAGGAGTCTAAACATGCATATGCGGTTTTCTTTTCCCAACATGGTTTTAAAGGCATATTAAGACAAGATCTAGAAACTGTATTGCAAATACAGTTTTACCTCCTGTTTTATCTGCACTTCTTCATTTACAGTAAGAACCTGGAAGCAGAGACAGCTTTAGCAAGAATAGAGTTGCTAGTAATTTTTAAAATATAGTGGGAAACATGTTAATTTAAAATTAATGATTAAGACATTTATTTTAATGAAAGGAGGAAGTTGTCAGACCTGCCTAATTTAGCTTTGGTTTATCTGTTTATGTGGTGTTGTATAACACAAGTTTAGTGCAGCTTTGCACAACCATCTCCAACTGCCTTCAATTTTCTGAACAATAAGGAATTGGACTTCTTTAGACTAATCAAATTTGATCGTGTAGTAAACTACAGAGTTAAAGTAGATTTGCTTTATTATTATCCCTTCAACACTTGAAAGTTCTTACAGTGGCTTTTTGATACATATAGAAGCCTGGCTCCCTTTCACAGTAATTTGTATTGCTGTAAGTAATTGGAAATATTAAGGCAAAAATTTGGGAAGAGAGAGAAAGCTGGGGAAGTGTTGTGAAAATCTTTGGAAGAAAAGGACATGGGAAGTTTATTCCTGATTTAGTGAAAAGTGAACCAACACTTCCCACAGACAGGAGAGGCATTGCCTTCACAGCAGATACAGGACAAGGCATAGGACAACAAACACCCATCCTGGAGAATCTCTTTCCTGAGAAAAAGAACTAAGGAAGATAAGTGCCTCTGATCACAACTTCCTTTATTCATTGCGATTTTTAACAGGAATTAATGGATTTTCCAACATCTGAACGCTTGTGAAGGAAAGCAAGTGGAGGAAGGCTGGTGACACTAGCAAAATGAGAACATCTTCCTTTTTGGTGGTCAGAAAGCAGTGAAGAAAACAGGAACAACAGAAAATCCTGTGCTTGTTCACTCTCTGTTCCTAGTGATGTTCCTAGATGATACAATCATCTTTTCTACTCTTCTCCCCTTAGGCTGACCTGTATGAACTCTATAGCCTCAGCCTGTATAGCCTCAGCCTATATAGCCTTGGTGGGAGGAATAGGTGACACCTGACTGAAACAGAGTCACATGGAAAATAGGAAGCCAAGTTAGTGAGGTCTAGGACTTGAGGAGCTGGGACTGTGGTTCCTCTAGCAAGGCAAGTGCATCCTTTTCGACTTTGTTAATCCCTGCAGGAATCCTTCTCACTTAGCACTGGGAATCATTTTGAGTTAACAAGAAAGAAACCATATGATGCCTTCCCTCATACCCTTTACATGTTTGATATTGTAATCATAACGCTTCATCCCAGAGGGAAGTGTGCTCATCACAGACAGCAGCTGAGATGAAAGCTGATGTCTGGGACCTAACAAGTTGCTTTTACTGGAGAAATTTAGGAATAATTGTCTTCCTCTATGTGTCTTCAAAAAAACAGATTATCTCAACTGTGAGCAAAGAAGTTCAAACCTGCTAGCTACATTCAACCTAAAATGCCATTGTGTGAGTCTGTCGGCTTAGCTTAGGCACTTGTGTTGAAATTTTAGGTGCTTAATGAAGTAAGTGCCCATGTTGCCTCTACAGTCTATCAATGGTGAGAAGTCACATAGGAAAGCCCAATAGCCCAGGTGTCTAAACCCAAGAAAAAAAAGGTCTCCACTGAGGCTTTCTAAGAAACCTCCTGTTCCCTGTTGCCAACGTAGTGAACTTACTCTGGAAGTACTATTCCTAAAACTTAGAAACATGTGAGGCATGGGATCTGTCTGCCTGAGGCAGGCATGCCACCCATTTCATGTAGCCCAGGGCTAAACAAGGAGCTTCCCTCTCCATCTCCAGTTCCTCTCATCCCTCCAGCCTCCCTCTTCCTTTTTCTCTGTTCCCCCAGTCTCTGCCCTGCTGTTTTCTGCTCCTCTGAGTTGCTTGCTCTGGTTCTCATCAGCGTTTTCTCCCTGCTGACCCTCTGTTCTCTCTGCTTCTGCTGATCCCCACTTCTGCTGATGTCAAGCTAGAGACAAGCATTAAAGCTGCTCTCACCTTCACCACTTTATACTATGTTTGTGCAGAACTACCAGCAGACAGTTTTCTTCACATATCTTCAGAGGCCTGAAGGCCATCAGTCTCCAAGTGATGATATTCCTTGATGGAAGCACCAACAAATGTAACTTGGTGCTTTCTGGAGACAGTATGCAGAAAAGTTGATGGTTCTTTTTGTTTTCAATGGTATCCTGCCCTTTTCTTAGAAGGAAGAGAATATTTTAGGAGTGGGTTATAGCTGTCCATGTGGCTCATGGCATAAGCTTTTATCTGCAGGCTGTAGCCTGGTGCCTCTCATGCAGCACTGAGCTGCAGGCAGGCAGGCAGTCCAAGCACCCAATGGAACAAGTACTGTAAATAATACCTGTTACCTGGTTATGGACAGTGCAGCCCTAGTGGAAAATATAGGTATGTGACAGCGAGTGCAGAAAATCAGGTCTCCTGGGTTTGATTCATGCTTAAATACTGCAAAACATTTCCTGCTGGTATGGCAATGCAAAGCAGCGGGAAGGCAGAGTAAGTGTCTGCCAGGGTGGTACGGAGGACCACCCTCTCACACCTCGTCAATCCCAGTGTATAGTGCGTACGGAAAATATTTCTTTGCTTACCTATTATTTCCAGTTTTTTTATATACGGCTAGGGGTCACAGGGTAATTGACTGTATTTTGGTTGTACTCTCCGCCAGCCCAGGAAAGAACCAGCTCCACACTTGTCCCCTTCGGTCCCAGCACTGGACAACAATTTATTATTTAGAGCATAAAATGGAGGAATTTCATAAAAGCCTAGCCATTATCCTTTCATACGAGCTGCAGCCCCATGAGGATTCTGCCAAGCCCAGCAAAGAAAGCTTTTCATGATCCCTTCCAAAGTCATACAGTAAACCCATTACTATTTTCTGCCAGGTTTTGAGAGAATGGCACTAGGTACGGTTAAAAATGAACATTTTAATGAATAATTTTGCATGAGAAGTACTCCCATTTTACCTATACCAAGACAGGAATGAAAGGGAGGAAAACAAAAATCAGTGCAATATCGTAGACTGAGAGAAATATCCCTGCCAGTGTTAAAAATGCAAAAAATAGCTCAAGGTCTAATAAACACAAAATACTAATTTTAAATCAAATTTGTTATCAAATGAATTAAAAATGGAGAAGAATCTGTAAAACCTCTCTGATAACAGTGCTGAAGACTCAGAGATTAAAGTCAGAAACAGATTGAAAACCAGTGACCTGCCTTAGAGACCAAATGAGTACAAAGAGGTCAGCCATAGTTAAATTGGAACTTGGGTAACAGGGAGGTGACAGAAACCTGCAAATTAATTCCTCTCAGAACTTTCAAAGTCTCCTAAATGATTAATGACATTTGAACAATTCATGTATTCTTCCAAGTGAGGCACCAGGGGAGATGCCTTGCTTGACCTGCTGTTTACAAGCAGAGAAGGACTGGTGGGAGACATGGTGGCTGGAGGCCATCTTGGGCTTAGCAACCATGATATGACAGAGTTCTCAATTCGGGGCTAAGGAGGGGGATGAGCAAAACCGCTACCATGAACTTCCAGAGGGCAGACTTTGGCCTGTTCAGGACACTGGTTGAGAGAGTCCCTTGGGAGACAGTCCTGAAGGGCAAAGGGGTCCAGGAAGGCTGGGCATTCTTTAAGAAGGAAGTCTTAAAGGTGCAGGAGCAGGCTGTCCCCATGTGCTGTAAGACGAACCAGCGGGGAAGATGACCGGCCTGGCTGAACAGGGAGCTTTTGCTGGAACTCAGGAAAAAAAGGAGCGTTTACCACTTTTGGAGGAAGGGGCAGGCAACTCAAGAAGAGTACAGGGACCTCGTCAAGTCATGCAGACAGAAGATTAGAAAGGCAAAAGCCCAGCTAGAACTCAATCTGGCCACTGTTGTAAGAGATACTAAAAAATGTTTTTACAAATACATTAACAACAAAAAGAGAGCCAAGGAGAATCTCCCTCCTTTATTGGATGTGGGGGGGCACACTGCCACCAAGGATGAGGAAAAGGCTGAGGTACTTAATGGCTTCTTTGCCTCAGTCTTTAATAGTCAGACCAGTTATCCCCAGGGAATTCAGCCCCCTGAACAGGAAGATGGGGACAGAGAGCAGAATAAACTCCCCATAATTGAGGAGGAAGGAGTTAACAACCGGCTATGCCACCTGGACACTCACAAGTCTATGGGGCTGGATGGGATCCACCCAAGAGTACTGAGGGAGCTGGCAGAGGAGCTTGCCAAGCCACTCTCCATCATTTATCAGCAGTCCTGGTTAACAGAGGAGGTCCCAGATGACTGGAGGCTTGCCAGTGTGACATCCATCTACAGGAAGGGCTGGAAAGAGGATCCGGGGAACTACAGGCCTGTCAGCCTGACCTCGG
This sequence comes from Mycteria americana, assembly GCF_035582795.1. Classification (NCBI taxonomy): domain Eukaryota; kingdom Metazoa; phylum Chordata; class Aves; order Ciconiiformes; family Ciconiidae; genus Mycteria; species Mycteria americana. The sequence continues at coordinate 181,185,367 of NC_134365.1, forward strand.
TACCAGGGAAAATTATGGAGCAGTTCATCTTGAGTGCACTCAACAGGCATGTGCAGGTCAACCAGGGGATCAGCCCCAGCCAGCATGGGTTCATGAAAGGCAGGTCCTGCTTGACCAACCTGATCTCCTTCTACAACAAGGTGACCCGCCTAGTAGATGAGGGAAAGGCTGTGGATGTTGTCTATCTAGACTTCAATAAAGCCTTTGACACTGTCTCCCACAGCATTCTCCTAGAGAAGCTGGCGGCTCATGGCTTAGGCAGGTGTACTCTTCGCTGGGTAAAAAACTGGCTGGCTGGCCGAGCCCAGAGACGTGTGGTGAATGGAGTTAAATCCAGTTGGCAGCCAGTCACAAACAGCGTTCCCCAGGGCTCTGTTTTGGGGCCAGTCTTGTTTAATCAGTGATCTGGATGAGGGGATTGAGTGCACCCTCAGTAAGTTTGCAGATGACACCAAATTGGGCAGAAGTGTCAATCTGCTTGAGGGTAGGAAGGTTCTAGAGAGGGACCTGGACAGGCTGGATCGATGGCCTGAGGCCAACTGTATGAGGTTTAACAAGGCCAAGTGTCGGGTCCTGCACTTGGGTCACAACAACCCCATTCAACACTACAGGCTTGGGGAAGAGTGGCTGGAAAGCTGCCCAGCAGAAGAGGACCTGGGGGTGCTGGTTGACAGCTGGCTGAATATGAGCTGGCAGTGTGCCCAGGTGGCCAAGAAAGCCAACAGCATCCTGGCTTGTATCAGGAATAGTATGGACAGCAGGAGTAGGGAAGTGATTGTGCCCCTGTACTCAGCACTGGTGAGGCCGCACCTCGAATCCTGTGTTCAGTTTTGGGCCCCTCACTACAAGAGAGACATTGAGGTGCTGGAGCGTGTCCAGAGAAGGGCAACGAAGCTGCTGAAGGGTCTAGAGCAGAAGTCTTATGAGGAGCAGCTGAGGGAACTGGTGTTGTTTAGCCTGGAGAAGCAGAGGCTGAGGGGAGACCTTATTGCTCTCTACAACTACCTGAAAGGAGGTTGTAGCGAGGTGGGGGTCGGTCTCTTCTCCCAAGTAACTAGTGATAGGATGAGAGGAAATGGCCTCAAGTTGCGTCAGGAGAGGTTTAGATTGGATATTAGGAAAAATCTCTTTACTGAAAGGGTGGTCAAGCATTGGAACAGGCTACCCAGAGAAGTGGTGGAGTCACCATCCCTGAAGGAGTTCAAAACAGGTGTAGATGTGGCACTTCAGGACATGGTTTAGTAGGCATGGAGGTGTTGGGTTGACAGTTGGACTAGATGATCCTAGAGGTCTTTTCCAACCCTAATGATTCTATGACTCTATGATTGTATGTATGACATCATGGTTTTAGAACATACATTGTTTTAAGGTATTTTTCTGGATTTTTTTGCAGTGGAAAAAAATTATTTTTATGGAAGAAAAGCACTTTAGCCCACAACACCAAACCCCATACTAAAAAGGAGGTCTTCTGTTCCTGTAAGCCAGTGAACTTTCAGTATTTTAGGAATGCTATTTCTTTTAATATTCTTGTCTATATGAATATTTTCTTGCAAACCTGTTGTATAATCTCCTTTCTATTGAGGAAGCCAGGGAGAAGGATATCAGAGACAGCAGGAGGTACATGAGGGTACAGTACTGGTAAAATAAAAGGCAAGTAGATAGAGGAACAGAGAAACATCGTGGAGGGAAACATGGGGGAAAAGTAGAGAACGGCGAACACAGCAGGGGACTGAGCTTTGAAGAAAGGAAGTGCCATAAAAACAAATGAGAAAAGGCACCATGGAAGAGGAAGGGCAATGATTTATCTTGGTTGAAGCAGTGCAAAGCAGTCAGAAAGATGTGGATTTTCTTATTAAGCAGATTCTTCAAGTGACACAAATACTGCTAAGTGGCACTCTGTCCCCTGTTTTCCAGGTACACCTGTAGGAAGGAAGGAGAAAGCAGGACAGAAGAAAGGAGAGAACAGGACAGTACCCATGCTCCCCTTTCTGATTTTTGGCTTTCACCGCTGCAAGCTGTAGGCAAAACTACTCAAACCATCCCAGCACCTACTCAAAATTCTGCCCTAGCTGAACTTCAGTGCCAGCTGCCATAGTATCCAAGAGGGAAGTGTAAAAGTGCAGTTAAAGTCAGGGTCCTCCTTGTTCCAGCTGTATCAGCTGTTGAGCTTGGGGTCTCCTTTCTGAGTAGATAATAACTGGTTGCATCATTTACCATATCCCTCCAAAACATATTTTGTTGCTTTACTTCAATGGCAGAAGCAACTCTTTTATGTATTCTTTGTTAGCTTTTAAGAAAAATTAAAATACATCAAGATCATCTACAAAGTAAAAGCCAGGATGTCAAAGTAATTTTCATGCATCCTTTTCAGACCAGGCTGATTCTCTGGCATTCTGGTTACCTATAAGAATAGCTATAACTATGATTAATAACGTTGTCATGTACTGCATGTTGACCATGATGTGATAGCTATGGTGAATGCCAGTTTTGTAAGTGGAAAATTCCTGGGTGAAATGCACATTGTAGAGCTCCCATCCATAATTTGGGCACTCTGGTAGAATTTCCACAGTAGTAAGGGATTATGTTTCAGAGAATTAAAATAGTTTCCACATCGATACATTAAGATAGTGCTGTCTTTATACACTGATCATGGGTCTTCTAGCTGCCTACATAGTGTTTTCTCTGCAGATGGCTCAGTCACTGAAAAAACACACTGATGTCACAATACCTATCATATCAACTATGAGAAGTGGACATAGCGGCTCAAATTCTTTCATACTGTAACTCCAGGGAAGGAAAAGTAAGCTATAACATCTGTAAGCTTTAGCAGATTTGAGGCACCAAACCTCTTTGATTCAGCTCAAATGTTATATGGCTAAGCAAATTCTAGTTTTCTAGTTTCCAGACAATTTTGCCTGTCAGCTTTCTGAGTGAGGTGTTCATCACATGTGTCTTCTATGTAACAATGTGTGTTAAGGCTTAGAATGGACCATGCTAATGCATAAGAGCTCTCAGGTGTGAGAATTTGTATGGCTTCTTATTTTGGCTGTTCAAGGTACTGAGCTCAGGGACATTTTCTGAGTTCATAATAGTTGTGATCTTACCATTTCATTTTTGTGCACATAGCTCATGGTATTCCTTACACTCCAACAACAAACTTATTTCTAGATTAATTCTAGAAATATATCAGTTGTCATCAAAATAATTTTCAAAGTCATGTTCATGTTTTGTTGATACTAAAGAAGGAATAATTACTCACACAAAAAAATGATGTAGCAGTAACAATTTTTTTGTAGGACTAACCATCACTGGAGAGGTAAAAAGAAACTGCTTTGAAAACCATAAAAATAAAGCCATATATATGAAAACCTGTCATTTGTCAAGGATGATCTTCTAATTAAATTAGAAGTGGCTGAATTTCCAAATGATATGTGAGTAGCAGGAAAGAGTAGAATTATTTTTGCATGTCCAGTACTTGCCATGAGAAGTCTGCGTGAGACCTGAGCATCACAGGTGGGATCCAGAGCTCATGGGAACAGACTTTATCTGTTGATTTCAGTAAGTTTTATCAGACCCCTATAATTTTTAAATGATAACAAAAGACCAAAATCCACCATATAACTGAATGTGTGAAAAATAAGACTGAGTTTTGGTTTGATTTATGAGTCTTGAACTTTCAGTAATGCAAAATTAATATTTACAGATCCTTGTTCACTTTACATAGCACCTCCAGATTATGGAAACATCACAATGCATTTCATTTACAGGCTTCCTGGCTACCCATATGCAGAACACAATTTGTGTGAATTTAACCATATTTTCAAAAAGACTATAGGGCTGAGGAGCCAATCCCCTAAAACAACATTGCGAGGAGCAATTCTGTGTTCTCTCTTGCTCCATTACACCCATAGGCTTAGCAATAACATCAGCCTGATTAGTTTGATTCAGCATGATGCCAGGATTTTAGTCCACTCCATGCAGACACAGTCCCACTGTTAGCAGTTGTTACAGCCACATAGGGAAAGTTGATTTAATAGTTTGTGGCCATATTCAGAGAAGATGTAAACAAACACAATGGCACTAGTTTCACTGGACCCAAGCCAAACTACTCAGGAGCTGAGCAATGCACTAGAAGCTCTCAATCTCCAAATTTTCACTTCTAGGCAGCAGCAGACTGAAGGGAACCCAAATGACAGGATAAGACTGAGTTTTTGAGCTCAGGTATAGGTTACCTGTGGCTTTCAAACCATGTATGGTCATTAGCAGGTCGAGCACAGCTACCATATTGTAGCCATACTCTTTTCTGGCTAGTGGGCAGAGGAATAAACTGGATCTCTGTTGTGGGAGGAAAAAAAACATCAGGAGCTACTAAGACTCATACTGCCAGATTATCCTGCAATGCACGGCAATGCTGAGAGAGAACAGTGGGACTCCTTGGGAGCCTGATATCTCCCGTACATGCAAAGCCCCCTGTAATCTTCTTCTTGGATCTCTGTGAGGCGTGCTGTGTGTCCTGCTGATTTTGCCCATATGGACACGAAGACGTGTGGGTTGGAGGATCATGAAGACTGTCTGCTCTTCTTCTAGCTCAGATGGGCAAATGTAAAATTCACTTGTGTCACTGGAAAGGTGCTCACTGACTTCAGTGTTTGCTTTGTGGGGCTGTGAGTCAGAATGACACACAGGTGGTGGGGATATACTTATCCCTTGAATACTTCCTGTCTATTTTAAGCAATTATACTTATCTGGTTCAAATGAGTTTAGGAAACTCAGCAGGCAGTTTGTAACTAATTCAGCAGGAAACATGCAAGAGAAACTCCCTGATGATCTGCTCATATATAAATATAGCCTTCGTATACCACAGTTTTCTTACTGTTAATAAGACCCTGTTGATGGAAGAAAGGAAAGGTATAAATGAATTATCCCCTCCCTTTGTTTTGTGCTTTTCTTACTGGAGGCTGCTGGAATGAGACAATTCTACCTAAAAAGCTATGCCTCTGTAATGCAATCTGTTATAGACAGCAAGTTTTAAGGCATTGAGGCAGTATGAGGAGGTGAAGAAAGGCATGCCCAGTAAGGTATCCTAATGTTAATAGACGGGATGTATTCTGTTGAAGGATGAAAAAAAGGAAAATAATCAAGTTTACACTTATTTTGCTCTCCTGACTGATGAGTCTGGGAGCCAAAAAAGTCAATACTTTTAGGTAGACTTAATAGTCTTTCTTAGATCAAGTGGTTTAGCTGGAGAAAATGAATAAACGACTGTCCTGAAATTCAGGCAGAAAGGCCCAGGCGTATTCTGAGCAGTCAAGGCAAGTGAGAAGCCATGGAGTCTCACTGCATTCTTCATTGATTTGTATGAGGTGCAGAGCTCAGTAAGGAATGAATTTTGAGCCTCTACAAATCTTGTAAACTCTGTTTTAGAGATTTGAAAGAGATGGGGGGGGGGGGAAAGTCAGAGGACCTTTTTTCCTATTCTCTTCCCTAATGCATGACAAAGATGAACATGTCCTTTCATCTTACAATGTCTTCTTGACTACATGACTTTAGCAACAGTTTTGTTTCCTGTAAATCTCCAGGTATTTTGTGCTGCTCTCTGATTTCTGGAACAAATACACTCCTGCAGTTCTTTCTGTTTGTGCTGCCTCCACTAATGAGTTCTCGGAGGTACATTAACCTAAATAGCTTTATAAATGAGAAGTGTTAAAGGAGGTCTCTTGGTTAGTGCAGAGGGCTTGGGAGGATGCATAAGAAGCCTTTTTCCCCTCTATTCTCTCTCTTCTTCTTGCATGGAATTTGCCATACTAGCACTTTTCCAGGGAAAAAGGAGCTACCACTTCCATTAGGTGCCAAGCCTACACATGATCGGACAGTGTCATCTTTCCTTGCTGGGAAGCACAGTGCTCCCAAGTATCATATATGCCCATAAGAATAAAAGTCTCTTAGCTCATTCCTACTTTCCTTCACCAGTTCATTGGTGCTGGGGGACCTCAGCTACTCAAACAGTAAAAATGTACAGAACTGAGCATTATAAAGGTTACAAGCAGGCACCTCAGCATGAGTAAGGAATCAGATATCTCCAGGACTTTCATGTTGTTACTTTTCATTAGTACTTATTTAGTCCCAAGAAGAAAAAAAAAGAAGAAAAAAAGACCCCACTTCATGTGCAAGTTGCCATGCTAAAGGCAGGGAAACCATTCAACCAGGACTTGCGGTGCAGTGAGTACATTGAGAGTTGTATTCCTCATTAATATCTGGCTACTATGAAGCAAAGAAGTGAGAGAGAGAAGGCAAGACAGGGATGCAGCTAGGTGGCAAAAGATGGCAGCTTTCTCCCCATGGAAGGATGCTGCTGTATTATTTTGCCTCCTTTGACTGGTGGCAGATAATGTGAGGGAGAGAATGCAGCTGTTTGCAGTGTGCCTAGCAATCACCCATCATTTTTGTACAGTGGTAATTGAGAGGGGAAACAAAAATAGTTAAAATACTTCAAATGGCATCATTGGATAAGGCTTGATATTAAAGCTACTGCAGGTGTGGGACTTATTTGTTCAGCTCTTTTCTCCATGGAGCAAATCCTTGGCCAACTGCTGGAAAACCATTAGTGCTGTGGGATGATATTTTGTGTTCATTTTGTTCAGTAGCAATGATTTATAAATTACTGTGACTCTACACATAAGGCCCCCTATTACAAAATACTACCCCAATCCTTCTTCCATTGTGGCTGATAGAAAAGCTCTTATTGGTTTTAACAGGAACTGCATAAAGCCCTGTGATTGTAGTGGGGACACAGGAATAATTTATGCCACCTACTGATCAACCAATAGTCTCTGGTGTTTTTTCTTTGTGTTTGGAATAAGGGAACACTGAAGACTTTCTATTTAAGATAATTTGACTGTAAGACTGCTGACAGATTAAGCTGTGTGGAGTGTTTTGTGGTTTTCTTTTTTGATACTGGATAATAGTAATAATAGGACTTACTTGTAATTTTTGCACTCATTAAGGTCTTTGAAGAAGGATGGAAAATGAGCTACATATTTATGACTTTCTTGAGCAAGCTTATTAAAAATGTTTATTAATAATGTTGAACTTTAAGGAAGAATTCTGTGTAGGTTATTTAAGAGAACATTTAACGTTTTCATTAAAATTACTTTATTTCAATTGTCTGAAGTTCTATAGTTATTCCATGAAGACTTTGAATTCAGCACATAGCCTATCTTTTTTTAAAAAAAAAAAAAGGCAGAAAAAAATGAAAAACCTAATCCAATAGTTTCCCACATGGCCTTCTTCCCACCAAAAATATATTATTCACTCATGAAAACTCATCGTATGGCCAAAAAAAAATCTTTATAAAAGTTAGCCATCTCAGTGCTTAACAGCAGAGCGAGGATGAGAAATGGTAGGGAAGCACATAAGTCACTGGCCAAGAGTATTGAGAGGGGAGACAGAGCTGTATGAATGATCAGAGGGCTGGACATCTCTCCTGTGAGGACAGGCTGAGAGAATTGGGGTTGTTCAGCCTGGAGAAGAGAATGTTCCAGGGAGACCTATTGCAGCCATTCAATACTTAAAGGGGGCTTATAAGAAAGATGGGGACAGACTTTTTAGCAGTGCCTGTTGCGATAGGACAAGGGGTAACGGTTTTAAACTAAAAGAGGGTAGATTCAGACTAGATATAAGGAAGAAATTGTTTACGATGGGGGTGGTGAAACAGTGGAGCAGGTTGCCCAGAGAGGTGGTAGATGCCCCGTCCCTGGAAACATTCAAGGTCGGGTTGGATGGGGCTTTCAGCAACCTGACCTAGTTGATGTCCCTGCTCATTGCAGGGGGGGTGGACTAGATGACCTTTAAAGGTCCCTTCCAACCCAAACTATCCTATGATTCTGTGATTCTATGATTAATACATGGTTCCTGTTCATGGGCATTCCCTGATTGTATGTTACGTGCATGTTGCCTTGGCTCCTGTATTCACGGCTGTTTCTACTTCTTGAAAGTCTGCCAAGGTATTCTGTGCATACCTCATATTTTTAAGGAGGACAATTTTGGTTAAGCATTGTAGGATCACAAGAGCATACAGATCTGTTGTGGTTTAGCCCCAGTCGGCAATTAAGCACCACACAGCCGCTTGTTCACCCTCCCACCCCGCTGGGATGGGAGAGAGAATCAGAAAAGCGAAAGTAAGAAAACTCATGGGTTGAGATAAGAACAGCTTAGTAATTGGGGAAAAAACAATTGTAATGAAAAAGAAAACAACAAGAGAGTGAGAGAGGAACAAAACCCAGGAAAAAACAAGTGATGCAACCGCTCACCACCCGCTGACCAATGCCTAGTCAGTCCCTGAGCAGTGATTGCTACCTCCGAGCCAGCTCCTCCCATATGAGCATGATGCCATATGGTATGGAATAGCCCTTTGGCCAGTTGGGGTCAGCTGTCCTGGCTGTGCCCCCTCCCAGTTTCTTGTGTGCCCGGCAGAGCATGGGAAGGTGAAAAGTCCTTGACCAGTGCAAGCACTGCTTAGCAACAACTAAAACATCAGTGTGTTATCAATATTATTCTCATACTAAAATCCAAATCACAGCACTGTACCAGCTACTAGGAAGAAAATTAATTCTATCGCAGCTGAAACCAGGACAAGATCCGACCAGCTTGGACTGGCAAGTCCCTCTCCCCTATCTCACCTGTGAGAGTGGCAATGGCATGTGCTGTCTAAAGGGAGCACAAGAGCCTGCCTGTTGTCTGCACTGCCTTCCTTTATACCTTGTCAGTATCTGCAATTGTTGGATTAAGGATGTTAGAAGGTACATCCCTGCCTATCCCCTATAGTATCTGTTTATGGAAGTGTTTCCCATGAATTTGTCTAATCCATTTTTGAATCTTCTGGTATTATCTGCCTCCACAGCTTCCATGAAAATAAATTTCAGGTCACCATTTGCTCTGTAAAGAAGCATTTTGCATCTACCTCTGTTTTGAACTGATCTTTCTACTTTCAGCAATTGGCCCTTACTTCCAGTATTGCAAGATTTGGCAAATAAGGTTCTGCACTCAGCTTATCCTTTCACGACTTTTCAAACATTTCAGTCACCCTTCCTTAGGCTTCTCCCCTCGAATTGAATCTCAGCCTTTTTAGCCTGTCCTCACAAGACATCTACTCTGCCATCCTACCCACTTTAGCTGTCCTCACCATCACCCTTTTTAAACTCTGTTATGTCTTTCTTAAACAGGGAGATTTCCAGTTTTCAATTTATCCAGCCTGAATTTTGAAGACAGCAATATTTAAATAGAACTTACCTTATTTTTTTCTGAATGAGGATTTCTCAGTCCCTTGAAGAACCATGCTTCCACTGATAAATTTGCACAAAGGGCAGTCCAAATAACAAGGATGATGGAAAGGAGGGCTAAAGAATAAAGAGAAGAATCTGAGAAGAAATGTAAACGTGTGTTATGCTTTTCATGCTTGGTTTTCAAGTTGGACTCAGAAGATGGTTCAAAACATCCTGCCCATGTGTTACTTAGTGGGGGAAAAGGTGGCAAAATATTTTGAAACATTTTTCGATCTTTCAGAAAGCGCAAGAGAGTCAAAAGTCAAAACTTCTCAATTTTTGCATTTTGCAGGGAGATTTTTGTCACCTAGACCTACACGCAGTCCAAGGCTGCAAATGTCTGTGTTTATCATTAGCAGTAATTGATCTTATACAGTACTGTAATCAGATGAGATGGACCTATGAGATTGAGTAGTATTTAGGAAAGTTTACATGTATGCATATACAGGCCCATTTTCTAAACAGTCTCCTTGAAACACTCATCTTCCCTTTTCCAGAAACATCATGTTGTATCTCTGAGTAGCCCTTTTGTCACTTTTAGCTGTACAGTTTTGCATTAGTAATTGGCAAACAGAGCACTGGAATCCAAATAAAATTAAAGCCTCACAAGCGAGTGAATTAGGAACATGAGGCTCCCCCGGTGTTTTGTGGGAAACGAAAAGGGAGTTATTCCTTTAAAAAACTCTGCAGAAGAGGAAGCTGTTTCTCCCTATTGCCAATTGAACAATATTGAGCTCAATTACTTGTGGATGAATTGGTCTGTAACACTCAGAAACACTTTTAGTTTTGTTTTAAAACCATTAAGTGTGAATTAATTTAACATACAACTTGGCAGTAGTTAATCCAATGATTAATTACTCCATTACATTTATTTCATATTGACATTTTTTTTTCCTTCTTCAGTTTGCAACTATTTCCTATCATCTTCCAGAGACGGGTAAGCCAGTTTGGACAAAATAGAACTTGCTGTCAAGTTCAACTTCAACTTTACAGTTCTCCAAGGAGAACCAGGGTCCTTTGAGATTGCGTAAATGTTTAAGAAATGTTATAATAATACTTATTTTTCACTCTGTGTACACTTTGTTGTTCTGGTATTTGAATATTGGTTTAAAAATAATAGTGCTGAAACACATTCTTGGCAAAAATACTCATCAGTTCTACTTACTTCACTTATTCCATAGTGGATTGTGATCAGCAAAACTGATTACATGTTTTATAAAACTGGTATTCATATTAAAAGGCCTTTTTTATTTTTGTGAAGATATCCTTTTTTAAAATTCTCTATTCAGTTGAAAAATTATTTGAAATTTTTATATATATGATACAATGGTGGTCAAAGCCACTGTGATACAGTTGAGGCATGTGATACATGCTTGGCTTGCAGGAATCTACTTGTTGATTAAAATCAAATCCAATTCTGAAATGCATTTTCCTCTGAGATATAGCTCTCTTCATTTGGCTCCTATGTAATTTGCCCTCCAAAATTATTCATAGGATTGGCCTGGGTGCACCTGAGTAACTCTGCACGTGTCTTGGAAAGCAGCCACTCTCACAAAAAAGAACATATTAGACAATATGCAAAGCTGATTTGTGGTCAGTTATAAGCTTTTTAAGAAAGCCAGTGAAAAGATTTTTGGAAATGTGACTGAGTATCTGCTCACTTTCCTTACAGTCACTAGTGAATTATTCTGCCTGAATGTGGCATGTTGCACTGGAAAAAAATATTCCTGTAATTCAGTATCTTTAGCTAACTGATCCTTCTAATCTCACCTGTATCTGAACTTCAGGCTCCCTATGCCACAGTTTTGTTCAGTGTCATATTGTCATAACTGCATTAGTTACTGACTGGTTATTCCAGTTTTCCAGCATAGGAAAGGAAAGCAAAAGGTGGCCCAAGTTGTGAAAGATGCATTTCAACCACCATCATGAAAGCGATGCTGAACAGCATGCATCCTGCTGGGCCCTTTGCCAGGTGAAGGAAATGGCTGCGATACTGCACTTCGTGCATCCACAAGGATTGGTGCTATGCCAGGTAGCCCTCTAAATCAAAACAAAAATAAATCCCCAGATTTCTTTCCAATAAAATGCTTCAACTGAATGGGTGCCTCATAGCTCGTATTAGGAAGCAAGCTTCTGTAGCGTTCTTATCAACATCTCATCAGAGAGATCAGCTCAGGAATACCAGTGGAGCTCAGCCCGGAGGCCTTCGCTCTTGCTGTCTGTTGTCTTCAAGACTAATAAAGACAAAACTCTTGAGTATGCCAAGTCAGCCTCTGTATCCTTATGTGATTTCTTCTAGAATTAACAATGCTACTGTTAATTAAAAAGGGTTGATATTCCATTCTCCAGTGTGTTGTCTTTTAGTGAAATACCCTTCAAGACCTTTGTGCTGAATAAGCGAATTACACGATAAGGGTCTGTTTCTATGAATTATTTAGTGAAGATATTACTTTTCGACTCAGAAGGAGGAAGCGCAAAAAAACATGTCATCAGCTAAATGACATTTATTTTAGAAAAAACTGACAGATCATGTAATGTTAGTCAAAGCAGCTCTCAAACTCCAGGTACACTCTTGGAGCAAGAATTAACTAGATCCAGCTTTCTAAGATACAGGTGTCTGTGACCTCTTTTGTAACCAAATTAAAATTTCATGATGTGTGTGAAATTACCTCATGCCACCAGAACACTTATAAAATAAAAATAATATTAAGCAAACCTCACAATGGATCTTATTTGGCAAAGTAGTTACTGGGTTTTGTGTCACTGTCAGTGAAAGTACCTTTTACAAGTGATGGAAGACCCTAAACCCCTGTGGCTTAGAAAAGCAAATATAAACCTACAGGGATCATCAAGGAATATAATCATTATATGTTTTATATTATAAGTTGATTTTTGAGATTTTTGGGAAGGGAAGGGAAGGGAAGGGAAGGGAAGGGAAGGGAAGGGAAGGGAAGGGAAGGGAAGGGAAGGGAAGGGAAGGGAAGGGAAGGGAAGGGAAGGGAAGGGAAGGGAAGGGAAGGGAAGGGAAGGGAAGGGAAGGGAAGGGAAGGGAAGGGAAGGGAAGGGAAAGGAAGGGAAGGGAAGGGAAGCTGTTCAAGTATTTGACAAGGTCCTACTCCCTTTTCGTCTCACGTCTTCCTTTTCCTGTGTTCTTGGTTCTTCCTTTTGTAAACAAATACATAAATGAAGCAGGGAAACTGAAGCCATTCCTACCTCCAGACTAGGTGCCAAAATCATATTTTACTCATCCTCTCATGGGTTACTGGATTATTTTATTCACAATGGAATAGGTTAAAAAAAGCCCTAGTGACTAGTGCAATGTCAGCCAGCTAGGATGTTGAAAAACTGTGTCCTACTATGTATTTCAGTCAAAATGTATTTATGTTAAATAAACAGCATCCAATAGAGTCCACTTCAGCTCAGGATAGTGGTCAGTGTCTCTCAGAAAGATACACAAGTTTAAATCTTCTGTTGTAAAAGGTGGAAGTGAACTTGATTCATCCGAGTCCTGTGCAAGCACATTATTCACGTTCACCTTCTGAATAAAAGGAGACTAGTACATTATCTGGTTTCAGTAAAATCACGGTTCTAAATAGAAATAAATTTATATTTTTCCAGTCAGGACTGATTTGTAAAATACATATTTTCGGGAGATTGACACACTTTTTTTGGCAGATTTAATATTTGTGCTTCAGAACATGTGCAGCTGCAATTAGAATTATGGTGGAAACGTAATGCATTACTCTATCCACGACTGTTGAAATGATTGTAAATTATTAAACCACGTACAGTGTTACTAGAAACATTCCAGGCGTGCATTTAAGTCTTCTGCTTTGCTGAATATGGACATAACACCAGAATGTTGTGTACCAAGTTTAAAAATTCGATCATAAATGTCCAAAATTAATTTAAAAATCCCCTTACTTATAGATTCAGTATGAAAGGAGTGTAAAATGGAGTAATAAACGTTATGAATGATTAAATATGGAGTTATAGTTCTCTGTAATTAGTGAAGAATAAGGGAAGATTTATTTACATGCTTATGATTTTATAAATCTAAAAATTATTACTTTGCTGCTAATTTCTTCCATGTTTCTTCTAGCTAGATCACTTGATTCAAAATGTGATTTAAGTACTGCTGAAAATACTGACATATTGACTCCAGGTAAGTCATGTTTTCCTTTTCTTAGTCTAAAAAGTTAACATCTGAAGCGTAATATATTTGGAAAACTCTAGTCAGATTGTTGAGATTTAATACCATATTTATTTTTGGTGAAGAATCTGTTCTAACTTTAGTAGAATAAAAGCATGAATTTATGCATTATGAATATGTGTGTGATAGTTCAGTCAGGAGTTGTCTTGAAACCTTAAGTTAATGAAGGTTTAAGTTAATGAAGTTAAAGAGTTTACTTCAACATGGCTCAGGTAAAATTCCCTTTCTTCTTAAAATTAAGGTCATGAATCCACAAATATGAGGACTTTGTAAAAAGATAATCACCACATTGCTTTGCAGCTAAACAAATTATGTTTGTCAGGTAGCAGTAGATGGCATTATTACACATAGCCTGCAAGTAAACCCTCAGAGTTGGGAGAAGATATTGTCCCATGAGTTTTACATTAAGTTACTCTCTGACTCAGACCATAACCTTTGGAAAGGTGCTTTGCAAGAAGGAGGACAGTTTCCTCCTTTCTTTAAAATATGAATAAATACTCAAAACTAAGAGTTTCTCTGCATACCAGGTGTTGTGTAATGACATTATTCCTAGGAGGGAGACCGGCTTCCTGTTGATTGCAGTCATCTTCGTTTTACAGCTGCTGTGATGTGTGTCTGTGTGTGTGTGTGGACAAAAAAAACCCAAGTTTAAAGTCTGTTCACACTATGTCCTTGATTTCTTCTCCACTGGAAAATTCATCTACAAGTGCCTGGAAATCCACTGCTGAGCAATGAGGCAGGACCACCATAAGAAGGGACTACTGACGCTGAGAGAAGAGTGTACAGCATACAGGCAAATCTAATCCAATTAAACTTGTACCATTGAAATCAGTTGTAACCGATTAATTGTGTAACTGATTATACCTTTCTAGGGGAAATCTTCAAATTTATCTGGAAGCATATGTTTAACACCATTTTAGTTTTCCAGCTAGCTAAATGAAAAGGTATCCTCCACAGTTTGTCCTTTGGTGATGTTTCCATAAGTGTTAAAATATCTTTGCAGGAAGCATATTTAAAGAATTTTTATACCACTTTGGAAAAATATTTCAATAAGCTATTGTCAGAGCTGCAAATTCCGTCAGTGTGAATCTTTTAAACTGCAACCCATTGCAACCTAATGTATATCTGCATCCTACACACTCATAGTTATTCGGTAGCTTACACTCAAAGCAGGAAAAGAAATGATGGTGGAGACTGCATAAAGAATGCATAAAATGTATAGAAACGGATTAAACAGTTACTCATGAGAATGGACTAAATATGTAGCTATCTATTCCCTATAAAGTCAAAGGGAAAGATATACCTAGTGGAAAAATTGTTAACCTCCAAACATATGCTGGAGGAAAGAGATTTCAATAACTAATTTTAACAAACCTCTTATTAGTATTCCAAAACAGAATGAGCTAAATGAGTTCAGGATTAATTGCTATGAATACCTGGGAAGATGGAAGTATTTTCAGTGACCTACATTTCCAGTATTAACTGGGAACTGAGTAAGGAATGTAGGTGAGACCACCACCAGCGATGACTGCCAGATGCTGCCATTTACCTTGAGCTCTATAGAGCAGCACCAACAGTTTGCCCATCAAGAGTATGAGTCCTGGACTTTCTGTCAATATTGTCCCATTTGCTACTGAATAAAGGCAGATTTCTGACCCTGAGGACAAATGGCATAGCACAACCACCATATAAACGTTCTCTGCTCCCAAAAAGGAGCTTTCTCCATACCTTTATTCGGATCATTCCTGGGCTTATTCTATACCTCGCACCATTCCCAGACATCCTCCAGCTGGCACAAGCCAAACCACTCTGAATTTGCTGAAAATTAAACAATATAGATAAATGTGTGCCAGGACCCCAATCTATCCTGGTCCTGTTTAGTTTACTGGTTTAGACATATACATTAAGTTGGTTTGGGGGAAGGAGCGGTAGACATTCCAGATCCTGACCTTGTTTACATAATTCTCAATAAATCCATTGAAGTTGTAAAGAAATCTTTAGAGTCACACAAACACTTGGTTTCTGCTGAGATAGAGTTAATTTTCTTTATGGTGGCTAGTATGGGGCTATGTTTTGGATTTGTGCTGAAAACAGTGTTGATAATACAGAGATGTTTTAGTTGTTGCTAAGTAGTGCTTATACTAAATCAAGGACTTTTCAGCTTCCCATGCTCTGCCAGGTGCAGAAGAAGTTGGGAGGGGACACAGCCAGGACAGCTGACCCCAACTGACCAAAGGGCTATTCCATACCACATGGCGTCATGCTCAGTATATAAAGCTGGGGAAGAAGAAGGAAGGGGGGGACGTTTGGAGTGATGGCATTTGTCTTCCCCAGTAACCGTTACGCGTGATGGAGCCCTGCTTTCCTGGAGATGGCTGAACACCTGCCTGCCCATGGGAAGTAGTGAATGAATTCCTTGCTTTGCTTTGCTTGTGTGCGCGGCTTTTGCTTTACCTATTAAACTGTCTTTATCTCAACCCTCAAGTTTTCTTACTTTTGCTCTTCTGTTTCTCTCCCCCATCCCATCAGGGGGGAGTGAGCAAGCGGCTGGGTGGGGCTTAGTTGGCAGCTGGGGTTAAACCACGACAACACCATAGAGATGAGAACCCAGCTTGCAGTGCTGGTTTCAAAGGCCTAGTCTGAAAGTCCTAATGGATCCTTAGATATAAGCTAGAGATCCAAGCAGCTCCACAGTGACGGCCAAGGAAGGAGGAGGACTTTATTAAGGTCCAATTCATCTTGTGTTAAGGTAGGTAGCAGAAAAGGGCCACATGAATAGCATGCTAGATGAGCCCACTTCTCCCCGCTTTATGTACAGCAAATCAAGGCAAATAACTTAAATATATCCTCCATGAAATGAATCTCTCCATGAGAATTTCTTTGTGGATTTAGTCTAAAGTTATTAAAGTAACAGAATTTTGTTCTTTTGACTTAGTATCAGCTCTAAGGTAGACAACTGTTCTGAACTTCATCTGCTGACTCCTGAAGCTATCATCCAGCTACCAAACTCTCAATTAGCAGCTATTATTCCTGACTATTATGTTGTACACAAGCCTTTTTTGTTTGTTTCTTTGTTTTTGTTTTTGTGAGCAATTTTTGGCACATTTAATTTTCACTCTCTAAACACGTCCAACTTTCTAGGAAAGGGACACTCTAAATCTCTCTGAAATCAGGAGGTGCCTTCCATTGACCATGCAAAACTATAACTCAAAACAAACATGTAAAGGCAAAGCACTTTCAGAATATCAGTATGGTAATAGAAATATCATTAGATCAAAAATCTTAACAAACAGCTAACAAAGAATAATAATCTTGAAATAAACAAGACATGTAACCTTACAGAACTATATGGCCTGCCTGCACTTATAGCTCACTTTTCTCTTATGATCTGTGGGGAAAAAAAAAAATTCTTCAACACTGGTATTCTGAAATCTTGATATAACTGCGTTATGCACAAGCAAAAGAAAAGTCCTGTTCTCGGTGAATGGACTTTGGTGTCTGTCTAAGGCAATGCTCTAAGCTATATTGGCAAAAGAGGTCTTTGGTCACTATAAGCTGTCTTCATGAGAAATGAGGGGGGAAGAGGTCAGAGGAAAGACTATTGGCATAAATCTCTGCCAGAAAGCTTTTCGAACATGCATAATGAATAAAGATAGGCAACACAGATTGCATAACAGCTAGATACTCACATTCACCATGTTGGCATATTCACGAAAAAAAAAGAGTACTTTTAAGGATTTTGTACCCAAAAGATTAATCTCAGAATAACAAGCACTGAAAGGAATTTAGCTAGCACAAGTTTGGGACTCTGTTTAGTGTTAGTGATGGCCCACTGCAATTATCCGTTTAGATACCGTACTTCCAAGCTTTTGCCTATCCTTAGCAGATAGTAATTTCATAATGCTTTATCAGGGTGCGGTTGCTGCTATCTAGGGAAAATGTATGAGTGATTTACTGGTTTTCCTTTCACAGAGACAGTGAAACTGAAGGACCATTGGGAAATATGCACTATATTTCCTTGAAAAATATTTATAATTTACTAGTTGAAGCTTACTGCTAGAAAGATCACTTCCTGACAAAGTCTCATTCTGGGTTTGTCAGAATAATGACTGAAACTGAAAAACTGAAGGCGTTTACTTGCTTTGGTAGTTGAGATATAGGGAACGGTGAGTCCGAAGTGGTAATGGGAAAGCAATGAATTGCCATAGCTTCAGGTGTAACGCTCTGGTTTCAAGATGAAAAGACCAAATTGGACAGCAATATTTTGCTAACGCTTTTTTAGGAAGCAGCATATACTTTGACATAACAACGTGCAGCTTTTTCAGGGTCAAATGTGAAATTTTGTATCACATGCTTTCCAGCAGGAAAGACCAGGACAGTCTGAGGATGAAGTTTGTAGTGTGGATACCACCAAGCAGCTTTCGGGAGAGCTGGTCCCAGCAAGGTGGGAGAGCAACATGTGATGAAGAGTGGTCTAGGGACGTGGGTCGCTCCCTGTGTACATATATCTAGCAATTTAGATGTAGCTAATACAGTGTCAGCTGGGGACTAGTATGGCTGGAGTAACGGAAGCATGCTATGCTTACTGGCAGAAATGGGTCCTGCAAAAATACAATCATAGCTGCATCTTTCTCTTTCTTCCTTTTTTTTTGATGGAGGAAGACTTACCCCCTCTTTCTGCAGTTATTTAGTGGGTAGGCACCCATTCACGAAGCAGATATGAAGCTTCAGGTCCCTGCTCGGCATGAAGGATTTTTTGAATCCACATCTGCTGTGTGTTAAGGGGGTCCAGTCAGCTCTCCAAAGGCTGGCACGCAGCTGGTAAAAGTGATGCTGCCATGCATGGGATAAGCAGCAGAGACAGCAAGAGGGTGTGACGCCTGCACAGCCGGGCTGAGGCAGTCGACTGGCAGGGACTGAAATGATGAACTCAGCCCTTCAGGTAGGACTGCTTGTACCTTCTTGATTAAGTTAATTGGAAGTGGGGAAAATACATCTTTCAGCATCTTGGTATTACTTCCAGATGTGATGGTGGGGGTGGGGAAGACCTTTGAAGTGTCTCAGACTGTGTTGTCTTCTAGTTAACAAGATCCTGGCTTTCAGGATGTCTTGGTCAACAATAGCAGAGGTGTTGCCGATGGCATTTATTAAAACAGTTTAGGATCTGCAGCAAATACACATTCCAACTCGTAACATTTACTGCAGACCCCATGAGTTCTCTCAGATATTCTCTTTTTAGTCATCTTGATTTTTCATAATCAGCTCAGAGAAATATTTTCTTTCTACAACTGTGGAGTGAGTCATAGTGGCGCCTCTCACTTAAATGTGTTCAGATAGATACTTGTGCGTTCAGTTCATTACGGAACCAAGATTAGACTAGAAATGAGATGGATTTTCTGATTAATATGGAAAAGCCAGTTTATTTACAACAACAAAAAAGAGTTTGTGGATGTAAACCATTTTCAAACAAAAGAGCTCATCTTAATCTGTGCCAGATTTCAATGCCTTTAGTCGTTTTTCATAATGGGCAAAACTTCTTGAATGAGATGTCACTCTACAAAGAATGACAGCAAATACACCCACCCACACTGCCCCCCCAAACCCCCCCGACTTTCTTAGAACTTGGTCTCTGGAGGGGGTTTTCACTAAAGATGGCACCAAAAGACTCATAACAGAACCTAGTTGTCTGCATCCTTGTCATGATGCACAACTCATTGCCTGATGGAAACAGCCTCTTCTGAAAGCTGAATCTTATTGTTCTTTACAGTCTCTGCTAAGGAATTACTAAGCCTTGTGGGGATTTCCTGAGGTTTCCCCTGTCCTTCCTGTAGTACGTATTCTCCTGTTGCAAAGCTGTAAACATGGGAAATTACTACCAGATACAATGGGCACCATCGTGTCTCCTGTGCTGATGATCTCCCATCCTGTAAATGGTCCTGATTTATGTATTTGCTAAAGAGAAAGGAAGGATAATCTCACAGAAAGTTGTTGAAGGATAATCTCACAGGAAGTTAAGAAGGATTAATGTTATCTTATTGAAATAAAACTAGTTTCATGTATAGAAGGATACATTTGCCTAAGGAAAGAATAGATAAAATGAAATCCTATGCGATACATTTAACTGTGTCTCTGTAAATATATTTGAAAATAATAGCACTTAACTACTATGTTTAACATGTAATGTGAGCTGGAGCCATAAACCAAAGTTCATATCCCAGGCTTTCCCTTTGTTTATAACCCGGATTTTATGAGATATTCTTTTGGTGGTGTTATACTTTATCATGTCTAAATGTGCACTGGTAAGGACTTTAATCTGCAGATTACTGGCACAATAGAATGACAGCTCCAAAATGTGTACTTGGTTATTCAGAAAACTTTAATCTCTAGAGTTGTGTTGTACTTAAAAAGCAATATATTGTATAACCCTGTAGAATGCTTTCCTGCATGCACATATTGCTGCGTGATAAAATCCTTACCAAAAAATACTCCAAATCAACCTGTTTACCATTTGTTATGCTACAGTTTTCAATAATTAGGGGATCGATTAATTAAAAGATCAAAAGCAGTAAATAGTAGGTCAATTATGATTTTCCTTTTAAAACATATTTTATATGCTTCTATTTATAAACATAAAATAGCTGTTCATATTGAAGCAATCTTTGGGCTTCAAAAGAACAGACGCATCTGAAGCCAAAGTTACCTTTTTTTTTCTTCTTCATTTTTGCCATGCATAATTCTTAAATGAACACCAGGCTCCATGCTGTAGCAAATTAGAAGCCCGTGTGTGTAAGGAACATGCGATTGCTGCACATTTCAAAGGAAAGCTCTGAATCTTGCTTAATAAAACCCTGATAGTGCAAAATGGCTGAAGATACACAAACCTGTAAAGGGGGAAAAGTGGTTAAAAGCCATTTCTAACGTGCAGGGACACATTCCTAATGCTGTTTCTCCTTACCAGCAATGACTCTTTATGACATGGCAAAATTGCGTTATAAATTTTCACACCATCAAGGCACATCACCATTCACACCCACCCATCATCCTGCCATTCCCAGCTACATCTCCCCCAGCTGTAAACATCCTGTTCTCCCTCCTGACACCACACGGCTTATCTCCCCCAGACCCTATTTTCGACAGCCAGCATCCCTCCCCCATTTGGCCAACTCCCACACATCAAGACACCAAACTCTTCACACCTCCTGCACAGCCCACAAAAGATGTTGTCTCCCACCCTCTTGTTTCACATTCCGCCTGAACCTGGAAATGCAAATGGTGACACTGGTTGAATTTCTGCATTCCTGCAGGATTTAAGTGGTATGCGGTACCACAGGTGGGGCTGGGAGCTTTTGCCTTAAATAATGTTATCCTCAGGATGTTGCTGCACTGATGAAGGAGCAGCTCCACGGTTCTTATTATAGCTGGGACATTGCTGCCTGGAATGAGCTGTCCTTGTGTCCCAGGCATCGATACTGTTATTTGGATGGTTGGCCAATGGGCTGGATTTGCACTGTTCCTGGATTTGCACATTCCTGTGCTATAAAATTATGTTCATTGTCTGAGGGTTTGCCATCATGTGGCTTTTTGTAACATTTTTGACTTTTGTATAGTTCTGAAACTTCTCTAAATACTTTGTGCCATTTTCCAAACTAGCAAAAAGCTACTTTATTTCACTCATATTCCCTCATGCAATTAGTTTTCCCTTTCAGCAGCTTTCTGCTCTGTCTCTGTTTCTCTTTGTTCCTGATACTTACTGTTATATATACTCAGAAAATGAACTAGGAAATTAGCACTCTGGGGATCAGTAAATCATGTTTTTCTGTTACATTTCTTCTTTCCCTCTCTCCTTAGAATTTTTTTCAGGGAAGTCTCTATCACAAATGGAATTTATTATTGGAATTCACTTTGTTTCATTATCCCTAACAGACAGAAAATTTAACATTTAAAAGATTTAAAATATCATAACTTAAATGCTACATTTTTTCTAAGGAAAATGGGAAAACTTGTAAAATAATACCCATTTAGGAGGGGTTTTTTCTTTCTGTTGAAATGCTGTGGCAGTGATGTTGCCTACAAATACCATTCCATGAAGTTATCAACAGATGCATGTGTAGATCCAGCAAAGCATATGATTTTATAGTTACACTTTCTCAAAGCCAAATGTTAAACACGACCACAAATGTTTTCTAAATTAAGGCTGCAATGAGGAATACATAGTTAAAATGCACTGAGAAGAGGTTTCTATAGAACATCTCTTATTTATGTTTATTTAGAGAATCTGAAAGATTATTCTGATATCTTTGGATTGTCACTAAAGACAAAGGTGCTACATCCATACAGGTAAATTGGATGTTACCAGGGAGCACTACTTGTCACTGGATTATGTTATATATAGTACTAAATCGATATGTTTTAGACCTGGGCCAACCAGCATTCTCCCAAACAGCTCCTGGGCATAGCTTGGAATGTATGGACTATTGCATTATTTTCAATTAATTTGGAATGTGACCCATTTCAGAATGTAAATGTGTTTGATATTATGAACATGGACTGATCCATATTGTTGCACTCAATGGCAGAGAATTGCCCCGTACCTGTTTAAGATACAGTATGGAAGCCTTACCCTTGCCTTGAGAAGTGTTTGGATCTAATCATCATTTTCAGAGATGGAAATAAATTCTAGCCAACATAATTCTATCAGGAATGAGAAATCTTTTTTTCTGTAATTTAACATTGCATAATCAGTCTCTGAATACTTCCTCAAATTTCACATGGTTATTACCCAATCACAAATTCAGCCCTACTTGCAGACATTTTTGTATAAATGCTTTTTTAGTTTTAGTGTGGTTTTTTTTTCCCCAGAAATATGCCAGCAAAGAAACACCTGTATGTATGCATATTTATATATATCCATGTCTAGTTTTTTCCGCTTGCCCATTCTTTGCAAAATTATGGGTCACACTGATCCTTCTTTTAGAGGTGCAGTGCAGTGCACAAATAATGTCTTTAATTAAGTGTGTTAGGACCTTGCATTTCTTGTGGGACTTTTAGTATCTAGCTAGAGCTTCTAGCCAGACATCAGCCGTGAAAATATTCCCACACTAAGCCAAGCTGCAGAAAAGATTTACCAAGATCCACATGGATAGCAAATCATCAGGTTGTTCATAATCCCCTCTGCCTGTGCAACTGAAAGCATTGCTACATTTGGGCAGCAGTGAAAGCTAAGTAGTTAAAGAGCATGGGGAAGCAGCAGCAGCAAGGAGACTACACATTTCATCAGCTATTGTCAGTTAAGCGCATTGTGAACAAATACCATGCCTCCTTTTATTTTATCACTGTGTCCTATCTGCCATCCTCCTGTCCCTCTGCATCTTCCTCCTGGCAGGGCTAGTGCTTATTTCCTATTAGCTGTTCTCTCTCTGTGCCAAAGACCCTTTTACGAGTAACTCTAGGTGCTATGTCATCCCCCCTTCCCTCATACCTTCTTTTTTCTCTGGACTGAAATCCTGCTCAGGTCCCTCAACTTCTCCTCCTCCCCAGTGGCAGGGACATCTGTCATGGGCTCTGTCATTCTCCTTGTTCCATTAGGACCAGACCAGTTGGTCAACTCAGGCCCCCAATACCAAATGTCTTATTTGCTGGGTCATCTTGCCCCAATTCTTTCCTCCCCAGTAATAGCATTCTTTACTCTCTTCTCAGACAAGGGGCCATGAGTATTGCCTTGTCCCATTCCCTGTTCCTCCTATACTGCATTCATCCACTCCTCTCCTTTCTATCCCAGGGGCAATACCAGTCTTTCCTTCCCTAGCTCATTTCCTCTTCCTATTCCATAACATTATAATTTGTCTGCAAAATACATTATCAATCCATTCTGTTCTATCAAGAGAGTGCCAGGAGGTACTTCATATTTTAGGATGGCCTTATCAAGTGTGAAATGACTGATCGTTGGAGCTACAGGCAGTCACAGAAGTGCTTTAACCTGTGGTTGCACTAAACAGATGGCAAGGGATATACACACACACCCTGTTCCATCTTTCTTTTAAAATGTCCCCAGTCAATAGTTTTCTGCCCATAAATGGGAGAAAAAGTCCCTAAAAATCTGGATGTGATTGAATACCATCTTCAAAACTACTACTTCACTGGTAAAGAAGTAGATAAACTGACAAATAGGTTTTTTTAATGATTGAAAACTCCCAAAGTGGTACTAATAGGGCTATCCTACAAGTATTTTCAGCTTTTCTGGAATTTCTTTTTTCATAGTGCATGGTATAGCAGAAGATATAACTAAATTAATTCCTTTCCCACTGTCTTTTGCTTCCTTCAGAGCTATATGGCCAAGGTTTGTAACTGAGAAGAGTTAAACTATTCACCACAGAAAAGTGGTTTTAGAATTTGCTGAACGATATACTGTCTGAGATAAAAGTGTTCTTGTCAAAAAATACGATATATAGCAGGAAAAAAAATGTTACCAAGAAGAGAGACTTCAGTTCCTCTCTTAGAGTATTCCTATATGTTTTCTAGAATTTTTATTACCAGTGGTATTTTGATAACCACCATAAAATCTGTTGCACTCACTTAATCCTCCCATTATGTGTTAAAGAGCAATACTACATGCTTTAGGTTAATTAGAGCATAATTCCCAAATCAACATACATATGTGCTGGCACTAAAATGAAAACTTTAAGCTGGTTGGCTGATTTTAATGCTGCTTTATCATTCACCATCTGTCAAAAAACAAACTAGTAGGCTATTCTGTTCCCTTCTGACCTCTTGCAGAGATAACACTCACTAGAGAAACACGGGTTTATCAGGGAGACTTGAACTGTCACCCAGTCTTCTGGTTTTGCACAATGCTAAGTACCGTATGCAAGGCAGTGAGTACCCTGACACACCATGTGGCCATGAGATTTCTTAGCACTTTTCAAAATTGGATGTGTATAATAGTTTTCTGTAATTTCCATGCATCTATGATAAACAGGCGACAATCTGTGCTCTATTCAGTAAGTAACATTGCTTTTCCCTCAGCATAAGCCCTTGCTCAGAATCCCGCGTGCGCAGGGAATATTTAATACTTAGGCAAACTGCCTGCAATAAAACTATTTTGAGCTCTCTTGTAGATGATCTGCCCTTTAGATTAGTTCAGGTTCACACAGCTGCACAGCGAATAGAAATATTTCACAGCTCAATAAATGGGGCAGCTGGTATTTTGATTCATCTCAGAGCAATTTCACCAGGAATCAATAAAGTATGGTGCTCATTTTGAACAAAAGAGCATGTTTGATGGGATATCATCATTGTCGTCGTGGTCAGCTTCTAGCAGCCTAGAGATGAATGAATGTGTCATTCAGAGTCTTACCTTTTCTCATCTTAATGTACATATTGGCATTTTACTTCCCTATCAGTTATTAGCTCACAAGCATTTGTAACAAAACAAACAAATAAACAAAACCAGAAAGAGGAAAGAAGAAAACAGATGAAAAGAAAGTGTTAAGCATTGCTTATATGGAAAACAAAAAGCAGTTGAGGTTTCCCTTGTTTCCTGGGAGAAATTACCAAATAGGGATACCAAATAGTATCAGCACTCCAGGAGCTCCTCACTGCTCCAGAATTAGATTTCCATTTTATTTTTTAACTGCAGAGGTGGTAACCTCTCTGCTCTCTGCTCTGTTTTTAACTTGGCTGTTTTGCATTTGCCGGTACCACTCTTTTCTCTTTGTCATGTTTCAGTCCAGTGGTCTTTGAAACAAGGCTCTAGTCTGTGTCAAGAACTTTGTCTTGCACTTTCGCCCATAGAAATAATTCTTAAATATTCATTTTCTTCTTCTGTTTTCTTTATGTCAGTGATGTATCCTATCTTTTCTGTGAGATGTTGCTTGAAAGGCTATTGGCAGCATTTCAGATACTCCTTTATTTGTGAAATGCAATAAGAATTCATTTGTTTTGTGGAGATGGAAGGATGGATCCAGGCATCATCTCTCTCAATAAAACATAACTTGAAGGCCACTGAATGTCACATCTCTGGCTATTCAAGTGCAAGACTACATTTCTTTTTAGAATTTTTTTATTATTATTATTGCTTTATTGCTTTTCCTTCCTTTGCTCCCTCTGATTTAAACAGGTTTTCTTCGCATATTTTTCTCAAGCCTAATTTTCACTGACCATAATTTCCATTAATTCATAATATAGCTAAATTGGTAACTCTGCTTCTACAATCATGTAGTTTTTATTCATATGATCTCTTTTTAGCCTGGAATTCTCAGCAGTTGGTCTTAGTCCAAAGTTATTTCATTTTGCTAAAATGGAAGTTCATTCATCCTTCAGCGTTAGGACAGAAGAATCTGCTCTTAAAAATCATAAGACTATTCTTCATGGGAAACAGCTGAACAGTAAAAACTTACGTGTAGCTAAGGATTTTTTTCTGAGTAACTAAGTTAGCAAATAGGAGTTCTAGGCTCTTCTTTCCTTATTTCATATAATTAATCATATCACAAAGTGAATACTTTGCAAAAAGATCTGTATGGGTCAAATTTTATTTTTGTTTTAAATGACAGCCTTTTGAATCCAGCCTTGATGTCATGTTAATACCTCCTCTCCTCACCTCAGCTCATTTAATGCCTTGTCCCTCAGCAGGTCTATGATGCCTCCATTTTTTGAGTACTGTGTCCATCACTCCCATCCCAAACGAGGAGGATGAAACAGTCAGTCAACGTCCTTTTGACCACTGCTGACGGCATTCCTAAAAGAAACTGTAGATGGAGGCAGAAAACTTCATTTTCTGTTCCAAACTCTTGAAGAACGGTATATATTGGCACAGACCAGAGAAACTACGCTCAGGATACTGTACCCCTTAGAAAAATTGTGAAAATACCCAAACATTTTTCATGTCTTTTCATGAAGCTATGTTTCATTCCCATTCTGGGAATTTGTGGCTGGGGTTTGGGGCTTGGGGCACAAGGAGCCCATTGGCTTACAGTAAAAGATTGTCAGTGGGATAGCCAAAACGTTTCTTGTCTCTGTCTGTGATGTTCACACTCATACTTTCTTTTTTCCAAACAGTGGGATGGATTTTGCCTGTGGACTCTAGTGGCCACTGAACACAAGTGGGATGTGGCATGCAATTTGCCAATTGTTCTGTTCTGGGTTGTGATTTCTTTACACCAACATAACAGAGTTGTATTAGCTCTGTTTTGCTAGTAATTTCATATCTCTGTGATTTTGGCAAAGAGTAAACAAAAATATTGCGGAAAATAAAGTGTGTTTATTGTACTGAGGGATCTTTATTTAATATATTTTTACCAACTGGGAAAAGGTTTCTTTTATTTCTCAAAAGCCCTTGCAGCAGTAACTTTGTCTTGAATGTTGGTATTCCCCATACCGCAAACATTTTTCATTTTCCAGAAAGCATTTTGAAGACACAGCTAAAATGTACTTATGAGAGACGAACAGCACTGTTATAGGAGTGGCCAGCAACAGAGAGAATGATGTTTTAAAGCTATGTATAGAGAAAGGGAATGTTCATTTAACTTGCTGTTAAAACAAATTGAAACTCCTGGGATTTTCCTTTTTTCTGTGTTTTACAATGGGAAGAAAGGCCAAGAATCTTAGAGGTATTTGGATGTCCAGCTGCCTCTAAAGCCATGAACAAAGGCACATAAGCTAGCTGTCTTGGTAAATAACATTCATGTTACGGTGGTAGGCTGTTGGCAGCTCAAAAACTTTTGTGTTTGGCTTTGTAGTCTTCTATCTCAGACCTGAGGAAGAGCTTTTGTGCCCAAAACCTTTCCACATTTCAGCTGAATAGTTTTTATCTTTCTACAAATCTGTAAATAGCTACATTCAAAAATTTAAGTCCTCAAAATCCTCCTCAGATCCTCTTCAAATTCTGCCTAATTCTGGGTATGCCTACAACCATATGGTTCTACTTTTTGCCTAGGCATCTGCAAACATATCTCTGGGAACACCCAGAGTCACTTGCATTTTGAGGTGCAGGAAATGTGTTACTGAGGTCGAATGCACAGGATTCCTAGCAGTTAGAGGAGTGAACTGGGAGGTGGAGGAGAGCTTCGTGTCTTGGCTCTTCTCACTTTGACGGGGTATGGATTCTTGATTCCCAACTCCCAGGAGAGCAACACAAAGCTCTGAAACAGGCTAAACACCTTCCTTTCTCCCTCTCCCATTGCAGCTGTGTCACTTTGTGGAGAGAAATGCAGCACTCAAAGGCCAAAAGAAAGCAATTGAAGAGGCAACACAATTCTACCCAAAGGGGACAGTGCTTACCAAGAAGAGGGAAACAACCTGTATTCTGATTCCTGTCGCTCAGTCTTTTAGGCACTACACATTGAACATTCATTGAGTTACTACCAACATCTCTGCTACATCAGAGATTCTGGCCACTTCAGTGGGCTATAGCATCAGTAGATCTCACCCAGAAAAATAAATGCAATGGTCTTGGAGCCAAAGGAGATGGAAGTACGGCTGCAAACTGCTCTAAGCCTTCATGATTGCCCACTGCCACCACTTCCGATTTGAAATGAGTTGAGCCTTGGAAGCTGTTCTTCATTTGTGATCTGATCACATTTGACGTGCAGACCATTAATGTTTCTAGTTGTTGTTAGCAGTACAAAAAATTTTGCAGGAGATATTTTAATACAAAAAGGGACATGGTAGAAAGAGTCTGGAGAAGTTTCTGGAAAAAGCAGATATCAACACTGGCATTGCTGTGGGAGGGAAAGGCAACAGGAACAGATTTCAAGTGTGAGGAGTAGATTCATCAAAGGCTTTAAGCACATAAATCAACCTACCTGCTCCTGTGTTTTAGTGGCAGTATTGTTGTAGCTCAAATTGCATTTAGTGTTGAAGTTTGCTGTGTCTTCTGTAGACCATCATGTGATCAAAGGAATACTTTGGACCAAATATTTATATTGCCATGTGCATGTCACCTTCTAGACATGACATTGCATTCCTCATGTGCCAGGGAAGTCTTAGCTGCACAACAAACTCAACTCCAGGTTCATAAATAGCCCAGAGACACGTTCTTGACACATGTTGCTATAATTAAAAATGAACACATATGGCCATTATAAAATAAATTTAGCTGCCCCTAAAATATAGTGGGATTTCCTTTCCAACAAGTCTCCAAGAAATATGTTTTTTTAACCTCTGGACTACATTTATCAACCCTGGATTTGTTTTTAAAAGTGCTCTTTCTCCTGGGGAAAAAAAACTGGTAGTGATCTTCAGAAAAAAACATGGGAACATTACAATGAGCTTTTTCCCACTGCCCAAAGTATAATGTATAGGAAATTACTTGTAAAGAGGCCAAATGTATGATCTGTATAACAGCCAACCAAATATGCCTTTAACTGCCAGCACCTCAAAGAAAAAGAGAGAAAAAGAGAGAGAGAGAGAGAGACCTGCTTAGTGCAACTTCAGTAGAAAAACAATAGGGTTTTTTTCAGGGATTTTTTGGTTTATTAGTAACCACAGAAGGTAAAATCAATCAAATAACATAAATTCTGTGACCACCTGAAAAGTAATGGGATAATGTAAGTACTAAATTATTTTTCCTTGTGTTCTGTCACCTTTTCCTAATTCCTAATTCCTAATTCCTGTCTTATTTTCATGTGATATAGTAAAGATTTAAGGGTTTTTTCCCTCTCCTTTATAATCTTCTTTGAAAATTTAATATTGCTGATTTTAAAATTTATATATGGGCTAGTAGCCTGGCTGTATATAGAACAGTAGTCAACATTTTTGAAAAAAATCCACAGACGCAATGAACAAATCCAAGACTGAGTGAAACTAGTCTTCTTCAGAAATGGAAATACAGTAAAAAATTATAGGCAGAAATAAATCCCCAGCTTGTTCTTTTGCAGGTTGTCAGGCGTGGTGTTTTTGAAGGCTTAGCCGGCACGTAGCAGGAATTCCTTTCCTCCACGTGCCCCTCTGCGGCTGTCCCCTCAGGTCAGCAGTTTCAGGCCAAAGTGGTTATTCTGTAAACGACTGTTGTACGTTTCTCTTCTACAGCTAGTTCCTGCCTGTTGTATTTTCTTTTCAAAGCGTAGAATACATAGCAATTGTTTCTTCACTTGTAACTTGTTTCTCTGAGGCCAGCCACAAAGCCATAAAACTCAGAGTGACCTAAGAAACTTCAGTTGATATAAAAAGAAGTTATTTATTTGGGATCAAGACATAGAAATAAAACTGGGACTACAGTTGGAGGCTGAGAGTCTCCCCTCCCCAATACAACACACTTAGTGAGAAAAAGAGAGAGAAAGAGATATGAATGAGTGGAAAAAAACATACAGAAAAGTAAGGGAGTGAAAGAAAAAGGGACCTTGAAGATCTTCATGTCCTAACTTCAAAATGTGCCCGACAGGTACTGCTCCAAAATTTTAAAAATCCTTACTAAATAGGTTCCATAATCTCCCTCAGCAATATGTTCCTCCCCTTACGCCTCATTTCTCTTAGAAATTTCTCTTATATCTAACCTAAATTTCCCTCACAGAAGCTTTAACTTTTTATTTCTTACCCCATTCCCAGTGGACATGAAGACTAGTTTGTTTGCCTCTTTGCAGTTCCAAGAAATATACAGAACCTGATTTTGTATTTTTCCTCCCTCTTTGCTAGACTAAGCCAAACTCAATTTCTCTAAGCTTTTCTTGAAGGTCTCATTTTCTAGACTTCCAGTTATTCATGAGAGTCCCCATCACACTATGTCAAAATTGGCCTATGTCTTTCCTGACTGTGCAGACCACCCATTTAGCAGCTCTGAATGTTATGGAAGGACTGCTTCACTATTTCACTCAATTCACAGCCCCATCAGCATAAATATCAGTAGTTTTGCTAGAAATTTGGAGTCACGGGGTGAGATTCATCTGATCAAATGCAGATATCTAAATCTGATCTGGTCACCCACCCAAGCTCATTTGGCGAAGGGAAACGGACAGTTCTGAAGTGTGATTTAAGTTATGCAGAAGGAGATGTCTACATTTGTTTAAGAGACTCTTAAGAGGAAACAGACCTAAAAGTGCCTGTCTTTAACTACATAGGGATCCTAGAGCTGACTAACCAGCTCAGGGTGCAGTTGCCTAGC
Organism: Mycteria americana; assembly: GCF_035582795.1. Classification (NCBI taxonomy): domain Eukaryota; kingdom Metazoa; phylum Chordata; class Aves; order Ciconiiformes; family Ciconiidae; genus Mycteria; species Mycteria americana. The sequence continues at coordinate 181,215,992 of NC_134365.1, forward strand.
AGTCAGTAATAGGAACCCATAGCATCATATGTTCAGAAAAAAACAGGTTAAGGCAGAATTTTGCTGATTTCCCATGCGTGCTTAAAGAAAAATAGGCAACCATAGGATTAAATGTTTCTTTAGGATATTAAAGTCAAAGGGAGAACTAGCAGACAGAGCTAGATAAAGCAGCTAAGGTTTATCATGAATTAATTTTTCCTATAGCTCTGCAGTTTGGCACATATATGTCACCTTCAATACGTGATGTCTGTCTCATCTGTAATACGCAGGCAATTTTTTTATACTTCTGTAAATTCTTTTAATATCTGAAAATGCTTTTCCAGTAAACCTAATTCTCCCACTGGGAGCACTGGCAAAATTCCCAGTGATTTGAATAAAAAACAATAAAATGCAGAATAAGGGAACAGGGCTTAAATCAAGAGTGTAAACCAATTAGGTATTTTCATGGTTGGCCTTTGAGCTTCTAAATATAATACCTATTGTTCTGTTTCCAAAAGCACCAATCCTGTCACCCTCGCTGACTCCCTCAGCCTTTTTCATGCCAGCACTGAGGGCTGTTTTATTCTGTTCTGAGGCTTCAGCCAAGAACCATCATGTGTCCTTCCCATGTGTCCCTCTCTTCCCTTCAGCCACCAATGTTCTTAGACTCCTTTTTCTAATCAAATCTTTTAACAGATGATAAGAGGGCAGAACATATGCAAATTATCTTAGTGAAGTGGTTACTAAATATCTGAATCAGCAATGTAACTTCCAACTACTGCACTAATTAATCTCTTATTTATGACTCATTGTCAACTGTACATTTTTGGAGTGCTGACAGATAATAGCTGGCATCCAGCAGTAAATAATGTTTCAATGGTTTCTTACAGACTTGGATGCAATTTAAAGCTGTGAATTACTCAAAATAAGATATGGTAATGTATAAACAGAGACAGATACAATTATTTTATTCTATCTTAATTACTTACTTTTACTTTTTTATTTGGCTACTTCTGTATTAGAAAATTGAAAGTGTAGAATATTGTGCTCATTTGTCATGTAGTTAAACACAACCTAAGCTGTTGGACCTTGCCGAATGATACCTATTAAACAGGAATATTTGTCAGAAGTATCCTCATTACTCAGCAGTCAATGCCATTCACTACCTTAGGCCAAATTGGTTCCCTGGGATGATGCACAATTGAGTAGATTCCCAGAGCATCTGATTAAGTAAAGCGTAGAAAGCTACCTATGAATCACTGTAGCACACTTTGCTCACTAAACTTTCAGCCTTCTATAATTTTAGTGAGGGTTTTCCTTCTCACTCCATGGAAATTTCTCTCACTGAGGCAATTAAACACTCTGAGGATGTGCACATTAGAAATATGGCAGATTAGATTAGGCAGATCTTTCCCGACCAAACTGAAACTGATGATACCTACTCAAGGGTCTTGAAACTGATTTGCAGGGGGTCCTAAAATTGATTTACTATGTCTTTAATTATCCTCTAGTAAAACTGCTTCAAGTAAACAATCAGAAAATAGAGTCATAGCTGAAATATTCTCCTTAGCTCTTCTTACTTTCCCTGTGTATAGCACAGTTCATGCCAGGCATTCAAAACTGAGTTTTAAGAGAAGTCAATCTCTTATTTGAACGTATACATTATCAGACTGAATCCTGTCTGAATAACCTTCCCATCTCGATTTGTGGCTATCCCTTGCACCTTTGGGATAATTGTTGTAACAGTATAACGGATGAAAGCAAATCCAGTAGGGGCCTTCTTGCTAAAAATAAGTATGCTTAAGAAAAAGAAAAACCTTTGTAGCATGCATACGGGTGAACTCAAGGAGATGCTCATCAAAAACTCTCTACAGTTCACAAAGGAAAGAGTCTCCAGATCTACAGGTCTCTATTCTTTCTTTCAGGTTGGTTAGCCTATTCTATCAAATCTTCAAATCAATAACATTTATTCTATTATTTTTTGCAACATATGGAGAAAAACTAGCCCCAGTTGGAGCCATCATTCCTGTTGTGTGTGCAGTTCCTATTTTTGGGACAACATTTGCATGTATGTACTCAAAATCTTTTAATGTTAGATCTGTTGCACATTCACAGTTGAACTGTTCACATCTAACTCGAACCATCTGAAAAATAGACCATGCAGAAGTTAGTTGATATAACCTCCTTTAGTAGATTATGGCAGGGAAAAAAAATCGCTTTTAAAAGATGGCCCAAAATAAGCGTGCAAGACAGACTTAATGAATCTCCCTGAGGAATGTCCATGTCTCTACTGACTACAGGGAATGCCAAGATAGGTGGTTTATGCCAGAATTAAACTGATTTAGTTAGAGTTAGCTGACAAGAATCACACCCACAGACATGTAATCATCTCTCTCAACACAAGAAGATGGCATGGTTCCTAATTTTTATCACTTGGCAATTGTAATGACAGAGTTGAAAGTTGGGTGGGTAGGGACAAAATTGTGAAACAAGATGAAAGAATTATTCTTATGAAAAACATTTCACAGAAAACTGCTGTTTTACAATAGCAACTGCTGCTGTTTAATAATAACATCCACTTTCATGAAAAAAGGTAATAAAAACAATGGAGCATGTTATAAAGCTTGATTAGCTAACTTAACAGCATTTCTTTTTTCAAAACAGGAGGAAAAAACTAGTTGCTGCACAAAGAAAGCAGCCTGCATAAGTAGGGTGATTGTATATCCTGCTGTCCTTCAAATGACAATGGTTCTCCAAAACATCTGTATCACTGTTGATTCAACTCCTTTAACGAACCTTTGTCTTTTTATAATTTGCCTGTGCATGGATTATGATTTTTTCCAAATAATATGTTTCTTACAGCTTCTCTTTTATCAAATACTTCTTGGTTTGTATTTTTGACAGAAAAAAAAAAAGAAGCTCGTTTTCAAAATTGAAAGTATTTAGATAAAAACAAATGGACCATTTTTTTTTTCTTTGTACACAACATCATGGTGAATTTCCAGTTTGAAATAAACTTCATCTTCCCATACCATATCCAAATAGCATTTTTATGTGAATTAAACAACAATTGTAGATGGAAATAAAACCTTTTCAGAGAATTGTTAGTAAATCTCACTGCATCTCCACTTTCTACTAAAGCAGCTAATGTCTTATCCAGTGCCCAAATCAAAGACATTTGCTATATTAAGTAGCGGATCCAAACCCGTAGGCACTTTGTCAAGAAGTTTGTTTGCCTCAGGGGGATTTTCACTGATATGAAAACTGGGCAAGCAAAGAGTGTTTACTAACAGAAAGCAAATGTTGAACTTCTGTTCAAAGAGATGGCAGGAGACTGTCTTTATCTCCTTACAAGAATTGACAGTTTACATCCGATACATTGTTTATGTCTAGAAGAACGTGGACTGTAATTCCTCTTGCTATCTGTGAATTCTGTAAAGAATTAAGAGTTCAAATGGCTAAGACTTTCCAAACTGTGAAAAGCATGCATTTTCTTCCTGCTTTAGATATAGGTCAGCATGAAAACTTGTAAGGAGTCCACTCAAACCAAAGTAACTAATTTTAGGTACTGTAGAGCTTTTGTAACTTCTCATAATGTTTATGTGTCCACAATGAAAACGACATTCCTAAAAGAAAGACCAAAACCCAAAGACAGAGGTTGGGCCCATGATTATAAACATGGCGGAAGAAGAATAAGGTATGTAAGAGAGGTAATGTGTTTCTTTAGATCTGCAAAGTATAGAAATATCCGTTCAGAGTAAACCAAAGTAATTGGTTGGACAAAAGACAGAGGATTGTCCATACAATCCCCATGAAGGCTGATATAGCCATTAAAGATTTTATACATCTGAATTGTAAAATAAGGTAGGTATACTCATTGTCCACAAACATAGAGTTAACACAGCTGGTTACTTTTTTCCTTCTCCTCTGCAGAATTAGGTATTGTTAATTTTCTTGTCTAGACAGAGGAAAGTGAATCTGATAGTGAGTGACATGATGTGAGACTTAAAAGACTAGATGAGACTTAAAAGACTGGACTCCACAAAAATCATACTTTCCTATATTCCTTCTTTTTCCTTTCTTGGCCATTAACTTTCACATTTCCTGAATACCGTTTCCTTTTTCCACAAAGCAAAGTATCTTTTGAAGAACAGGAGAATAGTCTCTTTCTAAAAGGGAAGCCAATGAAGCAAGCCTGCTTTTTCATGATAGCACACTAGCATGGTGTCAAGAAAGCAGGCACAGGCTATGTGAGAATCTATAGGCTTAAGGACAAGAGAAAGAGGTCTCCTCTAGATTAGTGGCTCTTTGAACACAGCCTCCTCTCGCTCTGCTGTTGAGCAAAAAGGACAAGGTACAGTTCATGTAATGCTAACAGAGCAGGAGTTTTTGCTGCTGCTGAGGTCAACATTCACACATGAATGCAGTCTGGATGGATCTTCAACTAAACATTGCTGAGCTGAACCTGTCACCCAGGAAATGTGAGCAGATGGAGGAAGCAAATGCAAGAGAGGAAGCATTATTAGGTTGGTGTTATTTTGTCCTCAGTGGCACAATTTCTGTTCCTCCATGAGACCCAGAAGGTGAGTTTGAAGATGAAAAATACATTGATGGCATTTGATTCATTCTCTTTCCACTGTTGGGCAAGTAGTTATGCTGTGCACCACCATCAGGTCTGCTGACCTTGAAGGTCAATCATTCTATATTTTGCACAAGTGCTTCTTCATCTCCTTCTAAACAATAAAATCCCCTGTAGTACAATGTAATGAAATGATTCAAAAGTTCTCAAGCTTTTCCTATGCACTGCTTTTACATTTTCCAACTTTTGTTTATTCCCTCTTACCTTTTATACCTTTTAGTTTCTATCTTTTTTCTTGTCATTCTTTTCTCACTTGAAGGAAGCCAACAATTAGTCCCCCTTTCCCAAAGTGGTTGTGTTACTGTGAGCACCTTCCCCTTTCATCAGACAGACTGTTGTGCGGTAGGTAAGAATGAAGGGGGACCCAAGTGAGAAAATGAGCCCCCAGCTGCCTATGCCTTTTAAAGCAGTTGGAAGTATATTGATACTAGAGATGTGTAGCCTTCAGAACACAGCTCCAAGCTGAGCTCCTCCATGATTACAATGAATGTTGCCAAGCAAATCTGTGATTTTGCAGATACCTTGATCATGCTCTTAAAGAGCAACATCATTAATTCCTGCCTTTCTTTTCATGCCTCTCTTTCTAACGCATTCCTTCTTTCTTCAGTGTCCCCTACAGCGCGATTGAATTTGTAAATCCAGTAGTGGTAAAAACAGGGTCGTCTTTAGTGATATGTGGTCTCTGTTCCCTCTGAAATATCCGGAAACCTGCAGCGGGCAATAAGGTCACTGGCTTCAAGAGAACTGTTGTTTTCCTGGAAGATTATTGTCAAGTTCTCATGAAATCAAGAAGATGTCACTGAGATCAGATTTCCAAGAATCTTTCTCTTCTAAGATTTCTAAATGTAGAAATGCATTTCAAAACACTCAGCTTGTTTTAAACCTACTCATTAAACTCTCCTTCTTTTTCCCCAGGGACTTCTGAAAATTAACCCAGACAGGAGTTAGATTAATGACTGGTGGTGAGTTCCCTTGTATTGTGGGCATAGAAGATTAGGATCAGCACCTGTTTTTTTGACATTTCTGGCCAGGCGTCAACACAGATATTCAGTGATAGTACAATGTTCCTTGGTGCTGGATGCTCATGCCCATCTGCGAGGATGGCGTTGTTCCCATCTGTGAGTTCAGAGTGCCTTTGTCTACGATCAGTGATTGGTTTAATTGAGCAGCCTATACTGGAGTGAAAGCGCTATTACTTCCCCACCACCCTCTCATGTGCCAGAATGAAGCTGCGGTGACACCTTCCTCATCCCTACTGTCACATTTTGATATTTATGTAAGCCTGAACAGCAGAATGGAAGGAATCAGTCACTATTCACAATAACTGCTAACTGCCAAAAAGACATATTTGTATTGCAGCAGATGATGGAGAATTTGAGTATAAAATTGTACATAAGAAAGGGCTTTTTAAAAGCTCCCTGTATGCAGGTCCAGAAGACACACAGGGTCAGGAAACACACTAAACCACGGAGGAGCATTTCTGGCTGTGCTTAGGAACAACACTGATAAACAGCTGAATTGGAGGTAGATACTCTTGATCAACTGGCAGCACTATAAGGGATTCTTTTTGTTCAGCGGAGTAAAACACTGTTGCCCAAAGACAATGCCATTCAGTTAAACACAAGACATAACTGGCTATATCACATCAGGAGAGAGAGACGGAGGGCACCGGCATCTGGACTTTTAAAGGCATTAAATGGTGTTGAAGTCAGAGCTGAGCTGACTGAGGCTCCAGGCCACTGTACTTCCCCTGCAGTCTAGAATTTGGCTTGCAGTGTGCAAAATCCGGGTATCTTGAGTGTATTTCAACAGCAGCAGTGAAATACAGAACAAACAACAAATACCTTCTCCTAAGCACACTCCTTATATCTGACCCAAAGCAAGGTACTGTCACAGAAAAAGAGTATTTTTCAGGCATTTGCTTTTCTGTACCCTCCCATTGTGAGCTCCACCATTCAGAAATGTGAACTCAAGATCCTTGTTATCCAGCTGCTTGGTTTGAGATGTGCTTAAGTTTATAAACACATTTTTAAAAGGCTTTTTTTCTTTAAAGTGCTTTTAGTGACACACGGGTTTCAGCTGCAAGAAATGAGATGTCTTTCATGAGAACAGTCTGCCTGCTTTAGTTTCTGTGCCTTCCTGTAAAGCAATATATATATCTGTCTTGCTTTCATTTATTCTCCTTCTCATTTTATGGAGACCTCATTTAGTCTAACTACACTTTTTATTTGCTGATAAGGTGATTCCATAAATTATCTTACTGAAGCAGGTCTTTTAATTATTTCCTCCTTCAGAAAAATGTAGTTTTCAGAATTCCTTATTTCCATTACTGTGAATACTCTTTTTTATATTTCTTATGTTGTCAGATTTAATTTAAATATTATTCATGCTGTGCTCTGATTTCAATGCATTATTTAAATATGCTGACTTACATATTTTCTGATTAATTTGGGGGAAAAAAAGGCTATTACCATTAACTGTGATTCTTGACTAATACTGCTGTTGCATATTCATGCCTGTGGCATGCACCAGTACTGTGCAGTGCTAGGACTGTAGAGCTTTTCTAGGGAAACAGGTCCCATACAAATCAGATGAGCGCTTCTCCCAAATGCGAATGCTTGCTGTTGATACTATCAGAAACAATTAAATTCCCAGCTACTGCCAATATCTCTGTTAAATCCTTGGGCACTAAAGAAAAAAATTCTGTGGATACCTTTGAAGTGGGGTAAGGGACCAGGAAAAGACAGGAAGGAATTGGCACCAAGGAACTCCAAGGACATATCTACACTGAGAAATAAAAGCATATCAAAAAGTACTTTGCATCTACATTGCTTTGGGAAGCTGTCCCCGCTGCGGATTCGTCACAGAAGAATTTATTAAGAAGGTCCCAAACAGGGACAGAGAGCAAGCTGAAAATTCACTGGTGTATCCCTGGGACAGACATACTGTCCCCAAGCCAGTAAGACTTCAGGAAAGATCTAAAGCTCGGCATTTGCAAAGAGTGTAACTAGCTGTAAGAGCAAGAATAGTAGTACCGAGGCTGTTTATGATTGTTTATGCCTCCCTGAATTCATGAGATTTCTTCTTCCCCTGCATTACAGGGGCAGGCTGCTGCAGGTCTCACCATGCACTGGACTCTATCTTCCTGAAAATTTTCACTTTGATATAGTCATGATTTTATTTTTTATGCTTCCATTTTTAATAACTACTTTGTTAGTTTATCAGCCCACGGTGATTACTCCTAAAACAATAATTGGCAGCATCCCTTTGAAGCCTCAAAGGGGAGGGGGAGAAATAATGTCAAGAACTGCTTTAGGCCTAAAATGCAAACAGTATCAAATGACAGGAGATGTCTCCAAAACCAGGGGTGGAGATAAGAGAATGTACTTTGTGCATTACAGCATCTGTTTCAAATAACCTGTATTCTCACCCGTGGGAGTGAATTCTTTAAATACTATGTTAAGGACACTAATCATGTTTATATTCCTTTTCAAGATATTGTATTTTATTTTAATAAGATTTTTCATATAATAACTAAAGTTGCATTTCTTAGAGGTTCCTTCTTCACGGGATGTTTCAGCTTATGATTAATTTTTTGACGTGTAAGCTTGAGAAGAAAAACAATTTTGCTAGGGTGATTACTAGATGTGATGCATGTTATATACTTTCCTTTCATGTTACTTGTAGTCTGAAGAGATCAGGAATGTTGAAATTCATTTTATGGCCAATAGTAAGGAGGAAAAGGGAAATTGACCAGTCAGTGGGGAAATACGGGGTCTTTCAGAAAACTGGCTCAAATCCAGTCCAGAATGGTTTTGAATGCAGATCATGATTATCTAGTGGACTCTGGCTCTTGGTGGAACAACTGTCTGCCTCAGGGTCAACTGCAAATGCTCAGGAGGGAAGTCATGAGTTGAACAGATTTTGAGGATGAATTACTTTCCTATGTCCAGGAGTGGGCAGTAGAGCATCAGTTTGAAAGAGCGTTTCAACTCTTCAATTTAGAGCAGAATTAGTAAGATTGATTTCAAAACATGTAATGGGGCAACTCACTTGTTTAAAGCTAAGCATATCCTCAAGGAGATTTTAATTTTGCAACTGGAGCCATGTTAGTGTTGAGGCACGTTAGTAAGGCAGTAGACAAGTTAGTGTGCTTTTCCCAGTTTATAAACAGAGGATTTAACTTTTCACTTCTGTCAGAGCACCACATTTTGCAAGCATTAAACTCACAACACAAATGCTAGAAGTAAAGGAATAGCAGTGTACAGAGGAGGATTATCTAATGGCAAACAATCCACCCCATATTTGGTGAACCTAAATTGTACCTAATGTATACTGGCACTGCAGAAACCAGACACAAGGAAGCTATGTGGCATAAAATTGCTTTAAACATCTGTCAAAAGCAAACTGAGTTGATTACATTCTGTTTTGGTTTGCTATAAACACAGAGGTTAGTTTCTGAAAAACAATTTTAGAGGTGTAATCACATTTCTTTGACAGTGTGAGACAAAATTCCTTGGTAATATAATATAGGAATTAAATGGCTTTGAATGAATCAAGAGGCCTTGAATGAAGGATTAGCAGCACACAAAAATTTTGCGTTTGTGCAAACAGTGGTACGAATCAAACCAACAGGGAGAGAAGAAGGGGGCTATGGAGATTAAATAAAATTGCTAACCTTCATGAAGTGATTGCCAGCAACGCATCTCAAGGTACTTTGTAAAGGAGGGAATTCTCTGTATTTCTCTTGGGGAAAGGGAAGGATGGAGAGGAAGAAGCAGGAGAGTGACAAAGCAAAGCTCTCCTCAACTCCAGAGCCACATTTCATCTACTAGGCTGCAAATGAACCAAAGGAGTAACAGAAGTGTCATGGAGAGGGCATGGTAACTCTAGTTTCCAGGAATCTTCTCTGCAGTGGGAAAATGCCAGTTTCTCAAATCCGATATGAATAAAACAATGTCAATGAGAAAGAATGACAGAGATATTTCAGGACATAGTTTTTTGCTAAAGCATTCAGGATTATGTCAAAATAACCCGTAACCCAGTGACCGAAGGATACAACTGGCATGTGGAAGACATTGTCAAATTCCTGCCTGTTCTCTCACAAGCTAAATGAAGCCCTGAGTTACAGAGTCCACCTGTCATTTTTGTGCGCTTATATTTTATTTAAACATGTAAATATACACTAGTGAATGAGATCTTGATTCAGTAGTCTCCATGGGCTTACTGGAAAATACTAAATACTTATATGATTACTCAATTATCTCACACCCTAACTTTGTGTGTCATACTCTCCATTTCTTTCTGCTTTGCCAAATATTTTTCAGATTCAAGGCAAATTCTCTTGTCAAAACACGTGAGAAATATGTTAGGATAGAATATGACCTTTAGGAAATCTAAAACCACTTCTAAACATCTTAGTTTAAATGCAAAATGGAAAATCTTAAAAATGGTGACGTTAACATTTATTTTGAAGAATAGGAGAGTAGTTTCTTTCTAAAAGGGAAGCCAATGAAGCAAGCCTGCTTTTTCATGATAGCACACTAGCATGGTGTCAAGAAAGCAGGCACAGGCTATGTGAGAATCTATAGGCTTAAGGACAAGAGAAAGAGGTCTCCTCTAGATTAGTGGCTCTTTGAACACAGCCTCCTCTCGCTCTGCTGTTGAGCAAAAAGGACAAGGTACAGTTCATGTAATGCTAACAGAGCAGGAGTTTTTGCTGCTGCTGAGGTCAACATTCACACATGAATGCAGTCTGGATGGATCTTCAACTAAACATTGCTGAGCTGAACCTGTCACCCAGGAAATGTGAGCAGATGGAGGAAGCAAATGCAAGAGAGGAAGCATTATTAGGTTGGTGTTATTTTGTCCTCAGTGGCACAATTTCTGTTCCTCCATGAGACCCAGAAGGTGAGTTTGAAGATGAAAAATACATTGATGGCATTTGATTCATTCTCTTTCCACTGTTGGGCAAGTAGTTATGCTGTGGATCAGGTCTGCTGATCTTGAAGGTCAATCATTCTATATTTTGCACAAGTGCTTCTTCATCTCCTTCTAAACAATAAAATCCCCTGTAGTACAATGTAATGAAATGATTCAAAAGTTCTCAAGCTTTCCCTACATGCTGCTTCCTATTCTTTCACTTGTAAAAGTGGGAGTTGAAATGAAACCCATGCTATTTATTCACTTTTCCCCTGACATATAGTGGGAGATATCTTGTGTATTGGTGCAGAGAAATGGTCTGGAAAGTGAGTGGTGCTGACTGTAACTGCCTGGGCAGAGCTGTGGGCTTGAAGGCAAGGTTGCATCAGTGCCGTGTTAAGACTGCACTCTGAAATTACAGCTTGCACGCTCTAATGCATGGTAGTACTCTGAGCGTGGTACCACAATTCCTTGGACCAGAATCAGTTATGAGCATGAAGCCTGGCATATTTCACTACCCCTGCTGAACTGGTGCTAAAGTGTTTCCCAGGAGCACACAAGCATGACTGTGTTTCTCAGCGGCAGAACTCAGATGGATCAGCCAGTACATTAAGTTGGATCAGCTTGTATATTAAGTTACAGACAGACATAAGTGGGACAGAGATTTTCAGTGACTAAAAGGCTTGAAAGGCCTGCAAGTTTGTCCAATTTTTTCAACCTCATTTAGCCTAATGCAAATTATTTGTTCCTAGAAACTTTATCCCTCTTAATTTCAGATTATACAGCAAATCACTGACAGAGTTGGCATAAGTGGAAGGGATCTCCTGGCAATCATCCTTAAGTCCATGCATGTCGAAATCTCATTTTTCCATAATGTATTTATTTTAATTTTCAGCTTTAAATCTCAGGGTTCTTACCCAAAAAAACCCTGTTAGTGTCTCCATTCAAAATGGTGTAATCTCCCTTGAAACTTTTCAGTTGGCTTTTGTTCTGCTTAAAATAGATGAAGCCAGTTTAAACATATGTTCCTAAATGTATGATTATAGTACTTTTTTATAATTGGAGGGTTTTACTTGAAGTAGTATTTGAAATACTTCCGTGACCAGCATGTGTTACGAGGCATCTGGAACTTGGCTGTCCAGAGAACAGCACTCTTGGTTTTTTTTAAATCCTTTGAATGAAGAAAGCAAACCCATAAAAAATCAATAAAGCTACCCACCCTAGGCAAAGGGTGACCAGACACAAAGACAATCTCCCATGAAGAGTGCCTCAGCCAAGTAGGCTGTAAGCCTTTCCAAGTCTCACAAAAGCTCTGTTGCTCTTCTCTTTCTGTAGTGCTGGGAACAGCTCGTCTTCTTAAGTACTTCCACATTTCTAATCTTTTTTTCTTTTTTTTCTCTTTAAGAAAGAAATCAAAGACAGATGTGAAGAGGAGTCTTTAGAAACAGGAACCTGGTATCTTCAATAGGCCTAGTTATACAAAAGTTAAAAACAAAAGAAAAAGAAACCCACAAACAACAAATTCAAACTTTCAGTTTGTCTCTGTGGATTTGCTTTGCCTACCAACTCTATCAACTAACAATGCAAAGACATGGAAATGCCATGCTTTATAAAGAGTTCATGAAAGCGGTTTTAAGGATTAGAGGATTCGAGTTAGGTTTTGCATGAAAAACTCAGGACAGTTTACATGAATGTTTTCCCCATATAGCCTTTATATTTTACATTTACAGATTGCATTGGCTATGAGGATACTGTAAAACTTGAGTACTGAAGGGTTTTGAGTGCAGTGGATAAAGACTACTCACCTAATCACAAAACCTTTCCTCTATATATTTCTTTTAAATGTTCCTTGTAATTTTTCATACTTTACTAACCCACTGCACCTCTCTATATAACACACATACATACATATGTCCATGGCCCCTATCTCAGTCTGAGACATGTAGCCGTTCAGACATGAAAACAGGAATTCCTTCACCTAAAGAGTGAATGGGAACTTTTCTCTGTCTATAATTTATTTCTGTTGTTTTCTTGGTACAGTACTTCATGGATAGCTTCAAGTGCATGGATAGCTTGAAGTGTATCTGGCTTCACTTAACCCTTGTTTTGTCTCTACAGATGATATTACTCCCTTGGTCTGTCTTCCACTCTTCGCTTTTTCTCCCCTACTCTCACAAACCTGGCTTTTATGAAATCTTTAGACTCAGATTTTTACACCAAGATCTCATGGAAGGAAGCCTGCATTCTCCTTTCCAATATGCACATGCAGTCCATCAGAAAGGTGGGTCAGAAAAGAAAAGCCTGGCCAATATTTTGAATCAGTTTGTTGTGAATAGTCTGAACTCAAACAGGGCTTTCTTCACACCTACTCTGTAAACTCTCCATTCATATACAAGACAGTAAAACAGGAAGCTAGACTAATCTCCAGACATTGCACTTTTTATCTACAGTACTTCCATGTTTGTGCTATTTCCAGTAAATCCAGATGATGGATGGAACAACCTATGAAGAGAGATTTTGAAAAAAAACCCAAGGTATAGCAGATCTTTCACAGATCCTTCTCAATCGTTACTCCTTCCTTTCTTTTTTCCTTTGGAAAAATAATTCAAATTAAACATTCATTATATGCAGCACAGTGTTGCCATGTGAGCCCTGAACACTTTGTTCAAGAGCTAGGAGGCCAGCCAACTGCTTTAGTTCTTAAAGAATAACAGATGTGTCCTTCCAAGTCTCATGCTAATGGAATTTAGGCTGTGGTAAGGAGTTTAAAAATACTTTCAGTTTTCTGTGGGATCTGTTTTAACTCAGCTCTGTTGGTTAGCTTGTATCAGGCTTCTTTTTCCACATCTTTCAGAAACATTTCATGAAATGACCAGTTGAGCTGAAGCCACTAGTAATTTACTTTCACTGAGTTAAGACAAACAGTTAAAAGTAAAAATCTATGGATTTCAGTTGTGTATGATATTGTTTCTACCAGTCTGACTCTGTAGCTACTGTATTGAAAATACATTGAGTAAAATGCTCTCTCTTTGTGTATATACAGTAAAAAAGGGCAATCTTTGTTCCTTTACTACCAGCATATGTTTGATACCTTTATTTTTAGCTCCCAATATTAACTATAGGTATGTAAAAGTGAAGCAAAAGATTTGGTGTAACCATCCTTAAGCAGAAGATGTCAGTAAATTGAAATGGCAAATGGGGTGAAAGAAGATATCCTTTGCATTGCAGTTCACGTTTGATATGTTGTGAAGGCCCTAGGATCACAGGGGAAAACTGTAGGAGCTATGAGGAGAAGCTACAGGGGTTTATCTCCAGCACGAACCAGTGACAGTGCAGGAGAAAGTGCTCTTCCATGGTCAAACTCTTCAGTTTTCTGCGCTTCAGCTATGTGCAGGCTAAAGTGAATGATGCTTAGTATAATCGGATCATTGCTTTGCTCTCTTGTCTCTCTGGGATTGAGAGCGTAACAGAGAAAGCTCTTGAAGGGAGTAGTACTGCAAGTTGCTGTGCTGAGCATTCTGGCTGCTTGTTTTCACCATTTACTGTGAGTGGTGGGAAGCAAAGAGATCTGGTGGGTAGGCAGTGGGAGGGCAGAATGGAAGAGAAGAGGCCAGAAGCACTGGCTGTGGCTGGAAACAGAAGGCTTCTGTATGGCAAGCATTGCAAAAGGAGGTCCTTTATGTTCTTTTTTTCCCTTTTCCAAGCTTGTCTCCCTTATTCCCTCCCCATCACTTACTATTATTGTCATGTTTTTTCACACATTACTTTGTCATACTGTGTACTGGTCATGTCTTCTTATGTTTGTGCTTCTCCTCTTCCTCGTGTGGTCTTTGGTGCTTGTGGAGCTCAATTTTGGGAACTGGGATTCTCACCATCTTTTTCCTCGTTCCACCTCATATCCCACTAGAAGATTGCCTAGGGAAGGAGGCAGCTATCCTGCATCTTATTCCCTCCACAAAACTGATATGGAAAGAGTTTTTTTGGCCTCTTTATCTTCCCTGTCCCAAGCAAAAGCTCATACACCTTTGGAGAGAAAAGAACTGGAAACCCTGGAGCTCCTTGTCTCAACAGCTAGTAAGGAAAAAGATGGTCATGGGTTGCCTTCTTCCTCCACAATGCCAGGTGGTGTTAATGGCAGAACATATGACTGAGAAGGCTAAATTGCCCTTTTCCATGAGGCAGAACAAAGAAGTGATGCAATATGTTGGCTCTCAACATAGGACAACCTGTAAGGGCTAGACAAACTCTGTCTCCCTGAGCCGAGAGGAGCTGAGGGAGAGGGCTGGTGAGAAGAGAGAAGATTGTTGGTGGTTTACAAAGAAGAAGGAAAGCATATGAGAGATTTTGGTGAAAAGATCTTTAACTGAAAATGATGCCAAGTGGCAGGAAGAAAGGATAAGAAGTGAAAGGAGCAGCTGAAGATAATGTATTTCTTCAATATTCCTACTTTACTTCCTTAATGTTATCTCAGAATTGCTATTTCCTAAAAATCATCCCTTCAGAAATACCCCACCTCCCTAACCACTCAGCCTGTCAGAATTCTTCCAAGCCAGCATTCACACTTGATTTCCCCTGTTTCTTTTCTATTCCATCTGCCACTTTTAATTTCCTCTTATATTGTCTTTCCAGAAATCCCAATATGTTTCATTCCTTTGTCCTCAGCTCTGCACCCTTTCTTTCACTGAGACATTCACAGTCCCTTTTCCATTCAGTGACACTGTCACTTCGCATTCATCTTCAGTTCAGCTCTCTGTCTTCTACTTCTTTCTCTCTGTAGTTGTTTATTTTGAGTCGTGTCCCCCCCCCCCAGCCTTTACCACTCAAAAATTTTTCCTCCTTTTTCTTTTCTTCACAAGCCTTTCTATTATCTTCAGTTTATCCCCTGGAAACTCCTTCATTGCCTTTCTCATGCTCTACTCAAGCAGTTTTTCTTTAGACTTATTATTTCCATTTTTTCTATTTATTTTGTTTTCTTCTGATCTTTTTCAGTAGAGGAAGATGAAATTTCCTTGAGTTTTGATAGCCAGAAACATAAATTGCAAACTTTTTTTCTAGTGATTTAAAATGCTGTTGCCCCAGTAACGCAATACCTAACACACAACGGGCATCACATGGAAATGGATAGCCACTCTTACACGTTATAATCATTAACAAAAGGCAATGGTACTCTGTAAATATCATCTGGGCTACACACCTTCCTCGTCTTTCAAATCATCAGTAGCAGAACAGTTTGTCTGCAGCATTTAACTTCCTTAATTTTATTCAGAATGATGAGTGAAAGCTTTTAAGCAGCGGAAGGTCATAGTTTATACAACAGAATGCAGCAGAATATTCATGTTGTCCTGATTTTATTCCTGAACAACATTTTCACTCTGATCAGGAATATAAAAGCACTGAAATCCAGGATCTGCTGCAACTAGGACAAGAATTTTGCCACTGGTTCTGTGGTCCAAGATACTGTCCAAAATTAAGTATTTCACCCCTCTTTTTAAGGGGTGAAGAATGTGCTGGTTTTGGCTAGGATAGAGTTAATTTTCTCCACAGTAGTTAGTATGGGGCTATGTTTTGGATTTGTGCTGGAAACAGTGTTGGTAATACAGGAATGTTTTAGTTACTGCTGAGCAGTGCTTACACAGAGTCAAGGCCTTTTCTGCTCCTCACCCCACCCCACCAGCGAGTAGGCTGGGGGTGCACAAGAAGTTGGGAGGGGACACGGCTGGGACAGCTGACCCCAACTCACCAAAGGGCTATTCCATACCATATGACGTCATGCTCAGCATATAAATCTGGGGGAAGAAGAAGGAAGGGGGGGACATTTGGAGTGATGACATTTGTCTTCCCAAGTAACCGTTAGGCGTGATGGAGCCCTGCTTTCCTGGAGATGGCTGAACACCTGCCTGCTGATGGGAAGTAGGCCCATCTTCAAGAAGGGCCAGAAGGAGGACCTGGGGAACTACAGGCCTGTCAGCCTGACCTCGGTACTGGGGAAGCTGATGGAGCAGATCATCCTGAGTGCCATCACATGGCAGGTAGAGGATAACCAAGGGATCAAGCCCTGCCAGCATGGGTTCAGGAAAGGCAGGTCCTGCTTGACCAACCTGATCTCCTTCTATGACAAGGTGACCCGCCTAGTAGATGAGGGAAAGGCTGTGGATGTTGTCTATCTAGACTTCAGTAAAGCCTTTGACACGGTTTCCCACAGCATTCTCCTGGAGAAACTGGCTGCTCATGGCTTGGACGGGTGTACTCTTCGCTGGGTAAAGAACTGGCTGGATGGCCGGGCCCAAAGAGTGGTGGTGAATGGAGTTTACTCCAGTTGGCGGCCGGTCACAAGCAGTGTTCCCCAGGGCTCTGTGTTGCGGCCAGTTCTGTTTAATATCTTTATCAATGATCTGGACGAAGGGATCAAGTGCAGCCTCAGTAAGTTTGCAGATGACACCAAGTTGTGTGGGAGTGTTGATCTGCTTGAGGGTAGGAAGGCTCTGCAGAGGGACCTGGACAGGCTGGATGGATGGGCTGAGGCCAATTGTATGGGGTTCAACAAGGCCAAGTGCCAGGTCCTGCACTTGGGCCACAGCAACCCCATGCAACGCTACAGGCTTGGGGAAGAGTGGCTGGAAAGCCGCCTGGTGGAAAAGGACCTGGGGGTGTTGGTTGACAGCCGCCTGAATATGAGCCAGCAGTGTGCCCAGGTGGCCAAGAAAGCCAATGGCATCCTGGCTTGTATCAGGAATAGCATGGCCAGCAGGACTAAGGAAGTGATCGTGCCCCTGTACTCGGCACTGGTGAGGCCGCACCTCGAATCCTGTGTTCAGTTTTGGGCCCCTCACTACAAGAAGGACATTGAGGTGCTGGAGCGTGTCCAGAGAAGGGCAACAAAGCTGGTGAAGGGTCTGGAGCACAAGTCTGATGAGGAGCGGCTGAGGGAGCTGGGACTGTTTAGCCTGGAGAAAAGGAGGCTGAGGGGAGACCTCATCGCTCTCTACAACTACCTGAAAGGAGGTTGTAGAGAGGTGGGGGTCGGTCTCTTCTCCCAGGTAACAAGTGATAGGACGAGAGGAAATGGCCTCAAGTTGCGCCAGGGGAGGTTTAGACTGGATATTAGGAAATTTTACTTCACTGAAAGGGTTGTCAAGCATTGGAAGAGGCTGCCCAGGGAAGTGGTTGAGTCGCCATCCCTGGAGGTATTTAAAAGACATTTGGATGAGGTGCTTAGGGACATGGTATAGTGGTGGTCTTGGTAGTGTTAGGTTTACGGTTGGACTCGATGATCTTAAAGGTCTTTTCCAACTTATACGATTCTGTGATTCTGTGAATTAGTGAATGAATTCCTTGCTTTGCTTGCTTGTGTGCACAGCTTTTGCTTTACCTATTAAACTGTCTTTATCTCAACCCACGAGTTTTCTCACTTTTACTCTTCTGTTTCTCTCTCCCATCCCACCGGGGGAGAGTGAGCGAGCAGCTGTGTGGGGCTTAGTTGCCAGCTGGGGTTAAACCACCACAGTCCTTTTTGGTGCCCAACGTGGGAGTCAAAGGGTTTGAGATAACAACACATTTGACTGGAATGTGCTAGATCTAATTTATAGCTGTTATTGCTGTTTAGCTATTAATCAGCAGGCTTCTGTGCTTGCCATGGGGCTTGCTTGCCTTACTGTATATGAGAGTCCGGTGCTCTTTAGTGGCTGCTTTTTGCTGTTGCTGCTCGCTGTGCTGCTGCACCGCTGATCATCTGACTCTGCTGTGCCTGGGAACGTTCTGATAACAGCAGTGGCCGTGGGCCTGGGCTGGCAGATGGCCAGGGCATCGCTGCTGTCTCTGTGCTGCTGTACCGGACAGGCTGGAACTCCGGTGTGAACTCGAGTTGAAGGGACTGTGACCTGTGGGTGAGTCCATGAGGGAGCAGGACTGCCCGAAGCATCTGTGGCCGTGGATAAACCCATGCAGAGCAGATACATCTCGAAGCATCTGTGGCCGTGGTTATGTCTGTGCCACAGCAGGTATACCTCTGAAGGGATTGTGGCCCAAGGACAAGTCCACACTGGAGAAGGAACACCTCGAAGCATCTGTGGCTGTGGATAAGTCCATGCTGCAGCAGGTACACCTTGAAGCATCAGTGGCTGTGCATGAGGTCATGCTGGAGCACCTCAAAGCATGTGGCCATGGATAAGCCCACGACACTGAGTTTGAGTTCTGTTTTCTCTCTTTTTTTTTTTTTTTTAAGACACTAACTCCTAATCTCTAAGTAGATTCTTTTTTCCCTCACTTTTCAACTTACTTACTTTCAAAGCACAGCTCTCCAGAGGTAGCAGGTATGACAGAGCAGGGAGAAGCTCCGCAAAAGCATGGGTATTATGGCCATATCAAGCTTATGAAGCTGTGTGCAACCTTTTAAAAAATGAGCATAACAGGTATGCCAAAAAAGGACAAGGGTTTTTAGGATACGTCATTTTTTGCTCAAAATGCTTTACATGCAGGTTTCTCTGAGCAGAGCAGCACAAGAAAATAAGCAAGAATGGGAACCTTTGATTAGAGATATTTTACTCTCTGAAGCATGATATTGCAGAGTGTGGGTCTTTCTGAAATTCTGTTAGTAGCCTAAAGACAGTTTTCGAATTGAAGAGAAAAAAAGCAGATATATAAAAATGTAAAAATCAGGGAGACTTGGTTTATTGGACGGTTCTTGCGGGTAAGTATATCTGAGGGATCTAACACAGATTCTCAGGTGCTAGTATTTTGCTCTAAATTATCTGATTGCAGAGCAAACTCTTCAGGAAAAATTCCACACTACTACAGAGATGCCAATGTGAGAGTACAGCTCTGGGTGAAAAGTGCTATTCTGTGCACATAATCCTAAACAGGTAACTAATAATAACAATTATGTCCCTATATTCAGTGTTTGTGAGCCATCTGAGACAGACCATGGAAGGTAAGAACCAAATTTAATTCTGTTTACTTTTGCACACATCATTAGTAAGCGAAATTAGTTCATTTGAACTTCTTTTTTCTTCTTTAACTTTCTGAGCCTTTGTCTTATTCTATCCCCTCTCTATTTTCAAAGTTATAAGGTGGAAAAAGACATTGGCCAGATTTATTTCTGGATAATTCCAGTGATTAAACTGGACTGTGAACTGTCTTCTACCCCACTTTTGCAGGCTTGGCTTTTCCCTGCTCTGAACCAGGAAAATTTTGCAGCCATCCATAAACATGTGGTTGCTTCTACTTCTGCTCTTACTTCTGTATGCCATAGTCTTTTGAGAAGAAGCAAAGTGCTGAAGGCAAAAGAGATAATGACAAGCCTAGCACTCCTTATTGTTGCTAACAAGCTTCTTATTTGATCTGTAAGTTTGCTGCTAGGGGGTACAGATGTGCTGATTTTCCTGGGAGTGGAGAGGACGCATCAACACTTGCGTAGTTGATTGAAGAGGCATCTGTGAGGCACTTCTGCTGCTGCTGAGCTGCACAGCTAAGCAAGCAACGCCAAAGAAGAGGCAGCAGGAGCTTTAGTCTCCACTTCCTCTCTGCTGCTTCCTCCTCACCAGCCTTTGCTGTCATCTTGTGTGGGACTGAACCAGCTGGTGGTGAGGGAGCAGGCACAGCTCATTATATTAGTCAAGTATTAGCACCATTGGAAAGGGTCAATTGCCAAATGAAGGTTATTCTGATGAGTATGACATTAATCTGATATTATTAGCTGTCAATATTGCGTGTTTCTTTGATATATTCTGTGAGTTCCTTTGTAAATGACAGCAGCAGAACTCCATAGCAAATAACTACTTAAAAGACTTACATGTATGATTCTAGAATCAATAAAAAGTGTCAAATACTCTAAGGAGGGGAGGGTTGTAAAATGATAGAGATGTCCGGAATGTCCTTATTTTAACTGGGCATAAAGAAATTGCCAACAAAGGCCTGAATTTATATTTCTTCAGCCTGTCCCACCAGGACTTGCTTGTATCGGTAGCTGAAAGCCTAAAAGAAAAAGCTGTTTGGAACTGGATTCAGAGAGTTTGAACTAAGGAGAAAAGCATCTGTATTTTCTGTTCGAGGGTATTCCCACCAACACCTGTTTTCAAAATCTAGTAGAATGGGAATGTTCTAGATGTTAAAATAACCACTCTTGATCACTCCCTGAAGCTATTTATATTTTTCTATTTAAATATCCTATTTATTAATAGTGTTCAATATTAACATAAAGAACCCCTTGCATTCCCCGGTCAGCAGGTAGCAAACATCTCATGTCAGCTATTTTATGAGCAATATAATTAGCAAGGCAAACTGTACAACTTCCAGTTTGATTCATTTGCTGATGCTTATTCTGATTCATTTACAATTATGCCAGTAATTGGCATAACTGTTTAGACGTATTTGGAAAATGTCCATAAGTGGATATGCTAATTATAGATTTATCCCAGTGGCAGATACTCACATTGTATAACAACCACTTTCTCCATCTATCAGGAAGTGCTATGCCGATTCCTAAGGCAAGAGACCAGTGGAGTCTGTGGTCTATTAGATTATTATGGACAGAATAGGGAAACTCAAGGGAGGTATGACTGCCTGTCCTGACGGTGCCCTTTCAGATTCTAGGTGCTCGGAAAAGCAAAAGCCCTGCCAGCTCCAATGCAAGCGCATTTTGTCATGTGCCTGTTCAAATACACCAGAGAAATTCAGTTCTAGTGGAGCTTAAACCACAGCTCACTCAAGCACACCCAAAGGCCAGTCCTCAGACTCACGCCAACTGAGTGAGGTGGTGAGGACCTGCCAGGACTGAAAACTCTTCCATGTAGGGAGTCCCCCCAAAAGCAGAAAGATTTTCAGCTCCTCAGACACTCATGTGTGATCTCCATCCTTGTGCATCCCCATATTTCTCCATGAGCGATGGGACTTAGCTGGTAGCAGCCCACCTTGACCCACCTTCCCATGTGTTGGTGCCAGGGGACTCCCTGGCTCTGTAAATCTGGTGCCACAGCTGCAGCACTGGCCACAGTGCCCGTTCTGGCATTGCAACCCGGGCCATGAGCCTACAGCAGTTACAGTGAAGGCAAAACCATGGAGGTACTCCTGAAGCAGGAGAGGACACTGGGCACTAGAGGACTCAAGTTGCATCTGGTGTAAAGGTTAGGAATCTTTAACATGAGGACAACTACACTGGCTCTTTTCATAAGAGCTAGATCAGTGAACCACATTTAAAAAAAACGATGACTATTACTTTGAGATGCCTTTAACTCAATTCTGATTATCAGATGTTCATAACTTTTAATGAAAACTGAAATGGTTTATGGAGAAAGAAGTTAAATAAGATTTTTTTCCCTTTATACCTCAGAAGATTAAAAAATTAAGAAAATAAATACGACAACCCCTCCAGTTCTTTAAATTATACCAACTACCTGTTCCACCACAGACCAGGTGTTGCACAATAAGCTTAGAGCTGTTTTCCTCTCTTGATAAATTCTCCGAGTTGCTATTTCCACCAGAAGCAGTTTCTAAAAAGTCAGGCTGAACGCAATATCTATCATCAGGCTATTTGACAGAACAATCCTCTCAGCTTAAAAGCAAAGTTACATGTGCCAACTCCAAATCCAAAGTGGTTCTGCGAGGGCTGTACAGAAGATATCTGTACATAAGATAATCACAAATGCATGATAATGCACTTTGCATAATTTTCCTCTAGCTTATTCTGATATATCAGAAGTGCTGCCAATTTTGCAATTAATAACATGTATTTGAATACTTTCTCATTAAAACAGAATATTTTGTATCATGATAACACATTTCCATCTTTTCATTCTTTTTTATAGTGAATGAAGTTTGTAAAATGAAGAAAAACATTTTCAACTTTGCCATCTTCAGAAAGAATAGTTTTGCTTTCATAGCACAGGAGAAAAACATCTTCATTTTACATAATACAGTGAACTGAAAAATGCAAGTACCGATATTTGACTTGTCTGTGACTGGAAGTCAATAGAAAACTTTAAAACTTGTTTTAACTTCACTTACTTACATCACAAAGACTAAACCAAGTGTTTCCATTGCATAGCTGAAGCTATTTCTGGCTGTTGATTTTTTTCCTCAACATTATTTCTTCAAAATGGAACAGACATAAAATGACAATTGAATTTATCCAAGAACATATAAATGACTAACTCTGAATTCTGAACCTACTTTGCAATTTTATGGCTGTCCCCATTCCATAATTTCATGCACAATGTAAACTACATACAGTGTCAATAATATGACAGTGATTCCTAAAGGCCTTAGTAACATGTAAATCAAAAGAACCTTGTAGAGAAGAGAGAAGAGCTAACAGAGTGCCATGGTAAAATTCTTATTTTATTTTAACTAGAATGTAATTAAGTTCAAACTATGAATGTACATCTGGTTGTCATTTTCTCTTTTACACTCTGAAATTAATCACTTAGGTTTGTCAATACATCACACTTTCTCAGAAATAAACCATCAGAAAAAAATGGCCTCTATCTTCAAGGTGATAGAGTTTTTTAAAAAATTCACAGCCACATGCTCAGTATGTCATTATTATCTGTCAACAGGTATAGAGAATGAAATTGCAGAGACTGTTGTGATTGCAACAACAATTGATTAAGGAAATTAAAAACCAACTTTTTCAAGACACTAGTTATCCAGAACCATAGAGCATGTAGAGAAAAAGGTTAATACCAAAAAAAAGCCGCCATCGACATGGGTCTTATCTACATTGTAATTTATAATACTCCTTCGGGCCTTTCAATTTCCAGCCTCTAGCCTGGGAGAGATAGGGCCTAGCTGCAATTTGTGTGTGTCTTTCTTTTATTTCAGCTGCTGCTGACAAACTCACTGAAGCATAAATCTTATCCTTTTAGTTGGAACCAAACAGCATTGTCGTCATTGATTTATCTTCTGTTTGTTTCTTCCAGCAATTGCCTCTGATTTACTTCCTTGCGTTTAGGATAATATCACAAAAGTAAATCGATGTGCACATTAACAAAAATGTATTTAACTGTCTTACTCCCTGCTCCAGGATCCATTTAAGTGTCCATGGAAATCTGTACCGAGGGACCCAGCACCAGGTGCTGTTTTACCCCACTTTTACTTTGCATGTCTACCTTGTCACAGTGTGTACTTTTCCTCATAAACCATCCAGAGTTCAGCTCTCTGTGACTATTCAATTCTGGACACAGACTTTCAGCATAGAGTTGAGTCCTGTTTAATATTATAATTGATTAGCAATATCTTTGCATGCCACCAAATTTTAGAAAGTAGTGAGTAATGCAATGTTATTAGTGAGAACTTGTCTTTACGTAATATAAAACCAGCTATAGGGAACACTGAAGAACATCATGAAAATTGCAAGCAGAGAAAACATTATGCTCTTCACTTATAAAAAGATTAAACAAAGCAGTTAAGGGTTATATACTTTTTTCTCTGCCCCAAAGAGACTGTTGGTCTAAATGGAATAATACATTTCTATTATTACCTGACTATTGTTTTATTATATTGAGTTATATTTCAGTCTGTTATAGAATGTCAGTTATTATGCCCACAGACCTTTCATATTCTAATGTGTTTCATTCTGTCTTGGGAATTTTTTCTGAAAATCGGCATTCCCCTTTTCTCTCATTTTTAAAAATTTATTTATTTATTCTGAAATTATAATGCAAAAGAGTCTCTTTTGGGAGTTTACCCACGAGACACATAAATGCACCTGTCTCTTCTGGTGAATACCTAATTCTCCAGGAGAGATTCTTCTTCCAAAAATGGTTTATAGAGAAGAAAATAAGTGATTTATACTACGTAGTCTTAGGTCTTTCATTGTCTGGCTCTTTTGCTTTTTCCTGCAATTGCAGTATAGTCCTGAAGGTAAATTTGAGAAATCTATAAAAGTAAACTTGGCAGTCATTTTTAAATCCTGGATTCCGTAAGGAACCTTGTGAAAGAAAACTAGAGTAAAACCAGAGCTGCGGGAACTGGTAGATGCAGTACAGTGCCATGGCAAAACAATGTAAAAGCTTAGATGTTTCATAGCTTTGGCAAGAAGAAATAGCTTTGTAGATAATTAATGGAAATCTATTTAGCATATTTTGTAAAGTCACTGTTTATTTTGCTCTTCCATTCTCTATAGCTAGCACATTACAGTACTTGCAACAGGTAACCATGGATGCAAGACAAAAGCTAGAAGGGACTGATGTTACGACTCCCCAGTTCAGGCAATATGCTTCATTGGTTCTGATTTCCTTAAAATAACCTTATATAATGCTTTGGACCTTAGTTCTTCCCAGATACAGTTAGCAGAGAATTACAGGTCCAAAAGAACAGAAGATACATAGCAACAGTTGTGGTCTTGCCCAGGACTCCATAGGTCTAATTGTTTTTGCACCTATCCTGATCAAGATAGAGCTCTTAAGGATAAATTAGACAAAATAACAATCCCCAAGTAATCTGTTATGTATTCTTTTTCTTCAGAATTGAAAACAAATCTCTGCATTTGCTTTCATTTAAAACATGCTCTTTAAATTTAATCTTTTTGTGAATATATCCTTTTTTGATCTCTAGCAAAAAAAAAAAAAATGGACACAACAGAAAAAAAAATTATAGCAGGGAAGGTCACAGGGACTGCTGATAAGGGTTTTCTTCAGCAAGAACAGTTCGTGTTGGAACATGGCAGTTTGTCAAACCTTAAACTTTTCATGTAAATGTGTCATTTTAAACAAACCCTCATTGCAAAGTCTGTGTAACTGCAGGGCAAAAGATGAGGAGAGGAAGAAAAAACAATTCCACAGATTTACTAACAGGAAAATGCTAAGGAAATGTCCTGAAGGTGTTGAAGAATTATATGCAAATCCCCCACTGTTTTGGATCGATGAGGAGTGGTTAATCCTTCTCTGTTGCTCCTTTTGAGGCTGTTCTTCATTATTTATTGCTCCCAATAAAGAAACTAAAGCTGTAACCTGTGCACTAGGGCACTCAATGGGGAAGTGAAGTGCCAGCCCTGAGTCAGTTAGAAGTGGGAATTGACATATGATCTCCTATGGATCAGGTGAATATTTTATCCATAATGTCATGGTGGGTTATCTCTCTGTTGTTTTGTTTTCTTCTCTGTCTTGCTTTCCCCAATGAAGAATTTGGAAATATACTGGCTTTGTTCCAGTGAAGAATAAAAAAACTTTTTTGAAAATGAATATTTTTTTTTCTGAGCAACAGTTCTTGTTTTCTAGAATTCTAAAATCAGGAGTGGCTAAGATCTGAAAATGTGGCAGAGACCAGCCAAAGGTCTTGTATTGCAGATGGTTCAAAGCAAAGATAAAGAAGCTGAAGAATAGATTGTGCCTTTGGCAGAGAAACCCTTAATTGATGTTTCAAGTCATCTTCTGTTAGTACTTGGACACTTTAAGGCTGTCAGGTTGCTGCTTACTTACATGGGAAAATACTGAATATTTTCTAATGTCCAAATACCTTGATTTGGGGGAGTGGCTGATACACCAGAAGGTTATGCTGTCATTTAGAGGGACGTTGACAGGCTGGAGAAATGGGATGACAGGAATCTCATGAAGTTCAACAAGGGGAAGTGGAAAGTCCTACATCTAGGAAGAAACAACTCCATGCACCAGTATATGCTGGGGGGCAGCTGGCAGAAAAGCAGCTTTGTGAAGAAGGACCCTGGGGTCCTGGTGGACAACAAGCTGAACATGAGCTAGCAATGCACTCTTGCAGCAAAACAAGGCCAGCAGCATCTTGGGCTGCATTAGGAGGAGTGTTGCCAGCAGGTTGAGGGAAGTGAACTTTCCCCTCTACTCAGCACTGGTGAGGCTTAATCTGGAGTACTGTGCCCAGTTCTGGGCTTCCCAGTGCAAGAGAGACATGGACATACTGGAGAAAGTCCAATGAAGAGCCACGAAGATAATTAAGGGAATAGAGTATCTCTCTGATGAGGAAAGGCTGAGAGAGCTGGGACTGTTTAGCTTGGAGAAGAGAAGGCTTGTGGGAATCTTATCAGTGTGTATAAAAACCTGAAGGAAGGGAATGAAGGGGTCTTTTCTCATTAATGCCCAGTGACAGTAAAAGAGGCAGTGGCCACAAATTAAAACACATGAACTTTCATCTGATCACACTAGAAAACCCTTTTTTACTGTGGGAGTGATCAATCACTGGCATAGGTTGACCAGAGAGCTTGTGGGGTCTCCATCCTTGGAGATATTCAAAAGCCATCTGGACACGGTCCTGGACAGCTGGGTCTAGGTGACCCTGCTTGAGGAGGGAGGTTGGACCAGATCACCTACAGAGGACCCTTCCAAACTCAACAATTCTGTGATTCTTGGGTTGCCATTTCTGAGAGCTTTCTTCACTAAATTCTCTTTGAAAATTCTAAGATAGAAATAAAAATATTTGGCCTGAATATCAAGGCTACACTTCTCAAGCCGGACCCATATCCAACACAGTGCATAACCAAACCTTACACCAGACAAATGTAACCACATTTCAATTATTAACTGCTGTGGTTTCATCATGACCTACTGTGAGATAGATATTGAGTAAGAAAGGGTTAACCTGAGAACTAGATCCATTCTGCATTTCAGGAATTCAAGAGGTAACTGTTGAAGTTACCTTTTCATGTAGTCAGTTTTATTTAAGTGATTCATAATTTACTAAGGAGTATTTTGTTCTTTTTAAGTTGTGAAAGCTCCTGCCAATTTCCCTTTGCTTAGTGGCCCTGAAAGTTTCCCTGAGACTATGCTGGAAGAACATGTACAGTTATGAAGACACCCTATGATCTTCTTTTAATATCTTTGAAAAAATTCCAACACATGATTCCAAGGCATCAAACCATTTTTGTTTAAATATAAACACCTTTTATTCTTGATTTCCCAGTGACATTGCTTTTCAGAAAGACACCAGACACTGTTTTCTCCTTGAATGTTTATAAAACACTTTCTCTTTCACTCATTTAAATAGGTTCCACCACTCACCAGGAAAATATTTAACTAGTCTGGAATGCTCTCAGCCCAGAAACTGTGATCTGGGAAACAGGCAGATCACAGAATCACAGAATCACAGAATCGTTTGGGTTGGAAAAGACCTAAAAGATCATCGAGTCCAACCGTAAACCTAACACTACCAAGTCCACCACTATACCATGTCCCTAAGCACCTCATCCAAACGTCTTTTAAATACCTCCAGGGATGGCAACTCAACCACTTCCCTGGGCAGCCTCTTCCAATGCTTGATAACCCTTTCAGTGAAGAAAAATTTCCTAATATCCAGTCTAAACCTCCCCTGGCGCAACTTGAGGCCAATTCCTCTCATCCTATCACTTGTTACCTGGGAGAAGAGACCAACCCCCACCTCTCTACAGCCTCCTTTCAGGTAGTTGGAGAGAGCGATAATGTCTCCCCTCAGCCTCCTTTTCTCCAGACTAAACAACCCCAGTTCCCTCAGCTGCTCCTCATAAGACTTGTTCTCCAGACCCTTCAACAGCTTCGTTGCCCTTCTCTGGACACGCTCCAGCACCTCAATGTCTCTCTTGTAGTGAGGGGCCCAAAACTGAACACAGGATTCGAGGTGCGGCCTCACCAGTGCCGAGTACAGGGGCACAATCACTTCCTTAGTCCTGCTGGCCATGCTATTCCTGATACAAGCCAGGATGCCATTGGCTTTCTTGGCCTCCTGGGCACACTGCTGGCTCATATTCAGGTGGCTGTCAACCAACACCCCCAGGTCCTTTTCCACCGGGCAGCTTTCCAGCCACTCTTCCCCAAGCCTGTAGCGTTGCATGGGGTTGCTGTGGCCCAAGTGCAGGACCTTGCACTTGGCCTTGTTGAACCCCATGCAATTGACCTTGGCCCATCCATCCAGCCTGTCCAAGTCCCTCTGCAGAGCCTTCCTACCCTCAAGAAGATCAACACTCCCACACAACTTGGTGTCATCTGCAAACTTACTGAGGCTGCACTCGATCCCTTCGTCCAGATCATTGATAAAGATGTTAAACAGAACTGGCCCCGAGCCCTGGGGAACACCGCTTGTGACCGGCCGCCAACTGGAGTAAACTCCATTCACCACCACTCTTTGGGCCCGGCCATCCAGCCAGTTCTTTACCCAGCGAAGAGTACACCCGTCCAAGCCACGAGCAGCCAGTTTCTCCAGGAGAATGCTGTGGGAGACTGTGTCGAAGGCTTTACTGAAGTCTAGATAGACAACATCCACAGCCTTTCCCTCATCTACTAGGCGGGTCACCTTGTCGTAGAAGGAGATCAGGTTGGTCAAGCAGGACCTGCCTTTCCTGAACCCATGCTGGCTGGGCTTGATCCCTTGGTTATTCTCTACCTGCCATGTGATAGCACTCAGGATGATCTGCTCCATCAGCTTCCCCAGCACCGAGGTCAGGCTGACAGGCCTGCAGTTCCCCGGGTCCTCCTTCCGGCCCTTCTTGAAGATGGGCGTTACATTAGCTAATCTCCAGTCAGCAGGGACCTCCCCAGTTACCTGGTAAATGATGGAAAGGGGCTTGGTGAGCACATCTGCCAGTTCCTTCAGTACTCTCGGGTGGATCTCATCAGGCCCCATAGACTTGTGAGTGTCTAAGTGGTGCAGCAGGTCACTCACCATTTCCCCCTGGATTATGGGGCCTCCATTCTGGTCCCCGTCCCTATCTTCCAACTCCGATGACTGGGTACCCAGAGAACAATTGGCCCTGCTATTAAAGACTGAGGCAAAGAAGGCATTAAGTACTTCAGCCTTTTCCTCATCCTTGGTCACTGTGTTCCCTCCCCCATCTACTAGGGGCTGGAGATTCTCCTTAGCTCTCCTTTTGCTGCTAATGTATTTGAAGAAGTGTTTTTTGTTGTCTTTTACAGCAGCAGCCAGATTGAGCTCTAGCTCAGCTTTGGCCCTTCTAATTTTCTCCCTGCACAGCCTTGCTACACCTTTGTAGTCCTCCTGAGTTGCCCACCCCTTCTTCCAGAGGGCATAGACTCTCCTCTTTTTCCTGAATTCGAGCCAGAGCTCTCTAGTCAGCCAGGCCGGTCTTCTTCCCTGCCGTCTCGTCTTTCGGCACCTGGGGACAGCCCGCTCTTGTGCCTTTAGGACTTCCTCTTTAAAGAATGTCCCACCTTCCTTTGCCCATTAGGGCTGCCTCCCAGGGGACTCTCTCGACCAGTCTCCTAAACAGGCCGAAGTCCGCCCTCCGGAACTCTAAGGTGGCAGTTTTGCTGACCCCTCTCGCCGCTTCTCCACGTATCAAAAACTCTATCATTTCATGATCACTCTGCCCAAGACGGCCTCCAACCATCACATCTCTCACAAGTCCTTCTCTGTTCGTGAACAAGAGGTCCAGCGGGGCACCTTCCCTCGTTGGCTCGCTCACCAGCTGTGTCAGGAAGTTATCTGCCACACGCTCCAGGAACCTCCTAGACTGTTTCCTCTCTGCTGTATTGTATTTCCAGCAGACATCCGGCAGGTTGAAGTCCCCCACAAGAACAAGGGCTAGCGATCATGAGGCTTCTCCCAGCTGCTTATAGAATAGTTCATCTGTCTCCTCATCCTGGTTGGGTGGTCTGTAACAGATTCCCACCATAATATCTGCCTTGTTGGCCTTCCCCCTGATTCTTACCCATAGACACTCCACCCTATCATCACCATCATCGAGCTCTAAACTATCCTGCAGATCCTGCAGATCCTGCAGATTGTCTCGTCCCACTCGGTGGGTTGCGAGAGGGGTGAATCTTTTCGATTCCCCAACTGTTTGTGTACTGACAAAAGCCTATCTCTGCTCGGCAGAGCCGCGTGGTCAGTAGAGTCACGACAATGACCCAGAGGAACAGTCTGGCCAGCAACTTTATTAACTGGCGAATTCCACAAATGGACAAACTTAACGACCTGATGAGTTTAATGAACGAACAAAGGCGATTTGGCAATGGAGCTATTTTCCGGGCAACCCGATCCCAAACTTGCATATATATATTGGAAGAGCAGAGGAAGAGAGAAGCAAGAAAAGGAAAGGAGAAGAGAAGAGGAAAGAGAAAGAAAAAGTGTCACCACCCTTGGATCCCGCGATGACGATGACAGACGTGGCAATCCTCCAGTGGTGGGCGTGCGCGCGCTTCCCTGGGGGGGGCCAAGCCTTTTGTAGGCTAATCCCCGCCTCCAGGTACGCCCCTTCAGGACTTACATGGTTCTTGTTCTAGAAAATTCTCCATCTTCTGCGCAGGCGCTGGGGGAGGGGGGTGGTCGCGACAGGTCTCTCGGGCGGTTGCAAGCCCCTTCCTCAGATAAACTCTGTGTGACCTCTGGCCATACGTGGTCAGGTCTGGCAGAACCTGGAACCGCGCATCCTCCGACATGCTCTCCAGGTCCTGCTCTCGTTCACCCCCACCCTGTGCTCGAGGACCTGCTGTCGCCATGCAAATAGCGCCTCAAGTCGCCACAATGTTTGAGACATTAACTCTTTCAGTCTCTCACACAGATACAGCCCCTGTGTGCAGTACAGCTGTAATGGGGCACAGAGAATTAATTTCCTCTATGTGATATATCAAGACATTGTGTTCTGTATATGGTACCTACGTAACTGAGACATATTCAATCAGTGTTGTAAAGTTACTTTTTTTATTAAGTTTTGCTCATGGCAGAACTAAGACAGCTTTCATTTCTCTCATATGGATATGGATTATGGTAAGCTTTTGTGTGCATGATTATAAGATCTTTTTTTCTATAGGATGCTGTGTATTGGATAGACAATGTTGACTGAGGTCTAGTCATTCTATTCTTCTATGTGTATCAGTCATTCAGTGGATAGCCGTATCTACTGTGTAGCACGCCAAATGTAGGTGCATGCTCTGGTGCTCTCTCTAACCCCATCATGTCCACAATAACCAAAATAAATGACTCAATTTTTATGTTGGGCTTGAGAACGGGAGAAATAGAATTACCACTGATTTTCAGTTAAGGAACTAATGCAGGGAGAAAAAGCAAAAAATCTCTTAAACTAATGGGCAAAATTAACCCAATTACTTGCCTAGGATGACAGAGGAATAGCGTAACAGCAGGGAGCAAATTCCTTTTCCAGGATGACTTACAAGAATGTATACCACAAAGTCTTTATTTTTCTATTTTCAATCTCTTTTGCCAAAATTCCAAAAATATACAACTAGGCAAACATCTTGTGGAAATAATTTGGTAGGTATAAGCAACCAGAAGAAATTCTTGAGGTTAAAAAGTGTTGGAAAACTTTACCATACACATTTCTACCAGTAGTGAGTCTGCAGATGGTAACATATAAGAAAGGTTCAGATGTGTGGTCCTAATGTATGCTCTTATATAAGGAAAGTATCTATTCTTTCTGAGCTTGCTGAAAAGGAGACATGAGATAGGAATAAACAAACAAACAAAAAAAGGTACCATCTGCTTGCTCTACATCTGGCTTTGAAGACAGATCTAACATGAATGGTAACATAAGCTCTCTAGATGTACCATATAAAAAGAGCCCTCAGAACAGAAGATGATATTCCAAAAAACATGTTGGGCCTCTCAAATACTGAGTAATTAATCCATCTGATACACTTCCTGATGGTCCTGCCATCATCCATAGACACACCGGCATCTTGTGGTAAAAGATATGAAAGCTGGGTAACTGGTCATAGGAAAGCATTAGATATTAGTTGAATCTTTGCAACATTTTTTTTATATTGTTTTGGGGTATTTTTAACAAAATGCTAGTAATTACTTTGAGTAATTACTCCTTATAGGATCATTTTATTTTCATAGACCCACAGAAATTGAAAATATTTGAAATCTAATGTACCTACTTAATCTTCAGCGCCTGGAGCATCTGTTCTGTCTGTGCTACAGTTCGTGCTGCATCACTTGCTGAGGTGACAGGTGGAGGTTGTTCAGTGGGTATGCTCACCCAGCGATGATGATTATCCAGTGCGTGAGGTAACCAAGACTTTTTCTTGGTGGTGCTGTGAAAGAGGTTTAGCACAATATTCAATACTTTCTGCAGTCCTGACATTTGCAGTCAGGCTAATAGGTATGCTGTATGTATACGTATGTATTAAAGACTATATAGCACTTACCTCTGAAAATGGCACATATTTTCAACATATAATAGGATAAATAGCTTCATAAATAGGATAAATAGAATAAATAAGGGCTCTTTTGTTCTTAGTGGATGATACCAAAGCACTGGGACCTGCGAATAATTGCTCCAAATGAGGGTAGGAACTGATGGACAGAAGGGAAAGGGAAGGAGGTCCAGGACTGGGAAGAGGTCATCTTTCGGGCCACCTGGACAACATGTTGATGCATGCGTTTACCCTCGTGCTCAATGAGTATAAATCATCATCAAGGTTTGCCTGATGTAGCAACGAGCACGTTCTAGGTTTTTTGGGGTGCTCGGGAGGTTTTGGAGGTGTATTTTGGAGGCAGGTGTCACTAGATGGCACTATTACAAGGGCTTTCACAGGGTGTTGTGGGCGAGCAGCAGGCAATCGCTCTGCCTGTTTTGGTGGTGGTAGTGGGTGGGTGGGAAAGTAAGGGCTCGAATGGCAAGAGAACTGGTTTTCTTACACTTGCTAATACAGCAGGATTATTTGCGGAGGCAGAGTCACCGCCTGAAGCCAGGGGCTGCTGTCAGCTGAGCTCCTGGAACACCAGCTTGGCTGTGACTTGGTCGTGCCCACCTCTGTTCCGAGAGGGTGGCAAATAATATGGAGAAATGTATAACACTACCACACATGTGATTTGAGGATTTACACAGGGAGAGTGCTAATCATTTCCCCTCTAAAGAGAAGCTGATTTACACGGCCTAGAAATCGGGTGATGCTTAGCAGAGGGACAACAGTATTTTAGTACACGAGTGTCATGTAAAGGAGATAATTACATGATTAATTGCACAGCCATATGAGAAACCAATCTGTGCACTAAAATCTCTCCTGTAATCCATCACAAACAAAACTTATTCTGGCCATTCAAATAACTAGCCTAAAATATTCCTCTTGATATGTTATGATAATTTTTTAACTTCATATATTAATTTTCTGTCAGTCCCCCTTCCATAACAATTTTGTTTTCTTTTATAAAATCCTGTCTTGGAGTAAGTCAGCATTGCATGACGGTTTGATATTTTGTGACTTCTTGGACTAGAAAAAGGACCTTTTTTACCCCTGGGTCTGGGTTTTTAGGATGGGACACACAGCTCTCACTTTAAGCCCTGAAACAAGCTCTTGGAAGTGGCACATTTAGTTCAATAAAGCAGTTTTATGTCATTTGTTGAGGTATTCATATTTTCCTCTGGACTCTGAACATACCTGTGACACATCTTATTGTCAGCAGGTGCAAAGACTAACTAGCTCTAGTAATGTTTTTTAAAATGCCTTCATTTGTTTTTAGTGACTCTGGAATAAATCTACTGGCGTAGAATGGTGCAAAGGCTTTCTTATCAGGAATTTTGGATGTCTGCATTATCACTATAGAAAAGTCAGATATGAATTGACCTTCATAATTAAACGTGATCAAAACCTTTCTATACTTACCACATGGCACAGATGTAGTAAAATACACTGGTTTTATACACTCTCTTTGGAGGTTTGTTATGTAGACTTTCTTACAGTTTCTGGTGTCAGGATGTTTATTATTAAAACAGATTTCTTAGAGGTCTGTGCTTCAGAGTTATCACTCTGAATGCTCATTTGTCCGTCTGGAGCTATAGTTCTGACAGAGACAAGGTGAAGCAAAATCTTTGCTTTAGAAAAGAACTATTCAAAGTGATCTAAAATCCATTTCTAAATAAATATAAAACGACATAGCATCTGGGAAATGGAAAAAATAGTAATGCCTGTGCTCTGGGATGGAGAAAATGATGAACTATGTGATTTCTGCAGTGTTTTGCCTTGTGTTGTGTACATGCTGTGCTAAGAGACTTACCTCCCAGGCAGATCACAGAAAGCGGAAAGAAAGCAGATGCAAAGGTCAAGCCCAGCTGAAATCCCTGCTAGTGCACCTGAGGTATTTGCTGAAAACAGCAGGCAAGGACCAGGCTAAGCAGGCAAGAAACTGTCACCCTGTGAGAGGTTGCTATTTCCTCCTGTGTTTGGGAGAATTCCAGTATCCGTTGATCCAGAGCTGAGGATTTGTGCACAGATTTAAAGAAATTACATTACCTTATATTTACAACTTCCTCCAAAAGGAGATAATTTTTCTCTAATCCTTAATCATACAGAAATGGTGAAGTTTCATTGCTTCTAAAATTTCCTGAAGACTCAATCAATATCTCTTTACTTGACCCTCTAAGTAGTATCCTTTTGCGTTAGTAAATTATAAGCAAAATTCAGTTGCTATGTGTGTTGCAGATATTTTCAAGCACCTGCAGCTACCAAAACTAATCACAGTGGGTTACTTCTGTTTCTTACTCTTGGTGCAATTTCCCAGTCACATATCCTCCTTTTTTTCCATTTCACTCACTTCAGTATTTGCACATACAAAAAAATCCAATACAAACAATCTTTCTTTTGAACAGTGACACCAAAATGATTTTTACATTAGGAGCATGGAGCGAAGTGCATCCAGCTCCTGGTAACTGAGGGCTATCTCCATTAGTATAGACACAGAACAAAAGTGACCATGAGTCTGCAAGTGTAGCACTCAGGGTACCATACCTGGAAGAGGAGAGATTTAGGCTCCCATCCCTACTTCACTTAACAATTACCATAAAATTCTTTGTAGGCTTAGATCATAGGGCCAGGGCCCTATTAGTGGCTCTGCTACTAGTTAAACTGTGCAGGCAAAGTGATACAAACACAAGGTAATTGTACCCCATACTCCCTACTTTCCCTCCTACTGTTCTTGGAAGAAACTGTATTACATCAAAAATGGTTAGGTTGTTTTCCTGGGAGCTGGGAATTATGGAGTCATGTTTTTAAAGAAGGGATTAGAAAAGTCTGTGGAAGCTTAAAAGAAAAAAGCTCAAGTCATGAGCACATTGCATTTGTTACCTTACCTCTGTGACTGTTATTGGTGAAACCATGCTGAGAATAATGGATTTGGCTCTGGAAAACATAGTGGAAGGAGGGCATTGAATTGGTCTGTGTTCAAAGAAGAGCTAGAAAAAAAATCAAGGTATGTTTTCTGTTCTTTTAGTGAAAAACTCTGGGTACTCTATTTAAATTTTGAAGATAAATTGTAACTTCATCAATGTAAGAATCAATATGACGAATAATATTTTCATGGAATGATTTTTGGTCAATCCAGGTAAATGTATAATAAAATCCAGCATTTAGAATTTGAAGCCAGACAAATTAAAATTAAAAATTAGGTGAATAGGATTCATTGAGTGGCTGTCTGATTAACCAAGCTCTTTGCCAAGGGCTACAGTGGATTCTCTCTCCCCTTAGGTCAAGACGGGATATTTTAATCAAGGCAAATTTAGTCCAAATGGAAGCATATTCTATAGTTTCTCATAGGGGTTGGGTGGATTGATGCCCACAACCTCCCATCTATCTCTGCGACCCAAAGTTGATCAAATGAACCTAGAATTGAGTGTAGCACATCGCCATGTGTCAACCCCTTCTTGAGAAAGGGCTGATCTCCTTCATTCTTGAAAAGAGAGGTCCCAAAAGTTTAAACCCGGGAGGGCATCTGAGCTTTGAAGGGCTCTCCCATATTGAAGAGAAAAGACCAAGATGCACCACTTTTCCCACCACACTTCTTGCAGGACCTGCAGGCATGACCTGCTCCGCTTGGCTAGGGCAAGGTGGAGTGCCGCTAACTGGGAGGGTGGGAAAGGGAACCACAGCCCATCTCCAGGCCTTCCCCTCTGCTGGGTTGGCTGATGAGAGAGAGGACACAGTAGCAGAGGAGGTCTGGGGAGTGAAGACTCAGAGACCCGGCTAATATTACAGATTTTGTGACTATATAAACAGATAACCAATTTGATATTGTTTGGTATTCTTTTTTTTCATAGAATCACAATGAATAAACTACCTTGTGGTAGCTTAAATTCATCTGACTTTCGACATCCCTGGACAACACCAAGCATTTGGACATTCCTAAGCCTGAGCAGGTTTCTGAAACTAAATGTATCAGGTATGGTCTGGAGGCATTCTCAGAGGCCAAACACAGGACCTGATCCTATGCAAAGTCAGCCAGGAGCTATAGTATTGTTATGTCTGTTCCTTTTGGTATTCCCCCATAATGTTAAACTGCACCTGTACTGCTGAATGCTTCTGCTCCAGGGCTTTCTGGCTCAGTGGTAATGAATTATTTCATTCCCAAACCATTCCCCTCTGGGGCAGACTGAGCACTACTACCTTGCATGGCACCAAGCCTACCATCTTTATTATTTTGTGCAGTATTTCAGTTCAAAACAACTGATGTTATGCCAGAGCTCTGTCACAGCCCACCAGACAGTTTTATAGCATGCTACTAAGAAAATCACTGGTGTCTTAGAGGTTGCATAGCCACCCAGGATAGTGATGGAAGATTATGTTGGCTAGAGGGAGCCAAACGTGTTACAGTTTGGTCTGTGCTTTTCGGGTGCAGACTCTGTAGTGAGCTGTCCCGAGACCTGTACCTGAGTTTTGTGAAATGATGTTTATGTTGTGTGAATAGTCAGGGTGCAGAAATGAAGTGGGAGCTGAGACTTGCCTCATAGAGAAGAAGCAGGAAGCAGTTTTCAGGAGAGCTGATCTTCCTCTGCTGAAGCTCTTCCTTTTTGTATTAATAACTGAAATATTAAATATTCATCAGACCCAGGACATTAACAAGATGGGTTCACACATCCATCTTGACTTCTGTAAACACTAGATATACAACTGTTAATTTGTCTGTCTCTTCCGCCTCCTCTTTCTTTTTTTCATCAGCTCAGTGATTCATGTTTGTAAATCCTAGAATTTTCAGAAGTCTAGTTTTGAGCCTTTAATAATTGACTGCTTTTGTCTACTGGATATCTTCTGTGAGCATAGCAAGAGCTTATAACACTGGCCTCAATAAACTGCAACATTTCAAAGTGACAAACCAGAAAAAAATAACCCAAATTTTCTCTACCTAGAAACGTTGTCTTGCTGATGCCCTTAGCCCATTGCAGCTATGACAACAATACCAGAGAAACTGATAACATCTACAACTACACAATTTCATGGAGCTCGTCACTTTTGCTAACTGAGATCAAAGTTATTTCCCAAAGCTCATATCTAATTTCTTCTACCAGACTCGTTTCTGCTTGTAACTTCTTAAGTTGGTGAAGAGTTTTTAAGTAAACTCCAGGAAAATCACGTATATGGCATTAACTACAGTGAGGCAGATGTAATAATTTTAATTTTATATTCTCCAGAAATAAATTCTGGAAATAAATGAAGT
Source organism: Mycteria americana (assembly GCF_035582795.1). Lineage (NCBI taxonomy): Eukaryota > Metazoa > Chordata > Aves > Ciconiiformes > Ciconiidae > Mycteria > Mycteria americana. The sequence continues at coordinate 181,253,868 of NC_134365.1, forward strand.
ACTCTCCAGCAAACTCATTCACAGGTTCATTCTGTGAGTAAATCAAAGTGTGAGTGGTAATCCTCTGCTAAAGTGAACCTTAGATCTTTTACTTACTTAACAAATAATCATCTCTCACTCTGAAATTAATAAATTCAATGAAATAAACCACAGAACAGCATAGAGTGCAACATACATACATACTACTTGTATGTACTACATAGATTAAGCTTTCCTGGCTATCACTGTCTTTTCTCCAAATTCTTTGTATTTGCAAAATTAGACTCAAAATAACCTTGCCTAATACTCCTGATTGAAGAAAGAATGAGGAACAGGAGAGGGAAATAGCATAAGAACAGGAGAAAAAGTACTAAATTTCATAGTATACTATATACGTTGTCAAATAACATGTAAACCACAGTCACATTCCTGCAGTCACTTGGTTAGTTGCCTTGTTTGTTATGTTTATTATGACTCATAAATAAATGTGTGAATAGACACTCAGCAAGAGCTCAATGAGACCTAGAGGGAATTATTAATCTCTCTAAACTACCTAATCTGAAAAAAGTAAAATGAAGTTTAATAGTAAAGCTTTTCAGTCTTCTGATGAAGCAGCCCTGACTTAACCAGAAGTATTCTGAAAACTCTTACATTAATCTTGTTATTAATACGGCATGTTTGCCTGATAACACAGGCAGATGCAGACATACAGGCACATCTTCCACAGCTTTCAGTTTTCCCATTGGCCGTGTTTTAGCTCTGATTCTTTTTGTTGGTCTTGTCTGGGATTATCTCAAATTGAGCTTCGTCTTTCCTTAACTTCGGTACCCAAAAGTGAACGCAGGACTCCAGCACCATTACCAATATTGAGAGAGTGGAAAGGCTCCCCCGAAGTTTAGGTAGCAGTCAGAATTTCAAAGCACAACCACCTGTATTTTCAAGATAATTTTTGTTTAACTGTGAGGTTTTGAGGAATCAAAGACACATATGTTGTTTATATCAGCTTAAGTGTCATGTACATCCATACTAGGGTAGGGTGACTAACTGGGTCCAATCCCCATCTTTCCTCCCCTGGGCACCAGCCCATTGCACAGCTCTTGGATGATACAAGGTGGTCATAGTTGTATCTAACCGTGCCACAACACTTTGCAAAGTTGAAGTCACAAAACTTTTGTTACTGGTGGGGACTTTTTTTCCCCACTAAATGGAGATTCAGCAGCTAATTACCTAGGCTCTCTTTTTGGTTAATGAACCGCAATAGGCATTCCAGAAGATGGTTCAGTACACCTATTTTAAACACCCACCTTGGGTGGGATGAGTCATCACTGTGAGGTCCCCATGTCTGTCCACTAACTATAGAAGGAGCCTAGATATCTAGTTTACACCTACATGACTAAATCCTAGATGGCTTAAGTTAGGTGAGATGAGTAATTCCTGGTGACTGCAGAAACAGGTGAGTCTATACCAGCAATAAGGAGGAGTTTGCATTTTTTACCTTCTCCTGCAGTTTGTCAGTCTTGGCACAGAAATCATCTATGAAGGGGGCACTTGCCAGCGCTAGCTGCTCTCCTTAAAGGGAAACTCTTGTTTCGCAGCTCCAGGCCCCAGCTGGGTAGGTGACTAGATGGAAATCCTACACTTCCTCTCCTCTTGCTGACCAAAAGAAGGTCAACTTTGTGCTTTGCTTCACAGAAGGGAAAAATATTGCTCCACATCACTTTCAAATCCTGTCCAAGCAAGGACAACAGACTGACTGTAGGCCACTAGAGACTATCAATGGGCACTATGATTGGGCTGGAGAGACCATCACGGAGAGGCTGAGGACAAAACAGGCATATTTTGGACGTGCTACTATTGCTGTTGAGAGCAGTCGATAACGTAGTGCAAATCCGCAGAGACTGGCTCCAGATCGGTCAACGCTACAGCGAGCCAGGATAGGAGCACAAGGAGTACAATGGTACTATGGCCATGGAGGCATGTGCTGACCACTGCAGTAACCTCCACTCTAAACCAGTGTTACAGATAATCACTTGCAACTACTGCCAAAGTTGGAAGTGGATCAGCTTGGGGTGGAAAAAGTTGAAAGCTCTCCAGAAGGAGCCTGCTAGAGCAAGTTGTGTACCAAGGGACTAGTGCTGCATAGTGCCAACTGGTCAAACCCAAACAGCAGATGCAGCAGGGCTCCCTGTCATGCAGTGCTTGCACAGGCAGGGAGCCTGCCAGAGGCTGCCCCTGCCAGCGCCTGCGCTCTGACCAAACTGCCTTATGCAACATTGGCTTTTGTGTAATATAATAACCAGCACTACCTAACAAGCACAGTGCTATATGAGCTTCTCTGCAAAACACAGCCAGTTCTTGTGGCAGTCTCATAAAGGAATAATTTCCCATATTTTTCTTGATATTTGCAATTACAGCTGTTTCCTGGGGAAGGACTGCCAACGAACTGGAGTTTAAATGCCTATAAACAATCCATTGCTTAATAACACTCAAATCCCCGAAATGATCTCTGCTGTTACATGGAGGCATGAACTAGTCCTTTGCTGTCCCTAGTGAAGCTAGTAAATTCCCTAGCTGTGTCATGTCTTACGGGTCACCTGTGAACTTGCTGTGATTTCTGCTTACTGGGGACTATCCTGACCAAGATGGTCAGGAATGATCTCTCTCCCACCTCATATTCTCAGAAGGTATCACCCTCTCCTGCAGAGTATTTGGATGAAGTGACAGCTGAGAAGGTTATATTACTGATGCTAACAGTCATTTTATTTTCCCCTGTGGAAAACAAACCATTTCTCATGAAGAAATGGCAAATCCCAAGACTAAGATTTGAAAAAAATTCTTCTGCCTTTTTTCTAGATAGCTGTTTCTATACATCTGTATTACTGTACCACTTCTGCTTAGCTGCAGTATCATCTGTATTTTCAAGTAAGGAATTTAGAATCATGAATAGTTACTTTTTAAATTATCAACTTCTATAAACAAATAGGTAATAACATACTAACACGAGCAAAGAAAATATGTGCTAACTTTGTTTGAAATGAATTGAAACCACTGTAGGCTCCTTACTTAGGATTCACTAGCCAAAACCATTCAGCCCTGGTGGCTGCCTCCTCTTTCTGCTGCCAGCCGAGCTAACAGTTCACATGGACGCAAGAATCTAGCTACCAGCCAAATAATATAGCTTGGCTTGGAGACTGGAGCTCTCCTCTAGCTTGCAACTGATGCCCAGCTGCTGAGATGATTTGGAGATCCAGTGCTATATCCTTACTGCAGATGCTTGCTCCGCATGGTGCAGGTCCCCAGGCCTGAGGCTGGCTGCTGGAGCATCCAGGGAGCCCAGCCATGAGTACTTCTAAAAGAGTTTAGGTTTATCCTCACAGTGATACTTTCCAGGAGCATAAAACACAGGAAGGGCAGCTGCTAACCAGTGACTTTCTTGTGGTCTTGTACAGTAACTCTGCGCTAACAGTTAAACTGATGTTGGCTTTTATCCCCCGAGCTGTTCCAGCCTGAGGCAGTGTGAGCATTCATGCCTGTGTCAATGTTGCAGTCGCCTGCCCCCGTTTCTCCCTTCCACTCATGAGCTGAAAAGGCCCCGGCTCCTCGTGACTCAGCTCTCCCCTGGATTCATGGAGTTCAATAACCTCTTACTGGCTGCACGTAAGATCATCCCAAGAAACTGTAAGTGTAAGCCCTCACCTGGAGATTGATCAGTAATTGCCCATTTGCTCCCAGCACTGTTCTCTCACTTACTTTCCAGTCACTTACCATTTGTGATCTTAATAACATTCTCCTCTGCTGTCCTCTCCCATTTTCCCTCAGCTAATGTCAATGTTTCTTCTTTCAGCTCTACCCACTCCTCCTTCCCATAGCATAGTGACAGCTTACATCCTGAGCTGCAAATTTTCCACTTTCTCTTCCCAGCTTTTAAAAGAAGCCTCTGTGTTAAATGAAGCAAAGAATTCTGTCACCATAAGCTGCAAATGAGAATGAAAACCACCTTGACTTAACAGTACCACACAGTCAGAAGGGTACTTCATTTATTTTTTTTATTTTAAGTAACTAAAACCATAGGGGGTTTGCAAGTGAATTGGTGACCTAAAGAGGTCAGCCAAGAGCCCATGTTGTCTTGTCTACCTTGTTACTCAACACCTTTTCCAGAAGAAGTAGAATAACTGCTATAGGAAGTTACTTCAGTTTAGTATTCCCACCCCTAGGCTCGGCAGAGCTGTGAGGAGACCACAGCATACATCCAGCAAAGCTACTGCACTTGGCATTACAACTATTAGTTCTTTGTGCTAATTTCCACCAAGGGCAAAATACAATCCAGAGCCCAATCTAAACTCAAAATGTCTTTGCAGTTATGGTGAAAGAAGGCACAGCAGGAAGCTTTGTATTTAAAATTTTATACCAGTCCTTGTTTTCGAAGTAGAGCAAACAGATCTGTGACAACAACATCCCTCCCTTCCTCCTTAGACAGCTGCAAGCAACTCTAATGTGACTTGGTGCCTGCCAAAGACTAACCTTTTGCTTCAGTTTTGCCCGTGGGTTGGTACGAGAGATTGCTAGGTCCCTGCTCCAGTTAATTACCTCACTGCCAGCCATCGGAGCTCTCAGCAATAATGCCCCGCAGCAGGAGAGCAAACGCGAGTGTTGTGGATACTTGGCAAGGAGAACAGTGACTGTGACAGCAGTGAATGTAAAATAAGATCAGGTGTGTGCTCCTCTATTTTATATTACATTCCACCCTGTTACAAGTGTTTCTCCTTGCTAGGAAAAAAAAAAACAAAAGAGTTTTAAATAAATAAATAAAGCATGTGCTGCTTATAGCTACTTACTGCTTACAGCTCTATTTCCTCTTCTACTAATATAAGTCTTCTGCTAGAGGCGTTATCCAAGCTATTTCTTTCAGTACCTCATCACTGCTCTCTAGTCTTGAATATGCACTGCTTCTTCACCATAAAAGAAGTATAATTTAAAATTAAAGCAGATATTTTATTGATGTATACTGTTCAGCACTGAGTAGTTCAAGATTAAAAACTAGGAGAGATTAACTGGAGAAAATAGGGCTTGAAGAGACTGAAAGCTCACCTGGCGCAGCTCGTGGCCCCCAGGCACATTCAATTAGACCAAAATGATTTCTGCAAATGTTTGTCTAACCTATTCTTTAAAAACACTGGAGATTGTAATTCTACAACCACCCCAGGCTGTGTACATCAGCACTTTACCATCCTTATGATTAGAAACTCCTCTTCTAAGGTCGGAACTATATTTCCCTTTACTGCAATTACTCCCTTTATTCTCAGTGTACATAGGGAATAATTTACAACTGCCCTCTCTATGAAAACTACTTGAAGACCATTATTGTGCCTTTTGGTCTTTTCCAGACTGAACAGTTTCTTCCAGTCTTTCCTCACAAGCCTTGTGTCCTAATCCACCAATCTTTTTTGTTCCCCTCTCCTTTTCTTTCTCCATTCCTTCCAGGTGGTCTAAATCATTCTCATGAATAATTCAGTTCAGCAAAAAGGTGGAATTCAGCTCTAGATTTAATTCCAGATTCAGACACCTAGATTTATTTGTCTGTAATGTATGTCTTCACAAGTGAGGAGGGTGTCTAAACTCCTCATAGTCTATGGAAATCTAGTTAATCCAGTCAGTGGAGCCTAGAGAGTTATTCAGATCATCCTAAAGTAGGCAAATTTAGTCAGCTAAACAGCTCTGAAGACTCTACTGGGGCTCAGTGCAGTTGCCTAGACATGGATGCCTAGAGCTATTTGAGATGCCTTTGAATATCCTGCCCAGCATCCAGCTATCGGTCCAGAAGGGCACAGTCTTCTATAGTCTCCATATCACATCACCAGCCCCATATCTAAGATGGCCTATGACATCTCAACATGTAGGGATGGACTCAGGTGTTTATATTTAGGCAACCAAACTGAGCCCACAACTGACATGTAGATTCTTACACTGCAAAATCAAGGTCAGATACAGATTCAGAGCCTTACTGTCTAACTTGTCTTACTGCCTAACAGTAAGAGTTAGACATGGCATCAGAAGCTGTGCACACAGCCTATAATGATAAATACAAGGATGGTCATAACTTATTTGTTTATGGAAAAAATTGTAATGTCCACAAATAGTCAATCTTATCAGAAGAGAAGAATGTTGCTGGGTTTTTTTTTCATGCTGGGTATTATATGCCAATTCTGACATTCTGTGACAACCTCTGCTGGAAGCAGAAAGGGACTCCAGAATCTAAAATTATTGTTATTCTAAACTAAGGAGGTGAAGGTGTCTGCTGGTGCAATAAAATGTGGTATTAGCTGACTGTTCAATCTTTTAGCTTACAAGATGTGGGATGCTGTGATAGCTAAACCACCCTCCTCTTCATGCTGCACAAATATATACATGAGTTAAATAATTGCTTACAGCTTCTGTGTTTTCACTTTAAAAATGCCATGTATAAAAATGGATGGCCTGTCAAAGTTTCATTCAATCTGGAGAAATTCATTTCTCCAAGGGGTGGAAAGGAGAATCAAGAGGATCATTTGTCCTAGTGGTGCATACGACATAATGGATGAGTGAAAGTTATTGCTCAATAAAAAGTAATTTTATCTGGGCTGGAAGCTCCCTCCTCATATCATTTTGGATCAGATGCTCATGTAGGGAACAGTAGACAAGATGAGTAAAATAGGGAGGATAGAAAGGAATTTTGGAGATATGAAAAGCTCTCAAGCTCATAAAAAACCTGCAGAGCCCCTCTAAAACTGCTCTAGATACTAGATACTAAGTGGGAAGAGCATGCCAAGGGTAGGAGGGAATGAAGCTGATTTAGTAAGCAACCTGTTGCTGGATCATCTGGGTGAAAATTCTTGCTTTACTAATAGAGTATCAACTCTTCTACATAGATTTCATTTCTTTGCCCTCCTCTGGATATTGGCTTGGGGCAGTTCAGGTGGGATTAATTGTTTTCTAGGAAAGTGATGCTGTATTGAGGGAGCAGGGACTTGCAGTCAGCCTAAAGTAACAGGGCAGTCCCTGCAGCGGTCAGGCTCCTCACCAGTCTTGCTCACTCTCTCCCTCTGCAGGTTGTTGCAAGTGGTTTGTCCTCACCTTTTCTCCCCTCCAGACCTGAGAAAAGTCGGTCTTGTTTCTGCTCATCCTCCTGAGCACATGTAGCATTTGCAGCTAACCAAGCAATTCAAGTCAGTATCATTTTACCTCACCTTGAACAACTCATTTCAAAACAAAACAAAAAAACTGCCATGACAAGCTAAGCTGTATTGACGTTTTCTCTGATGCTCAAACACTAGACAAAAAGGTAGGACACAGAATTTTGGCTAAACATTTGCTGAACTAAAAAGCTTTTTCCATCCACTAGCACGCCAATCAATAAAATTTAGCTCCGTGTTCCAGGGTGTCCATGTGCGCACTTGCTTTTGAGTCCTTGGCTGTCTATTTGACAACCCTTCCTTCCTGACACGTTGTGCAATAATGTTGGTTAGTTCTAGGAAGAAACTGGATGTGAAAATACCCAGTGAGACTGATTATATTGTTGCTATTTAAGCATGGTCTCCTGAGGCACATTTAGCTACACTTTGAATAACGTTTTAGTTGAAATTACCTCTTTCCTTTTTTTTTTTCCTGACAGACGAATAACAAGTACATAGTTGTGTAGTATTTCATTTTGTAAGCTTTAGAACAAGGTTGTAGCCTTTCTACCAACAGTCTTGTTTCTTGTATTTGTAACTAAATTCAATGCAATGAATGTATTAAATTGCTACCCTATGCTAGTAGACTTAGTACCTGGAAATGAACACTGTTTTCAATCCTTTTGCTCTTCTATCCAGAAGTACATCAGCTATACGCTACAAAAATGAGGGATATGACATAAAATTGGAAGCTGCCAGACTGAAAAGACATGTTGCTTCTTTAATTTGGTTGTATAATTAATTTCTTTTTTCCTCCTTTTTCTGCCCACCCCTTCCCTCAAGATGCTCTAATGTTTATCCCGGGTGTGCTGAAATTCAATATATGAAAATACTGAATCTACTTTCATTTGCCTACATATACATTGAAATGCAAACCTTCACTTGGAAGTCAAGACACTCAGGAGACCTTCAAATGTAGCATTTTCTGATGTTGATATTTTATTGTTCTGATATTGCTGTCCTATATTTAAAAAGTTTAGATTTTTTTTACTAATTATGACTTTTAAGGCCACGATGGGAATTCGTGGCTGTGCAGCAGGTCCCCAGGAGCCTGGAGTAAGAGGAAGCGGCAGCAGCCACGGCTACAACCCTCTGCAAGGGGTGGTGTTGGCTCCCCCTGAGCCAGCTTGGTTTTACTGGTCAACACAGAGGGCAGCAGTATGGCCAAAAAATCATCTCATTTGTGTGAGAGTTTCAGGCACTTCAGCAGCTAGTTCCTTGCAAGTTCATGGAGAAGATGTGGATTTAGCTAAACCAGCCTGTAAGACTTCAAAACCGAAGGGCTTGTGTGCTCTAAGTGACACAAGTCAAGGACTGCTTTCATCTTAGTTCATCTGAGGATTCAAACTTACGTGAAGGCTTTTAAGGTTTTGCATTATGGAGTGTACATTTGTAATTGTTTAAGATTATTATTGTTACTGAAAAAGAAATATTTTATATGCTCCAGCTGAGAACAGACTTTTCTGTTTCAAAGTCATAACAACATGTCCCAGCCAAGGAGTGTAAAATGCAGTAAATGATCCTCCACTCTTCCTTTCCAAGCACTTTGGGGTTCACTGGTGAAAAGTGCTACAGAATTTCCCATAGTGATAATTACTGTTATTAAAACTGAATTCAATTTATATGGGGGGACAGTTTTTGAAGCAAAGCTGTGGCTGAATAAAAATGAATTTTTATTATCCTCCAAAGTATTTCTAACCACATCTAAGCAAGGTATCAACAGCTGAGGCTGTTAACTGTGGGAGCACATGTTATTTTTGCTCAAGAACATTGCTTGCCATTTTGTATAAAGAAAAGAAAGTATTTACATTACCTCCAGAATTTCCGATCACTATGTAATCTTCAAATAGTTCCCATCAATCTCATGGAAAGAAAAACAAATATGTCCCAAATTAGCAAGAAAATATAGAAGATTTATGTTGTATTTTTAACAGGGAGTGGACTTGTCATACTTCCATCAGATTGTTCAAAATATCCATAATATAGCTGTTCTTAATTAAATGACTAAAACTGCTCCCTACAGTTTTGCTAATGAAGTGTCAAGTCCATCTTCTGCTATGCACAACTTCTCTTTTGGCTGAAGTCTCACTTTTGTCATCGTTAGAAGAAACATTTACTAATAAGATCATTTTCTTTGTGTGGGCAGACATCTGTTTCCAATTTAGCTTTTGAAAACCTGGCAGAGTCTCTATCAGCTTACAGTGATGTGACAATGTTCATCTTATTGTACTTCACAGAAAGAACCTTTCCAAAAGTTTAGTACATTCAGATGTGTTAAAAATTATAATTTCATTACTTTCCAATGTGATGGTCTCACAGTAATATCACTTTTTGGACACCTTTTTGCAGAGGAAAAGCAAGCTCTTCTTACTGTGTCATTTATTCTGTTTGGTATTAGCAAAACATTAAAACACCTTAGTATTATTAAAACTCATGTCCTATAATCTGGTACACAAGGGTCATGTATATGTAGCAGGAGAGTATGAATCTCAGCAGAAATTAAGGAAAAAATGACACAGACAGTGATAAGGATGCTATGGGTGCAGATACATATTCCCTGTAAACTGAAAGACTTGTTTCTTATTCTCCAGATTGTGTAGTTATTTTTGATATTTAAAGGGTAACTAAATAAATAAAGGTTTTCAGAGCAGAGAAGTGAGGGGGTAAGCAAGTAAATGAAATGTCAGCATCTCACCAACAAAGTAATTACAAATAATCACTGTAAAGAAACTGTAAGGTATGTCCATCCCAGTACAGTGCTGCTTCTTTAATCAATTTTGGATGTTAATGTTCTCTTCACACTATTCTTTTTATTTATTCCCTGTGATTATTTGATGTCAGCTTCGGACATCAGACACAAGAAAGTCAGCTGAGCTGCCTGAACTCAGTTTCTGGTCTGCCTGGAAGTGGTTCTGGTCTTTTTTTTATCTCTCAATGGTGATATACTTCTGGATTACGCACAAACGTTGGCAACACTAGACAACTCTCTGAAAAGTATTATTACAATAATTAATTGTAAGAGACTGAAAGAGTTAATGTCTCAAACATTGTGGTGAGGCAAGGCGCTATTTGCATGGTGACAGCAGGTTGTTGAGCATGGGGTGGGGGAGAGCAAGAGCGGGAGCCGGACGTGCGGGACTTGGAGAGGGCATCGGAGGATGCGCGGTTCTGGGTTCTGATGGACCTTGCCATGTACGGCCAGAGGTCACACAGAGTTGATCTGAGGAAGGGGCTTGAGACCACCCAAGAGACCCCTTGCGACCACCCCTCTCCCCCAGCACCTGCGCAGAAGATTGAGAACTTTCTAGAACAAGAACCATATAAGTCCCGAAGGGGCGTACCTGGAGGCGGGGATTAGCCTATAAAAGACACGCCCTCCAGGCAACCCCGTGCGCACCCACCACTGGAGGAGTGCCATGTCTGTCATCGTCATCGCGGGATCCAGGGGTGGTGATACTTTTTCTTTCTCTTTCCTCCTCTCTTCTCCTTTCCTTTTCTCGCTTCCCTCTTCCTCTACTCTTCCGATATATGTAAGATTGGGATAAATTGTGACGGGTTGCCCGGAAAATAGCTCCGTTGCCAAATTGCCTCTGTTCGTTCGTTGAGCTTGCCAGTTTGTTAAGCTTGTCCATTTGTTGAATTCGCCAGTTAATAAAGTTGCTGGCCAGACTGTTCTTCTGAGTCATTGTCGTGACTCTACCGACCACACGGCTCTGCCGAGCAGAGATCGTCTTCTGTCGGTACACAAACCCTCAGGGAATCAAAAAGATTCACCCACCTCGCAACCCACCGAGTGGGACAAGACATTAATACCGATGAGTTTTTACATTATAATTAAGAATCTTTAAAGCTTGATTGAGGGGAGTTTTCAGGAACTGCAGTACATTCAAGCAGAGGAGGTTTCTTCAGGCTGAATGCCTTTGGATGAGAAACCTTTCAGCTAAGCAATGCTGAAGTGTCTATTGTGCCAACTTTGTAGTTAGGGAGAGTAATTCAGTCTGCAGTGTCCCAAGTCTGTTCATAAACATTAAATTCACATGAAAGAAATTAAAGCAATTTCAGTGACATGCAAATAAATTGGAATCTGGAGGAGCTAAGGAATCAGCTTTATGATACACATTGCCTTAAAGATGGTGCAAACGCTTTCAGAAAAGCTGTGCAAAGTGTATAATTATAGCATTCTTTAATGTACATTTCCCCTTCTTTATTTAGCAACAACCAAACAAGAAATTTTGCTTGGGTTTCTAAATGATTCTTCATCCTTATCTGAATAGTTGGTTTTTGCTACAGTAACAGCTGTGGCCAAAACCATGGCAAGTTTAAAAAGAAGAAAAAAAACCCTAACCCATGCATAAAGGATAAAAAACAAAAATGTAAAATATATTCAGTCTTTTCTAGGTCAATTCATATTCTACACTTATTTTAAAAATTAACATAATTTCTATAGCAGCAGTCCAGGGAATTCCAATTTACAATCACTGTTACTTCAGATTTTTAGCCATTATATTCTGATGTCTTTTAAAGATGGTATTTTCTGATAATTAGTTTATTTTCATTAGTTGCTTGTTGATTCAAGCGGCATCAGCAATTTTGCTACTAAGCAAAACTGGAACATAGGAAAAATCATAGAATCATAGAATGGTTTGGGTTGGAAGGGACCTTAAAGATCACATAGTTCCAATCTCCCTGCCATGGGCAGGGACAGCTTCCACTAGACCAGGTTGCTCAAAGCCCCATCCAACCTGGTCTTGAACACTTCCAGGGATGTGGCGTCCACAACTTCTTTGGACAACCTGTTCCAGTGCCTCACCACCCTCATAGTGAAGAATTGCTTCCTTATATCTAATCTAGATCTACCCCCTTTCAGGTTAAAGCCATTACCCCTTGTCCTATCACTACATGCCCTTGTAAAAAGTCCCTCTCCAGCTTTCTTGCAGGCCCCTTTCAGGTACTAGAAGGCTGCTATAAGGTGTCCCCCAAGCATTCTCTTCTCTAGGCTGAACAATGCCAACTCTCTCAGCCTGTCTTCATAGGAGAGGTGCGCCAGCCCTCTGATCACCTTTGTGGCCCTCCTCTGGACTTGCTCCAACATGTCCATGTCTTTCTTATGGTGGGGCTCCAGAGCTGAGTGCAGTACTCCAGGTGGGGTCTCACGAGAGCAGGGTAGAGGGAGAGAATCACCTCCCTCGACCTGCTGGTCACGCTTCTTTTCATGCAGCCCAGGATGCGGTTGGGTTTCTGGGCTGCAAGCGCACATTGCCGGGTCATGTTGAGCTTCTCATCAACAAACACTCCCAAGTCCTTCTCCTGAGCGCTGCTCTCAATCCATTCTCTGTCCAGACTGTATTTGTGCTTGGGACTGCCCCAACCCATGTGCAGGACCTTGCAGTTGGCTTTATTGAACTTCATGAGCATCACACAGGCCCACCTCTCAAGCCTGTCAAGGTCCCTCTGGATGGCATCCTTTCCCTCCAGAATGTTGACTGCACCACACAGCTCGGCATCAGCAGCAAACTTGCTGAGAGTGCACTCAAACCCACTGTCCACGTCACCTGCAAAGATGTTAAACAGCACCAGTCCCAATACTGACCCCTGAGGAATGCCACTTGTCACTGGTCTCCACTTGGACATTGAGCTGTTGGCTGTAACTCTTTGAGTGCGACCATCCAGCCAATTCCTTATCCAATGAGTGGTCCATCCATCAAATCCATGTCTCTCCAATTTAGAGACAAGGATATCATGTGGGACAGTGTCAAATGCTTTGCACAAATCCAGGTAGATGATGTCAGTTGCTCTTCCCTTATCCACCAGTGTGTAACCCCGTCATAGAAGGCCACTAAATTTGTCAGGCAGGATTTGCCTTTAGTGAAGCCATGTTGGCTGTCACCAATCACCTCCTTATTTTCACAACCACCTCCTAAAATGTTACACTTACTTTCATTTGAAGTATTATTTTCCTCCAGGGAAAAAAAATCCAAGGCATAGATCTTAAAAATGCCTGTAAAAATATTGTTTTAATTCTGACAAAAATGAGCTGAAGAAGTGTAGAGCTCATTCTCATAGAGAATTTAAAAGAATCCTCAATTACACTTTAGAGCCTACAATACAGTGCCAGCTCTGAGTACTGCTGGGAAACAAGGGCCAATTACTTCACTGCATTTGTAATCATGTTGGGTCAACTGAAACAAACAAACAAACACCACTATAAGGGTAATAGAGAAAACACAGGAGTAAAATAATCAACTTTTCCTCTTTTAATGCATTAATGTAGAAATTAATACATAACAGGACAGCTCACCTGTGTTCTGTTTCCAATGTTAAAAATTTTAAATAAAGATGAATCTCATTAAACCTAATTATCCAATAATGCAAGATGGAAAATGGTATTTTATTAACCCAGGCTGATTAATATCTGATACGTCAAAGTAACAGGGAAGCTCATGCATTGTATCTTCATTGGTACTGTTTAGTCATAACCACTGCAGAACATCCCACAGAGTTTGCAGTTACCAGGAAGCAGCAATCACTACAGATATTCTCATTTTTATCATCCTATAACACCAACTAACATGTTGCCTATGACGAGATAATTTTGCATTACATATCTTCTATGCAGATGTTGATGCTGGGTCAGGAACACGGTGCTGTCATGGGAAAGGAGTAGGACAGTGCTTTCATGCACTAGGTGTCTGCTCATCATGAACAGTCCCTGCTATAGAAGTGGCTAATGACACTTTCATCAGTTTAGCAAAATTCCAACCTAAAAGCTTCTTTTGCCCTCAAAAGATGTTAATGTATAATTCTCTAGAACACATTTAATATAAGGATGGAGGAAAACTGACGAATGTCTTATCAGACAAGACAGACAGTAATTTCATGCTCTTTCTTTTTGATTCCTATTCGAATACTGGATGGTCTTTAATACTGGATGGTCTTTAATTTCTAACAACTTTCTCATAAGTCTCTAGGAAACTTATTCAGATATTTAACGTCATTTTATTTGGAGTAAATTGTCACAAAATGGTGGGCATTTCCCCTATTTCTCTTATCCTTTGTTTGTTTGGCTGTGAAATCTTGATTTAGTTACACACCCAAGTATTCCCTCAGGCTATTAAGTGCTCAAGTACTCCAGCAAAACCTAGGAGACATGGCATGACAGACGTCTGCTACAAGACATTATTTCCACTAGGAGTAATGTTCTGCACTGCAGCAAAATGCATTAATAGTATTGCACTATAATGTTATAATGGGGCTACTGATGCATGTCACCACTCAGTACAGTTCATTATCTTGTGATTAAGGCATGTACCAAGATAAGCGCAGTTTTATAGATACTTTTCTAAAGAGCTGAAGTAATTCCAAGGAGTAAAAAAAAAATACTTCCAGCTAAAGGGCTTTGCTTGTCTTGTGTTTTGTGTTTTCTTTCTGAAATCCTACATACTCATTATATTCTTATTTTGAAGCTTGAATGACAATCAACATTTTCTACAAGATAACAAGGGAGTAGAGCAAAATAACACTAAAGAAAAAGACACGTTAACATTTTCTCCAAGGGAACATTACTTATTAACAGCTTCATGGCATTCAGAACTATTTTGATAGAAGTAATCTGTGTTCCCTCCTTTTTTCATGCATGAATTAAAATTGTAATTAGTGCATCTGTAGAAAAATCACCATCTAATATACAAATGTCTGTCCAGAGATAATTTCTCTCTCTCTCTTGCAGTTTATTTAATAGTCTCAGCTCTTCTGTGGCGTCAAGGAGACTAGTGAAATTTCATTACAGCACCATCTCATTCCACTGTTTAAGTCTGTGGCTAATATTAGATAACTAAGTACAACATCAAATTTATCCTTGCAGGCACAGAGTAATTTGGAGCATTCTGGTTTGTTTGAAAACACTGGAGACCTCTTCCTTGTCTCTTTTCAGAAAGTGCATTGAGTTTGTCTACTATATTGCAGGGTACATCTACAAGAGCAGGAATGAACTTTTACTGTTCCTGTTCATTAAAGAAAGAGCAACACCTAAAAGCAAAGACACCTAAAGTGATGATGTGAACATTCAGCTCTGCATTTACAGATGCTAGAGTTTCTCACAATACTGTCTTGTGCCTCCATTCCCAAAGTGGCTCTGAGCTAGACAGTAGGAGTCTTACATTTCGAGATCTTGTTTTTCAGTGTATCACCTTCCATATAAGAAAATTAGTAGGAATGACTGGAAACAAGGCAGTTGGTAGACCTTAAAAGAAAATCAAAGACAGCCATAGAAAGTTCCCTGGCTATATGATATTGCCTTCTGTTAGCAAAATTATAGAAACCAAGACAATCTCCTTCCCTAATGAAGCAAATAGTGTAGAGGTACAGCCAGCACCAGTTTCCCTAAGTGCTTAAGGCACACTTAATGCTGAATGGCTTCTTCACACTGAGGTATCTTTGTAAGATAATAACAAATTATTAGGTGTCTCAATTTTTTTAAAGAAATGATTGGATAAGGAAGAACTCATACTCCTCTCTTTTTTCCTTTTATTATTTACCTTTTCCTTTTTTATTTTCCTTTTCTTTACTTTTTTACTTTTCCTTTTTCCTTTTAAGAGGCAAACCCCTCATTAGAGCCCAGTACATCTTTCTTCTGGGAGATCAACCTTCTAGAGAGGGCTCTTGACCCCAACACTCTTAGCTGTGGCTCTCCATAGCTTCCAGTTAGCAGTAGATTAGTCTATAAGATTCTAAATATATGGGATAAAAGTCCATATTCAAAGGCATAGAAATGGAGGACTCAAAAAAATACCAAAGGTGTAAGGTTAAAACAAAGTTACTAATAGCAGCAAAGGATTAATGAAGCCCTAAAAATTTGCAATGATGATACGATTAGAGATTATTGGACAGTATTTTATTACACAGAAATTTGAAAGAAGACTGAAAAAGAAATGAAAAATTCAGAACAAGCGCATCTTTTAATACCAAAGTACTGTAGACATCTGGATCTATAGTTCTATACAAATATTGGTGTGGCTCGCTGTATCTGGATGATTCTTAAAAGTGCAAAGATTTATATTCATAACACCTCTAGCACCTGAAGAAAGCTTTGATTAAGCAATGGGGGAATAAACCCCAGAGCAATGAAGGCACAGACCCGTAGAGATATTTAAGGACTTTTCTCCTAACACTCCTAGGACCTAATACTAGAAGGTACATGCCAACATGTATTTGTGTATTTAAATGCTTTACCTTAAGATCTTTCTGTGAATCAGAAACTGAACATAAGTTTTCTAAATCAAAGTTGCATGACTGAGTACACGATTCGGCTCCTTTTTCACATTTGTTCCCTCCACACCCTGCCTCTAAATGGTCACGGGGCCACTTACTGTGCAAAAGTGCAACAGTTACTGCTTTACAGTGACTTCGTTTAACATACCCATAAACAGGAATAAATGCTCCCAAATGTTGTAGGGTAATTCAAAGTCTTCTACTAACTAGTGAAATATCATTATGACAGCGCTAAAGAAAGATGAAAAGCAATGCAACAAGTTTATTCTGACCATGCCCACTTTTCTTCAGTTAAAGAAAGAAAAATATTATTTAAAAAAAAAAAAAAAGAGATAGAAGAAAATTAAAAGCCAAATTAATGTCTGGAGGACACTCCAAAAGGAAAAGAATGATGAATGTCATTTAGAACTCCCTGCTTGATTTATCGTCAATATTCATAAGTGTGTGTTTATCCAAAAGCTTTGTCTCAGATCAGGCAATTAATTAAACTAGAGAGGATCTCAAGCAGGGAGAGCTGCGAGTTGTTAATAGTGTATGGCTGATAATCAGATTTGGCTCTGCTGTTTTTCTTGGGACACATTCCTCTGTTTGCACTTCTACAGCACTAGAAAGATGTGAGATCCATGACTAAGCGGTACAACATATAATAAGCAAACCCAACTCTTCAGAAATTGAAGTTACTTGTGTTAGTGTTAATATTTCTCAGCTCCAGCAAAAGGATGATTGCACCTGACCATATCTTCACTTCCTTGGGAGTATGCAAACAAAGGCTTTTATCCAGTCCATTTTACTTGAGGATAAGTGAGAAAGTAGGTGACTTTTGCAATGTGAGGTCAAAGCTGAAAAATAAGAATAGCAGAAATGGCAAGACAGGAAAGAATTAAGATCAGGACTGGTAAAAACCCTAAGGGTGAGGATGAGACTTGGCTTCAAATTGTCACAGAAGGTGGTGGAAAGCACAGAAGAAGTCAAAACAGTGCAATAGGAAAGAACAGGTTTCAAGAGCATCCTTGTAATTTCGGTACGGATCTTTCAGGGCACCCAAGCCAGTCACATGTTCCCCCACTTTGGGGGCACTTGAAATTTTGAGACTGTAGTGGCTTTGCCCATAACAGGAAGAAATGAAACATTCCTCACAAAACTAGATGAATTCTACAGCCCCGATCAAATAGTGGCTTGTTGCCCCAAGCACTGGGACTGCAGTCTTTTTTGGTGCTTCTGTAGACTGCACCAAATCAAAACGGGCTCCATAAAGTCTGTTCTGGAAACACATATTCAGGCAGGATTTGACCCCAAATTTTGATACTACTGGACATTTTTCCAAGCTTGTTTTTCAGAGCTATGTGTCTTGGTCACCACCAAAGCATCTAAATGTTAGAACTTGTCACAATATTTAGAGAGAAAGATATACTTACTGTATTTATCTCTCTTCGTGTTAGGCACTTTGAATCCACAGGATGCGATTCTAACCAAAACCAGACTTCTCTCTGACTGACCCATGGGAATTTGCCCACCTTCTGTGGAAGCCAATACTTCTTGGCAGCAACTTTTTGACTAATTGGCCTGCATATCTCATGACACCCGAAATGGCTGTTTCTTCATCAAAACCCCAGTACTTGAAATGCATTAAAATCCCCCTGGTTTTCATTTACACTGGTAATTCCAACGAAGAAAGGTCATCAGCACGTGACTGTCACACTGTTTAGATGCCTGAAAATGCAGAGCAAGGGCTTACTTAAGTAGATACTCCCCTGTGTAGCTGTGTATGCAGTTGGCAGCATATATGGACTAACACAACCTATATGGACTGTAGAATGTAGTCTTAAAATTAGACCACAAATGAAGATAAAAACATTTGAAACTGTGATGTTGCTGTAAGTGGAAACCAGCCAACTCGAGTTTTATTAAATTCACAGATCTTAAAAAGAAATCCCTCTTTTTCATCTAGCATCTTTAAAATGTATCTTGAATATATTTTATGCCATGTATTTGTATTCCATTACAAAAATGCAGACTACTGTTTGTTTTCTGCGTTTGGAAATGTGTTCAGTCTTTTCCTGCCTAATGGTCTTAGTGGTTTACTTTAAAAATTAAAGCAAATACAAAGTTAAGTAGTCTTTTTGACTGCAGGGGTCACTCACATTCCCTGTGCATTACACAGGCACAGTTGTTTCCCAAGTTTCAGACTCACAAGGCCACCAAGCTGTACCCAAAGTCTCCTTAGATAGTCAACAGAAAATCTCAATTGTCTGCCAGCTGAAATGACAGAAACCTGAAAAGTCCTCCTTTTGGCTGCTTTTTGTGGGACTTTCAGTTTGATTGATAGACTACTCTTTGAAAATGACACGTAGTAGATAAGTAGTGAAATTACTAATCTGTGAAGCCTGCTGAGACTTATGCATAAGCTCAGTTCTCCAAGCAGCTCTGGGGCATCAAAGACATAAGCACATTGACAGAAGCTACACAATATGGAACTTGAACATTTCATTTCAAGGGGAAGGGAAGTGGTTCATGTCGTAGCTTTGTGACTAAATCCCCTTCTCAGACCAGTACTTCAACTTAAAGACATCCATCAGCTTCCTAATGGAAAAATAGTCTGTACTGAAGCACCTTTTGTTGCATTAGATATGCAATAGGAATAGACACAAACTATTTACTAATGAAGTAAACTTACTTGCTATTCCATTCTTGCTGGAGTAGGACTGACCATTTATAACAAGTGTATTGGGTTTGTGTGGCAAGGTTTTGGTAGTGGGAGGGCTACAGGGATGGCTTCTGTGAGAAACTGCTAGAAGCTTTCCCTATGTCTGATAGAGCCAATGCCAGCTGGCTCCAAGATGGACCCGCTGGCCAAGGCAGAGCCCATCAGTGGCGGTGGTAGAGCTTCTGTGATAACGTATTTAAGAAGGGGAAAAAAAACCCCTGTGCAACAGCAACTGCAGCCAGAGAGAGGCGTGAGAATATGTGAGAGGAACAACTCTGCAGACACCAAGGTCAGTGAAGAAGGAGGGGGAGGAGGTGCTCCAGGCACCAGAGCAGAGATTCCCCTGCAGCCTGTGGTGAAGACCATGGTGAGGCAGGCTGTCCCCCTGCAGCCCATGGAGGTCCACAGTGGAGCAGATATCCACCTGCAGCACATGGAGGACCCCATGCCAGAGCAGGTGGATGCCCGAAGGAGGCTGTGACCCCGTGGAGGACCCCACGCTGGAGCAGGCTCCTGGCAGGACTTGTGGACCTGTGGAGAGAGGAGCCCACGCTGGAGCAGGTTTGCTGGCAGGACTTGTGACCCCATGGGGGACCTAGGCTGGAGCAGTCTGTTCTTGAAGGAGTGCACCCCGTGGAAGGGATCCATGCTGGAGCACTTCATGAAGAACTGCAGCCCATGGTGTTGTGGTTTAACCCCAGCTGACAACTAAGCCCCACACAGCCGCTCGCTCACTCCCCCCAGTGGGATGGGGGAGAGAATCAGAAGGGTAAAAGTGAGAAAACTCATGGGTTGAGATAAAGACAGTTTAATAGGTAAAGCAAAAGCCACGCACACAAGCAAAGCGAAACAAGGAATTCATTCACTACTTCCCATGGGCAGGCAGGTGTTCAGCCATCTCCAGGAAAGCAGGGCTCCATCACGTGTAATGGTTACTTGGGAAGACAAATGCCGTCACTCTGAACGTCCCCCCTTTCCCTCTTCTTCCCCAGCTTTATATACTGAGCATGACGTCATATGCTATGGAATAGCCCTTTGGTCAGTTTGGATCAACTATCTTGGCTGTGTCCCCTCCCAGCTTCTTCTGCACCTGGCAGAGCACGGGAAGCTGAAAAGTCCTTGACTAGTACAGCAACAACTAAAACATCTCTGTATTATCAACACTGT
Source organism: Mycteria americana (assembly GCF_035582795.1). Lineage (NCBI taxonomy): Eukaryota > Metazoa > Chordata > Aves > Ciconiiformes > Ciconiidae > Mycteria > Mycteria americana. The sequence continues at coordinate 181,274,193 of NC_134365.1, forward strand.
TTTCAGCACAAATCCAAAACATAGCCCCACACCAGCCACTATAAAGAAAATTAACTCTATCTCAGCTGAAACCAGGACACATGGGAAGGACTCACGCTGGAGAAGTTCGTGGAGGACTGCCTCCCGTGGGAGGGACCCCATGCTGGAGAAGGGGAAGAGTGTGAGGAGGAAGGAGCGGCAGAGACAACGTGTGATGAACTGACTGCAACCCCCATTCCCCATCCCCCTGTGCCGCTGGTGGGGGAGGTGGTAGAAAAAATCAGGAGTGAAGTTGAGCCTGGGAAGAAGGGAGGGGTGAGGGGAAGGTGTTTTAAGATTTTGTTTTTATTTTTTCATTATCCTACTCCAATTTTATTGATAATGAATTAAATTAATTTTCCCCAAGACGAGTCTGTGTTGCCTGTGACGGTAATTGGTGAATAATCTCTCCCTGCCCTTATCTCGACTCATGAGCCTTTCATTATATTTTTACTCCCCTGTTCAGCTGAGGAGGGGAGTGATAGAGTGACTTTGGTGGACACCTGGTGTCCAGCCAGGGTCAACCCACCACAACAAGATAATGAAATACTTACTGGCCTAATTAATGAAAAGGGTGTTCGGTGATACTCGTTTGACTAATCCTAGGGACATATGATACCACCACATTTTTTGAATCACTGTAAAAAAGTAAATATTTGGATGTCAAAATCAGACAGAAATCAAATAGAAAGAGCTAAATGGCTAGAAGACAGTAAAATTAATAAAGCAAACAAAATTGTGTCCCCTCCCAATATTTGTTATGAATCAATATTAATTACTTAAATGCCAGTCATTAAGCTAAGAGACTACATATTTTTGCACCTTTCTATGAGGCTGTCACTAAACAACAGCTGAGTCAAGGACAAATTCAGTACTGAAAAAGGATTTCCCTTAACTTTTCCTGCAGGGAGAAGGTCTTCAGCAGTAAATAAGAGCCTGAAACAGGACATCTGCTTGTTTTTCAGATAAGCAGAAGAGCTAGCCCATACACTACTTTTTAAGTGAAAAGCATCTCCCCACTCATTAGCCCTCAGGAACCAGACCAGAAAAACCCACAGATAAAGAAGCCTAAATTTAGGTATCTGTATGTAGGTATCTACCTGTGAATTAGATGTCTGAGCTCCCATTATAATCAATAGACATTCAGGGTTCAATTCAGTTGCACATAAATAGGTATCTAGGGGATCTGAGGTGCCAAGGCTATCCCACTTGGCCTCCAGCAGACATTTCAAGCAGGCATGAATGTCCTGTACAAACTGTGTCATCTGCCAGCCCTGTGAAGATGTCTGTGATACGCATGTGGGAATAGCAGCTTCTGTGTGGGAAAATGAATCGAATCCCACACCTGCACCAAAAGCAGCAGGAGCTTAGACACCTAATTCACATGTGGACATCTACAACCTGGGACTTAGCACACCTTGCAAGACACTTCAGTGCCTGCAGTATGGAGATCAGTCCCACCTTAGGGGAAGGACTTGTTTACCTAAATGTGGGCACTTAGCACCATTTGTGAAACTTATCCATAACACCTGTGCAGCACTGGTAGATAGGATACAAGGCTTACAGGAGACCTGCAGTCTTCTGGAGAAGCACCCAGAGGCCAGGCAGGATATCCTACTGCAGGGTATCCTAAAATGTGTACATACTGCAAAGGAATCCCACCAGAGCTGTTTGCCTTGTATGACCATAATTCCTTTTCTGCATTGTCTGGTAGTGGTTGAACTACTTCTTGCTCCCCAGATAAGGTACCTATAGCAGGTGGCTGAATAAAATTGTAAGGAATACATGTACCTGTGTTCCTAAATTAATGATGATGGCTCTATCCTCCTCTGACATTACTGCAGAGTGATGCCAAGTAAATGTATCACCTATATACCTGGCACAGTTAGCACTGACAATTTTAGTCCTGGCTAAGTTAAATTGAAATGCTTCCCCTTCCTTCTATCCTTTCCACACTGAGAAAGCAAAGCAGCTAAATTACTGCAAAATTTCCCTGTGTAGAAAACCCACAGTTATGCTTGTACAAGATTTTTTTAAATTGATTTCTGCTGCCAGTAAGAGGTACTGAAATCAAGTTTTGCAGCTCAAGGGAATTAACTAAAATAATGTTGTCTCTGATGCCAGCATATGAAATAGCATAACATTTTCCATTCAAAATTAGGTGTCAGATGAAGGGGAGGACCTATGTTTGACCTTCCTGTGTGGGCATGATCATCTAAATTTCACATCTGTTTGTCTGAAGTAAAGGGCAGTTCTAAGCCTAGCATATACACCTTGTCTACACATGGCTGTCATGACAGCCTGAAACGAATGTAATGAATTTAATTTGTTAAGGGATCAAGTAACTTCAAAGACAATTTGCAGTATGAGCTTGCTCTGGGAAGGCAAGGCATAGCGTTAATTTCCTCTCTCATAATTGAGAATTCCAGAATCACTAGCCTCCAGTATCAAAAAAACTGTATGAAAAGATAAAGGGTGAGAGAGTTTTCAGAACCAATTGCACGTTTGGGTGTTGGTCCTAATACCTGTACGTATGTAAATTATCTCTAGACACTTAGCAACACTGCATTTGTTTTTCACCACAGCTTTCCTGTTCTCAGCTTTCTCATCTGGAATATTTTGGTGGCATGACAATAGCAAGGGTGACCTTTCACTTATCCTTTCACTTATCCTTATCACTTATCCACTGAGGTGGATTGAATCCCCACAGGAGGCCTTCAAGTGCATCTCTCTGTGCATTGAGTAGGCATTCAAGGAAGACAGCTTCACCAGGCACTGAAAACTGACATGGAAATTCATAGCATTACCCTGTGATACGCACCTTTCTCTCTGTAACCACTGGCTTTCACACTGTTCTTCTCACCTTGAACATGGCCCAAAATGACTACCTAAAGCTGAGAACAGAATTAGCTACTTGGCAATTGCAAACCTCAGAAGCTGAGATTTAGACTACCTTCCTTCAGCTGGCCAGCTTTAAGAGAGATTTACTGGCTCCACTGTCAGAGATAGAATGATGAGAAAACTCCTGGGATTTTTGTGTTATAGATCAGGCTGTTGATGGATTATCTTCTGCTTCCTTTAATGCAACAATAATAGTGATGAATTTGCTTATCTCCTCCCTTTTCAAATACTTTATGAAGTTTTTACCACTTCAGTGGTAAAAAAAGCTTGTTTCCCCACATCTTACGTCTCCGTCAATGCCTGCATTTCAGTCCCCTAAAACAGGATAACAATTCTGACTTTTAAAATCTTTCTGTGGAATGGAGAGACCAAATGGAGAAAACTTAACATCTGATCCCTAAAAGCAGAGCTCTTGACTGGACTTGAGAGTCTGGTGATCAGAACCCATTCCTGAGAACAATAAGTTCAATACTATTTTTATTTTTTTTCCACATTCATTGCACACTAGATAGAGTTTTATCAGTGCAGTAGATGAGTTTATCTTGACAATGTGCACATTTGCGTCACCTAGGACTTTTTTTACTGTTTGTAGGCTTACTGCCAATGCAGCTGCATGAAATTCTGTGATATAGTGAAGAACACATAAGCCCACTTAAGGACCCCTTCTTCCCCCACATCTACGGTAGTTCAAGTACTTTACAAGCAACTTTACTGAGTCTCTCATTAACTCTAAAACAGAGGTTCTGGCTCATGTCATCTTTTCCATTGGTACTGTATTTGTACCACAGGTTTTCTCCAGCTGAGAATTTCCTGTGAGGAAGTATGCCCTTGTAGATAAATTAGCTAGCTTCTATCTCAGCTTTCTACTCAGGTCTCCACGAAGTAAGGAAGGCAAAAAAGAAGTAGGGGGCAGAGGAACATTTTCTCAGCAACATTTTTACTTGGCTTTGGATCTGCTCTAACATGGTCTAGAGGAACAGCCAGCCCTTCCTCCAGTCTTGACTTCTTTGTGAGCTGAAGATAGAAAGCACTTCACTGTTTTGAGAACTTCAAGAATGGCAAAAAAAAAGGTTGTACTGAGTGTAAGAGAAGAATATAGCTAGAGCTGGCATGAAAAAATTCATTCCACCTCTGTAAGGTGGATGGTAATATGTACAGAAACCAACATTTCAGAAAATTGGTTCATCTCACTATTCTGTTGAACCATATCCAGACCATTACAGCCCTGTCTCAAGTAAAATCCTTGTAGCTCGAGATGTAATGCTAATAAATGAGATTTTAAATAGGAAACTATTAATGGGTTATCAAAGAGATGAAGACAGGCTCTGCTGTGACTACAGATCTGAGTGGAGGGAAGACAGTGGTTTAAAATCAGCAGAGTATATCTTTTACACATACCATCTCCTTTCATTCAGGCATACACACAGAGTTGCTGCTGAAGGAGCTAAATTAACTCTTGGAATAGATGAGAACAGATCCTTATGGCCCTGGGCTTACAGCAGTCACAGTAGATGCACTATGTCTTGTGTAGCAGGCTCAGTATCTTGGCAATATCGTGTTATTCCCTTCATTTACTGCCACATTTTATTGCTGAGATGCCTGGCTGCTGGCAATCTAGGAGCACTAATGGAAACGTTGAGTTCTGTCCTGGTCCTACAGTGCTAATTCTCAGGCCCTTCATTTTGTATTCAAACATTTTTTTTCCTGATTAATTAACGTCATTAATGCAGTTCTTTTAGTTACTTAATTCAAATTTCCAAAAGCCTTCAAAACTGCCAGTGATAAAGTCAGTTTTAGCAAACAAATGGTTTGAAAGGATACCACATTTTTCAGGTGACAGCAATGAAGTCAATAATGGCATGCATAGGTAAAGTCCATCAAGGTTGGAAGTAATGGTACAGGACAAATAAGAGTGGCTTGTATCAATACTTAGCTGAGGAGAAAAGCACCATAAAGCAAACTTATAAAATCAAGCTGACATGAAGCATATCCACATAGATTTGTGTAATACATTTCCAAGACACTGTAAGTGAGAGTGTATATTTATGATCCCATAGCATCTCCCATAAAAATACATAACTCCCAAAAGCAGTGGGCCCTTTTATTTTGAAAGCAGGGACAGGCCTTTGGAGAACATTAAGGATTAGAAAGAGAATAAGTTACTTCTACATCCCACCAAGATACTCAACATGCCAGAGAAGTATGGTATGGGATAGGAAAGTTCTGCCATTGACAAGAGATTCTGTGGAGCTCAGACAAAATATTGGTACCACTGCCAAATAAAGTGGCTGTGATGCTTCATAAAGAGCCCCCTCTATTTAAACAGTAAACTAAGGATTGTCCCAGTTTCCTTCCTACTATTGAAATAATGTTGCATTTCCCAGGGTTAAAGTTTCTCACATAAATAATTAAAAATCTGCATTAAAAATGATGTCTACTTTGTGTCAGAGAAGAGAGTTATTGGTTTTCATGGTAGAATTGTGCTCCTGAAGATACTTCACCCTTGAGAAAAGCCAGGTTGTTAATTTTTAAAATAAGAAGTTCCTTTCAAGCATGTGTTTCCTTGTAAACAAGCTAGACCACTTAACTAGCTCACTAACTACCGGACTGTATTTTTCTGAAGCATTTAATTTAAAAGTTCTATCAAGCAATGACATGACACTTGAGTATTTTATGTACAACATCTTTTCAATAAACGGCACCCTAACATACCTTGTAGAATCAAGCAATATAGTGAGTTAAATAATAAATGATAACAGCATGAGTCAGAAAGAAAACAGTAATGAAATAGGTGAAAGAAATGTTAAAGGTCTAAGTGAGGGGGATTGAATCCCACTCTTTTCTCTTTAAGCCCTTGTAATTAAATACCCAGTCACCTGAAGGAATATGTATAGCTTCAGAGAAATGCTGCATTTTTCACCCTTAATGAGATATCGTATTGATGAGGTGAACTTAGTAGGAGGTTTCCAAAAGCATGAAGGGGAATGGGAGGCAGGACATGAAGGAATATCATCCAGCCACCAGTGGCTCAGAAAATCCCCCTAAAATATCAAAGGATGCTTTCCTCATGCAACCTGCTGTGATTAAAGATAGCAACTGCAGGTGCAGTGTTGATAGTTGCATTCAGGACACTTGAGAAGTCAGGTCCTCGGGGTCAAGTGTTAAACAAAGACATGAGGTTTGTCTGGCACCTTGTTGTTGATAGCTGACAGCTTTGCCCTGTCAACCTAAAGGAACAACAGGGAAACCTCTAGAAAGCCATGAGAGAACCACCGTCTCCACTGTGAAAGTCAAAAGACCAAATCCAGTGCCAGATGTGAGGCTTTAAACTAAAGAGAATGAAGTTTTAAATCAAAAGAAAGTGAATTTCTCTGAACTCCAGCAGATTGCAGACCAGCAAGTGTATCATTCAGCAGATCTAAGGATGGCTCTTTCACAGCTGTCGCTGTTAACATAAAGTAAATGATCAATGCTGTGTAGAAACAGTACTCCTGCTCTTTCACATCTCTTTGCAGGGAGAAACCTAAAACATACTGAAAATAATCTAACTTTTACACTAAGAACTTTAATCTACAAACCCATGTAATTAATTAAAGCTGAAAATCTGATTTGAGACAACCTTGAGAGCTTCAAATTACGGTCAAATATGATTTAAATTTAGAGGATCTACCAAGACTATCAGTTTAAACTTCAGATTTGCCTGTTTCTATAACAATAATCCATAATGATGTGGCTGTAACTCAAAGCGTCCTGCACCTATTAGCACACCATTAAACAGAAAATGAACTGGATATAAATGTCAAGTGAGATGTTTTCTCTGCTACTTTAACTATGTCATTAACAAAAAGAGAATTGCAAAATGTTAAAACATTTATAACAGAATTCTATGAAGTTCACCATCAAATACCACAATGCTAGCCTCCAGAAATGCTGCTTTTTTGTAAAACTGTAACATTGCCAATCCCGACCGCTAGGCAGGTGCTCAGCTTTCATATCCCTCCTTTCTTCCACTTTCCCCTCTTCCTCCACCCTCCCATCCTGTTTCCTCCTGATCCACCCCACTCCAGGTTGACAGGATCCTCTGAGTAGGTGCAGCTGCAATTTTTGCCAAAGTCATGTTGTCTGGAAACTTGAGTTACCATGAAGACTCCTTCTCCCTTTAATACATAACAGTCAATTACTGTCTTTCATCTCTATCCCTCGGTTTATATGAAATCTCTCTGCTCAGATCATCCTCTCAGCTGACAGCAAATCATTGCATATCACATTAATATATGAGAACGAGCTGAATGTTCATTTAATCACCTATTAAGATTCCTGGAACAGCTAAATTCTGCTCTTGATACTTTCATAGGACTGAAATGTGCTGGGAATGAGTCTGGCTTGTGTGACCACTGATCTCAAACAAGATGGAAATGTACAGTGATTTGTACGTCTCAGTGTTTTCAAACTCATGAAAAAAGCACACAAAATTTCTCGTTGAAGAATTCAGTTAAAATTCTGCTTGCTACTGAATGTCAGTTTCCTTTCTGTTTCTGGATTTACAAAAAGAAATCTGTAACTATCACAAGTCCAATGGACAATAGCCATATTTTCAGATACATCTTGTTATACAATATTTGAATGCAGCTCATCTTATACTGCACAAGGAGATCCTGCTGTTACAGCTACCACTTAAAAAAAACCCTCTTCACCTGCTTTATTGCATGGTTTAAGCTAAAAGGAATAAGTTAAAAATAGTTGAACTGGAGCTGGATCGGTAGCTGTAAATTTGGTAGTGTATGCAGAAGACTGCTAGAGCTTTAAAGGCTTTAATGTTTTTGCCTGATTTTTGACCTGCCTTTGTCACTTTTGATGTCACTCAGCTGGTTTGCCCCTTCTCCCAGGATAAATGAGGGATTCTTGGTGCTTTTCTGAAACAAAGACCCTGTGTCATGTAGCTTGTTCTGGGTTGTATCTCACCAGACGACATTATGGGTATGCTACACACCCCTTCTGAACCATCTGCACTCTTAGTAAGACAACAAAAGTTTAGGATATGTAAATCTACTGACAAGGTAAGTCATTTGTAAAAACTAAAAACATATGGCATCTTATTTGTTAACATATTAAGAAAAAGCTTCAGACCTGGTGAAGATTAATTTCATCTGCTAGACCTAACTATGACAAACTGGAAATGCATCTTAGAAAGGGGATGAGGTTAGAAAGGGGTTCTATGATGCAGTGAAAGACTCATTTTCGCTGTTGTGTTACTCTTTCACCCTCCTATTACTCCGGAGCTGTATTCCCATGAGGGATGAAAGCAACAGTGGAAGGAAAGAAATTTAGGTTAACACAGAAGATAGAGATCACGTGTGGGAATCCTCTTCTTAAATAGAAAGGGATTAAATTCTTACACTGCTCTTACTATACGTAAATTCTGAACAGTTTCTGAGTATATTCATCTCCTTTTAGATTTTGTAGGCTATTGCTACATTTGAGAGAGGCTCTGAATCTTGGAATCTGCTCAAGAGACTAGGAGCAAGAGTGCTTCTGCCTTGCACAGTGCAAATCCTCACTGCTCTTGTCTCATGACAAAAAGATTTGACTCAACTTCAGTTAATCAGCAGGGATTTGGAACATCTGTGTGAGGAGTATGTAGCCTCAATGACTTCAGGCCAACCTGGTAAATAAACAAGCATGATCTTGGGGGTTGATATCATTGCCATATAGATAACAAATAGGGATGAATATAGGTCTCAATGTGTTTCTCAGTGATAGCAAAGAGATTTGGCACTTAATTCAGATTTCCACATTTGGAGGAGAAAAGTGAAAACTAGACCTGACCAAGAACTACAAAAATATCCTTAGGTCCGGATTTACCAAGTTGCCTAAGGACCTCCTCCTTGTTAACATTGCAGAGTATGGTACATTTGCCTATGATTTCTAGGCAAAAACGAGCTCAGAGGAGGACCAGCAGCTGCAGATCCACCCAGGATGTCTGGTGTCCAAAAGATTTAAACGAATGGCCACAGTCCCAACACACAGCAGATATACAGTAGGTTCAATATAGCCAGGACACGCTAGCCCTGCTTTGCACTCTGTGCAATCAGTCTGCACTTCTGCGTATCTGTAACACATATTCTACACACTGTATTTATTATGGAGATGCTCCCCCCATGCACAGTGAATCTCATAAGACCCAAATTCATGTCCTTTCCCAGTCTGAGTGCAGCTGCTGCTGTGGCGAAAACATCTCAGAAGAGCCTCTGAGCAATGAATCTATGCGATATCCTGGCAAGGACATTCCCACCCTCTTGGTGAACCTGTAATATTGCATGGTGAGGAAGAAAAAAACCCAGAGTGCCAGACAAAGACAAATAGGAGGAAACTTCATGCAGAGTTTAGGCCACGGACTTGGGTGAGGGAAACTAAGCTCCAAGTGTAACTCCATCTAAGCTTCATACATTTTACATTACACTCTCAGTGGATGAAGACAAAAGTGTCTGGGAGCTGGAATGAGAGCTGTGTCTTTCACCTTCTGAATGAGTGCTCTGATCTTGGGCTATTATGCCAAAGATACTCACCATCACTACGCAAATACTGTTCCCTACAGACTTGCATGAGAAAAACAGATGCCTAAAATAGGTGAGCAGTATTTTCTCTCGGCACATATCAGAGAGATCCTTCTCATTCTCTTGACTAGGTAGGGTGCTTGCTTTAGGAGGCTTTTAGGTGAAACAGTGCTTCAGTTTGCTTCACATCAAGTACCCAGGTAGGTAGATTGGGTTGCAGATGTACTTTCAAACCTTTATCAGAAGAGTTAAGTCCCAAACTCTCTCCCTCTGTACAGGCTCTTCTCATATCATCAGAGATCTTAAAACAGCATAACTGAAGCAGGTGACAGATGTAAAAAGAATCAACGTATGTAAATAATAAATATTGAAATACTAAATATTGTAAAAAATTGTCTGCTTGTGCAAATTACGTTGTTTAACGTTTTTTAAAAAATTATTTTATACCTGCTCTCACACATCACATGTTCTGTCCTATCCAAATGGTATTTCACACAGCATGGTAAGATGGATGCAGAGTTTCCTCATGTAATCTGAATGACGATATGACTTGCTCTCTTCAGTGCCTTGTATGTGACAAGTAAAACGCAACTCTAATGCATCTACAAGAGAGGGAGATTTTATTTTTTGTCTTACAGATTCAAGGAACTATGACTAACATTTAGCTAATGTTTACATAGTGCTTTGATGCTCTGAAGTGCTCAATTAGTGTGACACTGCAGTGTTTCTATGAGGCCTTTTCATCCAATTTCAGCTAAACTATAACACTATCTTCAGCTTGTATTTGGCCATCATAGAGAATTTGGAAAGTTTGCTATGTCACATGAATATAATAACAAGCTTGAATCCAGAACAGTGATGCTTCTTTGCTTCTAAAGAACTAGCACACTGTTATTTCTTGATAACTAAGAATTACTAGAGCTGCACTTTTCTCATTGTTTTTATTTCCAAACACTTCTTAATCCCTTGCACTGCTGCTGTTCTTGTTTAACAGAATAATGACTGTGATATTAATCCCTGACACTTAAGGTTCCAGCTAACAATGACATTTACTGCTATATCTTTAAGGAAATGAATAGCCTCAAGTTCTGCATTTCAGGTAATAAAACCCTTAGCAACACGAGATTTATGGCATGAACTTCAGATACATTTTCTATTCCTGAGAAAAAAATGATGATTCACATTCACATTAACATTTTGAAGTTTCTAAGTGGTGTTTACAAGGTATGGATAATTAATTATAGGTGCCCATTTTTCAGACCATGAAACAAGTTACATTAACTCCAGTATTAATTCTTTTCCAGGAAAAGTTGTGATTGTAATGGAATTTTCATTATTTTGGCTATCTATTAGAAATCAAACTGAGATAATAAATGACAAAGATATCTCACCTTGAAGAATCACTTTTGTGTAAATTCTCTATGCAATGCTTTTGCAATGCAATGCAAAAAAATCAATTTTCTGATGTGCAGGGGATCTGTAGAGCTATCCGGTAGTTGAAATATGTTTCATGGACCCTCTTGTAACCCTTTCCACATGCAGCAGGAGAAGGAAAAACTTCCGGAAGGAGCTTTCTCTGTCCTAGCACTTATTTATCACTGCATGATCAATCAAATTCTTGGACACCGACGCTTGGCACCACCTCAGAATCTTATCCTCACCCTTCCATAACCCATGGAAGGTACAGCATGAGGGGAGACCCAACAGGGGATTAAATAGATTTGATACTTTGGGAGAAATTATATGAGATCATTACTAGTGTCCTGTGGGACCTGGGATTCCACTTCCATGTAGTTTTTAATGAAGCCCACCATCTGCTATAGCATTAAGCCCCACTGTCTCAGCTTTTATTCTAACAGAATCAAGAGGAAAATCTTCAAAAAGCAGTAATGAGAGGACCAAAATTTACGAAGTATTTTTTTTTCTGTGCATTTGAACCTTAGGGTTGATTGGAAGTTCTGATAAAATATTTTTATTCCTGTTTAAAGTATTCACATCGTTTTCCCACATGGGTTCACACCTATCTAGTAATACATATACTCATTCAGCAGGCTGTCTCTTAGTGAGGGCTGGTACAGGGTCTCCTTTCTCTACTCAGAAGACACCTATAAGTCTTACAGACAGCTAGGTTCCTTTGCTTTTGACTCAAATCCAGCTGAAATGGTCAGTGAGTTTACTGTTCAGAAGTTAAGGACAACAAGACAGTGATCATGTAAGCCTGATTCTTTAGGAATCAAACTAAGAATGTTACTATTATTTAAAGTTGCATAAAAATCTTGGGCAATATGAATACTATCAACCAATTAAAATGCTTCCATGAGTCAGCAGAAAACTCAAACCAATAATTATGAACTTTGTTTCCTTGCAGGTTGCGTTAGCAGGAAAAAAAAAATGTGTTTCCCTTACAAATTTCAAACAAACTCATCTTTCCTCTTCAGATGACCTTACTGTGAAGAACAAAATGTCTAACTTTCCTTTGATCTCTTCTGTAGTGCAGTTATGTATTCGGAGGGAAAAAAAAAGATCTTTGGTCCTCTGAAAACTGATATTGTTAGGACAAGTACAGCAAATGGAATCGAATACCAAATTAATTAATACAGAGAGGATGGTACTGACTGTGACATTTATTTGGTTCGTTAGAATCTTCTTCTTCATGATTAATCATTGAGATGTAAGTTGATAGCAACAGAAAATTTGGGCTCCTCCTTTACCTGAAGATTATGCTAGTTGTTTATCATAAAAGCCAGTGTCGTAACTTGTATTTACAGTGATGGAAAAAATTGACTTTCAGAGGACTTCATAATTAAGCATTAACAGTAGACACTTTCTTTGTAGCTAGAAATTAAAGAAACATATTACCACATCTGGGAACATTCTTAAAGCAGTAAATGCTTTTGCGCGTAGTTGGTGCTGATGAAGGTAATAAAATTTACATTTAGATGTTTTGATACTTTTCAAGTTTCTGCTTAGGTGTCCAGCTATACAACACTACATGCTCACCAGCAGAAGACTAATTCTGAGCATCAGTCCCAGATGATTTAATAGATTACGGAATTGTGCAATACCACTTCATTCTCTGCAATAGCTATAACACCAAGTCTGGGTAGTATTCAATAATCATACCATTAATTCATTTATTTATTATAGTGTCATTATTTCCACCAACAAGACTGTGACATTCATATAAATGCCATTTCTGTAACTTCACAATTCTGCAACATATTACAAATTGCAGCCAGTAGTTTTCTGGAAATGTCAAATTTCCTGTTTCTGCAACATATTGTCAGACTGAATTACAATGCTAGAGATGGTAAAAGCTAGCCTGTTTCTCACATGTGGAAAAAAAACATTGCTAGAAGAAAAACCAAAGCTAGAACCTTTGCTAACACTTGTCTGATAATCTGTGAAATGTCTTCACAGCTATTACCTTGTTTGAAATAGAGAAGAAATCGCTAGTTTGGAACTAAATATTGCATAACAAGGAAAGATTTCTTGGATGTAACACAGCTGGACTCACTGCATTCAGTGCTTTTTTTTCCTAATAATGTTAATTAATTCCATTTGGTTGAATATGAACATTTATGTTAATTTCCCATTTTTCCTATATGGGTCAGAGAGTTGGATACCTACCTAATAAAATATTTGAGTGTAAAGACCTGAAAAACGCCTATAAAGGTGGCCTTCAGTTGTTCCCTCCTTTCTTCTGCAATGCTAGGATTCAATAAAACTATGACTTGGTTAGACATCCATACACCTGCCATAGCCTTTGCCTGTCTCTCCAGCCTCCAGTCAGGTACTGACTGGTATCTTTGTGCCCACTAGGTACTGTGCCGGAAACAGCAATGAAACCCAGAAATAGAACAAGAACTGACATTCTGCTCTTCCACATAGTTAAACTTCTGTTATGGCTGGGGGAAAAAAAAAAGAAAGAAAGAAAAAAGGTTAACTATTAGCAAAATAACCAAGGGGAAAGTCTTGAAGAGATACTCTTCATAAAAGAAATACTAGCAAGAACGTTTAACTTGACTGTGTGGCTAAAATGACTAAATAGTATTCAGCATGTAATCATCACTCAGTTCTTGAGATCACTCCAACCCTTATTAGATGGGCATTTGCTTTGGGGTCAAACATCTTTAAAGCTGTACAAAGGAGCATAGACTTGCCACAGAGTCTTCTCTGATGTTTCTGTGCTCCCTTGGAATTACATTTTCAAAGACTGGGAGACTCACAAGTCTTCTTACAATAACAGTGTTCACAATGGAAAGAAACTCCATATTTCTACACAATCTGTCCAACACTGAGGCTTCTGTCCAGAAATTAGTAAGTTTTTTTCAGGTTGTAACAAAATATTGAGGAGAATTGTTTAAAGACTGTATCATTTTTATATTGCAAAATAAGGAGGCCTTGGAAATACAGAAAGAATCTGTCTTGCGACATCCTACAGAAGCGGTGAGATAAAAGAATAGGATTTAAGCTTAAGATAAAAATAAGAGACCATCATGTAGCGATCTTATGAGTGATCTTATGAGTGAGCAGCAGAATATCACTGCACTTGCCTGACTGGACATGTCTTATGTCCTGGGACTCATGCTTATGAAAACTATCGTACTGTTTCAGATGGTTATAATTATCTATATATTTAACATGCTTCTTCCTTCTATCCTACATTGTACCAAGACAACTTCTTCCCTAGAATTTTCCTGACCTTGAAGATACAGCATTGTTTACATCAATGTCTTTTGATCCCAAACAGCATCTGTCAAACTAAACAAGTTAAGCTCCATAAATCTGAGACAGCAGGTCTAGCTTTTCAGATAACACAGGATTTCATTCACTCTGAAAAATGGGATTATACCTAATACAGCTTTGCATCAAGCTAAAAATAAAAGAGCTCAAATGCATCAGTTCTTTTTTCCTTTTAACAGTACAATTGAGCAACAGGCTTATTATTTTTACAGGTATGGATCACTTGGGGCCTGACCACTGAAGACAAAGAAAAGTCTCCCTGTAACATCTTTGGGCTTTGAGCTCTTGGGGTAGATACCTACCCTTTCTTTTTCCTGAAAAACAGGTTATTCCCTGTATAGATGTTTTCTATTATCAATAACTAACTGGTTGTATAGCTTTACATCTGTATGCAGCTGGCATACTAATCAGGGAAGATAAGAATGAAAATACTAGGCTGAATTTGAGTGATTGTGAAAGAATGAAATAAATAAACTTTAAATTTGTGTGTCACTGCTAGTAGTAACTCAATAGTACCTGAAAGGAAGACTTAAGGTTTACAGCAATGCACATAGCTAGGATCAGGGCCCATCAATACGTGGAAGTTGTGGGGGGAAGCTAACAACTTGGGCAATATAACATTTGAATGCTGATTTGAAAAGCAGGAAAGTTAGTCCATGTCCAAAATGCTTGGCAACTATCTAACTATGATGGATGATGATGAAATGTAGGAATTAAAAAGATATGACTACTGACTCCCTCATGTTTATCAGTATCTCTGCTTTAATATGGTATACAGACTTAGGTACTCCAGTAGGTCTGACAGCATTAGTCAATGAATTTACCACTGACAGACTGTTCAACTGCTATTGAAACAAATCAAAGCTTTATGTTGTTTGTCTGTCTGGTATGTAATGTCATTTGAAAGGATTCTGATTATCACTCATTATTTCAATGCCATTGTTCTTTCTCTTTGCATTGACTATCTTCAAATTCTGGTTTTCATTGTGACTGGTCATGACTGTTCTTGGATTGCAGAACTATGAACTGGAGTCACCAGAGAGTTTGTCTAGAGATTTCACAGTGGGCTTACACATGCATTGTTCAATAAAGTTATTCATAGCAGAAGTCATATTCTAAACAGAGAAGATAGACAAGAGATAGGGGGAATGCAATATCTTATCCATGTGTGGAGACCAAAACAAAGAGGGAAGAAATAACTGTCTCAAAATTGGCAAGAAAACAGAGCTATGAGTTAAATCCATCTCTCCTGAGGTTTAGTCCATTATCTTCACCACAACATTATCTTCGCTCCCAATTTGATATTCACAATTTCTACTTTCATCCTAACAGATAGCCTTTCTTCAACTTCAATCTGTACAGTGTCTTAATCTGCCAAAAGTCCTGTGCTGTGCTCTTTCCCAGTTTGGAGCTGGTTTTCCTGGGTTTATGCATCCTCCAAGGTTAACCAAAGGTCTTTCTTTTATAGTAAAATTTATTTGGAAAGTGAAAATGCCAGTTCCTGAGAATATTTTGGGAAAGTCAATTGCAGTTCAAACGCATTTCTGTGGAGGCCTCATGAACCATGGCTCTTCTGGCTGTTTATGACTTCCTAAATCTATTTTGCATTGTTGGTGATAAGAGGGATCATAATTCTAATATGATTACTTATTTCTGGGAATAAACTCTGTAAAAGCTACAGCCAGTTTAACATCCATCATCCCATCTGCTTACCAAAACAGTTTTCCTTGAACATGTTGGTCCACTGCTCATGTCCATTCATGGCCTTCCCCCCAGCTTGGGCACAGCTTGGGCCCAGCTCAAGGAATCTGTGTTTTCTCTGATGTCAGAATCTCTTAGTGGGCCTGACCGATGTTATCTACCTGTGAGAGTATCTCTTCACCACCAGAAGAGCTTTCATGATGACTACCTACTATGGATCAATGAAACAGAGCACAGGAAGATTCCCTGGGGGCTAGTATACAGAATCACAGAATCACAGAATCACAGAATCGTATAGGTTGGAAAAGACCTATAAGATCATTGAGTTCAACCATAAACCTAACATTACCAAGACCACCACTATACCATGTCCCTAAGCACCTCATCCAAACATCTTTTAAATACTTCCAGGGATGGCAACTCAACCGCTTCCCTGGGCAGCCTCTTCCAATGCTTGATAACCCTTTCAGTGAAGTAAAATTTCCTAATATCCAGTCTAAACCTCCCCTGGCGCAACTTGAGACCATTTCCTCTCATCCTATCACTTGTTACCTGGGAGAAGAGACCGACCCCCACCTCTCTACAACCTCCTTTCAGGTAGTTGAAGAGAGCGATAAGGTCTCCCCTCAGCCTCCTTTTCTCCAGGCTAAACAACCCCAGTTCCCTCAGCCACTCCTCATAAGACTTCTGCTCCAGACCCTTCACCAGCTTCGTTGCCCTTCTCTGGACACACTCCAGCACCTCAATGTCCTTCTTGTAGTGAGGGGCCCAAAACTGAACACAGTATTCGAGGTGCAGCCTCACCAGTGCCGAGTACAGGGGCACGATCACTTCCCTAGTCCTGCTGGCCACGCTATTTTTGATACAGGCCAGGATGCCATTGGCTTTCTTGGCCGCCTGGGCACACTGCTGGCTCATATTCAGGCAGCTGTCAACCAACACCCCCAGGTCCTTCTCTGCCAGGCAGCTTTCCAGCCGCAAATGGGATGGGGCCACTCTTCTTCAGATAAAGTAAAATGACTCTGTAGCCTCTCTCTCATCATGTGCTATTCCATGCATCCATTGCATAGACAAAGTGCAGACAGCCTCCGTCTTGTCATAGACACGTCTGGTACTGCAAAGGAATAAGCATGTGTATCAGGGCACATACATGACCAAATGCCTATCTATATTCACCTCATGCAAATGTATACGCATTATTCACCTGACGGAGTATACTTTTGGGGACTGCACTTTCAGTCATAGGATGGAGGATGAACAAGCTCCTTGGTCCCTGGCTGTGTTTGAAGGCCCTTGGGAAAAAGAAGAGCAAGAAATGGGCTGAAAACTAGACAAATTGTGCTGGTGAATGATATCTGGCTAGGAGGCCATGTTTATACTCCTGATCTACACTGTGGAGTAATTCCTACAAACAAGAGGACCATAGTACTATGGAACTTAAAAACTGAATGCAAATTAATTACTTCAGCTCAGCTTTTCTTCAGCGGTTTTTTGAGTATTTGCGCAGAGTTCAGCAATTTATTTTCATGCATATACATAAATACGACTAAATAAATCTATGTACTAATCAAGCTATTCATTTGCAGCAGGAGAGAGAGAAAAAGAACAAAAGAAATTGCTAGGAACTATAGGCAACTCCAGCTAACAGAGAAAATAGGGTCCTATCCTCAGCTACCTGTGCGGCCTTCTCAACCTGTTCTCAAGTGGCAGGATCCACAGACATTTCACTGACTCTCAGTACCACACCACACATGATTTAAGTGGACCCTTACGGGACCCAAATCCACAGTTCTATCTACACACATATAAAAAAGTTACTTTAGTGAGAAGAATGCTTTGTGTGAAAATCTACAAGTTAGGTGAACTTTTCATGTACTTCCTGATAATTGATGGGCAACTGAAAAGATCTAAATGCTTTTGTGTATCCCTGGACTTGCCTTTTCTTTCAAGGTATTCAAGATACATCTACACCTCTACATAACAGAAGGCCAGGGAATTGCTTAAGCTCTGGACCCCTGATTGTCCACATTGCCTAACTGCTTGGTGGCTTCCTGTTTCCACCTCACTAACTCATCTCAAGACGATGCCTAGGCTTTCTCAACATAGTTCACTCCAGGGATTCCTCAAAAAAGCAGCATAGATGAGACTTCTTCAGATTTCGCTGTCTCCACCCTCCACAGTCTGCCAGTACTACCCCAGCCAGCTTTGAAGCCTTATATGACTCCGTATACCCTGCAGCCACACCTGAGGACATAAACAATTCACTCTGTGTTTCATGTCATGACACCACCTCTGTGACAGGCTGCAACACAGTCACCACATTATTTCAGACACTTTGAAGTGAATTA
Source organism: Mycteria americana (assembly GCF_035582795.1). NCBI lineage: Eukaryota > Metazoa > Chordata > Aves > Ciconiiformes > Ciconiidae > Mycteria > Mycteria americana. Next base: position 181,292,461 of record NC_134365.1, read on the forward strand.
AAATACATTCACACAACACGTCAGTTATGACTTAGTATCACCAGAGAATATCCAGGGCCAAGGTCTATGTCATGCAGAGATGGCTGTTCTGCGTGTTACCTGGCCTCAAGGCCAGAGTAAGGTCACTGTTTTATCATTTAGTTTTATTGTTATGGACAAAACCAGGGACGGCCTGATGCATTACATCCAGTCTTCCTCTATTACCAAGCATTATAGATGTTTAGTCCAGAAGTTTCAACTTCCACTTTATCTGCTGATACACCCCATAACTTGCTAAAACAAATGAAGCTTTATATGACTCCATATACCTTCTAGACATGCATTGGGTGCAGGCACCCAGGTTTGGCAGCAGGGGGCTGCAGGGGCCTCTGTGAGGAGAGGCTGGGGCTGCCCCGTGCCTCACAGCCGGTTCCAGCTGCTGGTTCTGCTCCAACAGACCCCACTGCAGGGCACGACTGAGCCCATCAGCCAAGATGGGGGCACCTCTGGGAAAGCATATTTAAGAAATGGCAAAAACACTGGACAACAGCGGAGTGAGGAAATATAGTAGGAAAAACAGCCCTGCAGGTGTTGCACCAAGCACCAAGGTCAGATAAGAAGGTGGGAGAGGAGGTGCTGCATGGTGGAGCAGATATCCACTGCAGCCCATAGAAGACCCACACCAGAGCAAATTTTTTTTTTCTGCAACCAATGGAGAGCCCACACTGGAGCACAGGAAAAGTGTGAGGAGGAAGGAGCAGCAGAGAGAAACTGCTACGTACTGCCCATAACCCACCACCCCCATGCCCTCTGTACTGCTCAAAGGGCTTAGCGGAGTCTGGGAAAAGGGGGAGGAAAGGTGTAATTTTAATGTTTGTCTTTTTGTTTCCCACTACCCAAATTAGTATTTAAATATTTATTTTAATTGACAGTAAGTTAAGTTGATTTTCCCCAAGTTGAGGCTGTTTTGCCCTCAACGGTAATTGGTAAGCAATCTCCCTCTCTTTAGCTCAACCCACGAGCTTTCTCATTCTTGTCCTTCCTATTTTCTCCCCCCATCCTGCTGAGGGTGGGGAGCAAGCAGCTGAATGGGTGTTTGGTTGCTAGCTGTCGTGGTTTAACCCCAGCCGGCAACTAAGCCCCACACAGCCACTCGTGCACTCTCCCCCGGTGGGATGGCAGAGAGAAACAGAAGAGTAAAAGTGAGAAAACTTGAGGGTTGAGATAAAGACAGTTTAATAGGTAAAGCAAAAGCTGTGCACACAAGCAAAGCAAAGCAAGGAATTCATTCACTACTTCCCATGGGCAGGCAGGTGTTCAGCCATCTCCAGGAAAGCAGGGCTCCATCACATGTAACGGTTACTTGGGAAGACAAACGCCATCACTCCGAATGTCCCCCCCTTCCTTCTTCTTCCCCAGCTTTGTATGCTGAGCATGACACCATATGGTATGGAATAGCCCTTTGGTCAGCTGGGGTCAGGTGTCCCAGCTGTGTCCCCTCCCAACTTCTTGTGCCCCCCCAGCCTACTCGCTGGTGGGGTGGGGTGAGGAGCAGAAAAGGCCTCGGCTCTGTGTAAGCACTGCTCAGCAGTTACTAAAATATTATTGTATTATCAACACTATTTTCAGCATAAATCCAAAACATAGCCCCATACTAGCAACTATGAAGAAAATTAACTCTATCTAGGCCAAAACCAGCACATTAGCCAAGGCAAATCCACCATAGAGTTCAAAGCTCCAGAAGGAACAATATAGGAGCAAAAGAGATTGAAGGCATCACCAACATCCTAAGTCCCTGAAGTGGGAGCTGGTTAAAAAAAGGCACCCAAGTGAGCCTATGAAATAAACCATGGCCTATGCCAAAGAGGAAGTTGGAAAACCAAAACCAAGAAGGCAACGTTCACTGCCAATTAGGCTGAGGATGAAAGTCTTTTTGACTCCAAATCTGATGATCACATTAATCCTGAGCATGTGAACAAGACACAAGCCACATTTCTCAGACTTTCAGTACCATGTGGAGGGCTAGCACATCTGACCAACATCCCATCTCTGGCCACAGCCTGTCACCGTGGTCTCAGAGGAAGATGAAAAATGCTTCCAGAAGCCAAAATAGTCATCAAAGAAGAGGGGAATGAGGGGGGAAAACCTCCCTGGCCTTTGCAACACAGAACCAAAAGCCTATTGGATGAAACTAACACAATAGGAACAGGATACAGCAAACACAGTCACAAACAGAAGTCAAATATCTGTGAGTCTTTTTCAATATACCATTAAAACAAATAGTGAACCGTGGCTTACATTATTTAATTGCTTTCAAAAGGCTCTTAGGCATGACACTGATGAATGTTACACAGGTCCTCTGTAATATGAAGTTGTTGTTAATTCTATGTTTAAATATTTCAAAGATGTTCAGCAAAGAGATTAAGTATTTCATTGATAACACGTAATTTATTTGTTCTGAAGGTACTTTAGTTTGACTGCATTTTAATTTCAAACTCTTGTCAGCCATTGATTTCCTTGGGATACCAATAAGATAAATAAAGCTGTTAACCAAATGAGATTTACTTATAAATCAAAGTGTGTGTAATAAACTGCAGGCTTTTTGTGTTTGCTACCAAACATTGACAGTGTTAGAAAGAATCTCTATGAGGTTTGTTTCTAATAAACACTAACCAGAATTTAAATAAGGAGATAAACAATAGCTCCCAGAGAAAGTGCTTTTCTATAGCAAAGGGAATGAATGGCAATGTCTGATTTTTGTTACTTCAAAAATAATAATAATTTGGATCATAGGAGACTTATTTTAACTTATCTTTACGGCACAAGCGACACCATGTATTTGCATTGGTAAAGGGGTGGCATCTGCCATTCTTATATAGATTAATACATATCTCATTCTCCACTTTTTTTCAGTTTTTATTGACACAGTGAACAGAATAAGGTACTGTTCATAATAGGGGTTACTTTTTACAATTAGGGGTGGAATTAAATCTTCTGAGGAATAAACCACAGAAAATAATAATGATGGCAAATGTTCAGAAAGTTGAAAACATTTGATTACTTTGGGGAAAAAAAATCAGTGTATTTGAAAAGAATAACAGGATAATCAAGCAAGTCATGTTTTACTATTGCAGTCTTAAGAGCCTTTTGAGTTTCCAGCACAGAAGGCAATTTATGGATCATCAATCTATTATTTGTGGAAGCAAAAGGGAAAAAACACTTTTGTCTAGAGACAATAGTCTTGATTCTGATGTTTTTGAAGCAATGAAAGTATATGCAAGTCTAGTTTATATTTTTCCCTTTTTTTCTGTAGGCGCCATTTTAGAATCTCAACTTACTGCTTACAAATATTATTTGCATATATCAGTAAAATAAACAGACATCTGGCTGCTAACTCTGGCTGGTCCTTTGGAGGTGCCAAATGAAGCTTTTAGGACTAGTAAATATATGGTTATTATACGTACAAGAGCCATAACATGCCAGGTCCTCAGAGTTCATAAGATTTGTCATTTGTGAATAATTGCTTTTGAAGTGGAGGTCAGGAACTGAAGCCAGAAAATAATTGATGCTTGCTATAGTTTGTAAACAAAACTCCCTTGCCATGCTAACTTGATTGTCCCTGTTGTTATTTCCTTTGGCTTGCTTTTAATCTTGTTCAGTTGAAGTAACTACAGAAAAATTAAAAGATCGATTTGGTTTGGGGAGACATATTTTCTCATATAAATACAACATCTTAAGAAAACAATCTAGGGCATTCAAAACTTTTCACATACATCTGGGGATATAACTTTATATTCAAAGGTATAATGTGGTTCTACATGTTCAATAGATATGTAAGAAATTATTACAGCATTTTATTTCATTAGAAAATTCAGAAGTAGACCAGCTATAAAATACTGCCCTCTCTAAATTTACTCATCTTGGGCATCTATTAGCTAGACTTTTATAAAGAAAATGGTGGTTACAGAACATTAAAAAAATCAAGAAAATAAGCTTTCATTCTCTGTTCCTGATCTTTTAGGCCAAACTAAAACCTCAAGAAAACACTACTTCAGGAAGTAGTGATTGTCATTCCAATAAAAAGAAATAAAAAGTGTCTGGATCAAACAAATGGTGATACACACCCAAAATCTTGTTATGAGCAAAAGGGAACATACCGTACATATGGAACTAAGAATATCTTGTTTATCCCATCAGGATTTTAGCAGTGTAGTTATCCAAATCATTAGTCCAGTTTTGATGCTATACATTCAGACCAAGTTATACAGAAAAACCTCATAAATTCTATGCTTTTAATTGTTATACAATAAAAGTTATTATTATCTACCTCTTTCTCCCGGAAATATGCTCACCCTTCCAAAGTCCCTTTGGGTTGGGTTGACAGTGCCAATCTTCTTTCTCCAGCAGTGAGAGGTGCATTTTACAACACGTCATCACCTCCCTGAAGACTTCATTTAGAAGGATATACCATCCATGTTAGTGGGATCCCTTCCTTCTCCGTCTTGGTGTCCACTTGGGGTTATTTTTATACGTCTCTTAACAAGGTCAGTCTCCAGCTAAAGTTTGAAATTTGTCCAGTAGCATGCCTTAGCCCAGACTAACACAAAGGGCTGTTAACTTCTCCCACGATGACTACCCAGGTTTGTCAGACCTTTGCCACATGCAGTATTCCCAGACATGAAGCTACAAGCGGTCAGGCAAGTCACTTGTCCACTAGACAATTATGAAAGCAACTAAGACAAATTCAGGCCAAGGCAAGCACAAAAAATCCGGAGATCCTGCGCTGCCAGGTCAATACAAAGCCTGTGGCCTTCTACTAGCAGTGGTAGAAATCACGTTTACTGTGTTATTACAAAGGAAAACAGTGGGAACAAAAAGGAAAATCAACAATAAAAAGAGCATGTAAAAGAGAATGTAGAAATGGGTCTAGCCTCTCTGAAAAAGGAGAGGTTCATGTAACGGTGTGGCCACAACCATGTCCTGTCACTTGGAGTTCATGACTAACTTCAGGTACTGCTTTTTAAAGACAACCCTTTAAAAACAGTTGAATGCTTGTATGAAGACGATGCCCAAGCATTGTAGTCTCCCTCAAAGTAATGTGATGAAGATGAACCTGTGCAAGCCTGTGTTTGCAGTAAAGATTCTGTAGAACTGATGACAAACTGGTGCTTTACAATATGCATAGTTTGTTGGGAATAAAATAGTGAGCTTTTTTTTTTTCAAAATATGTCAATGCTTTTTGTATAACAAAGTATTAGAATCTGTAGGCTGAGAAAGGATTTTTCATTACACAGGGGCTTCAAATATAATTAGAATTTTGCAATGACCTGTTGCGGTTCAAAGATTAGGGTTAGGAAAACTAATTAAGAATTTTTTTAGAGGGGCAATGAAGTCATTTCATGCAGGCCTATTGCCTCCCTATATTTTAATATCGTTACTTCTTGCATCAATTTTCCACACCGGATCCTGAGAATTCAGTGGTCTGCATCTATTTACAGGAGCTCTCACTGGCATAAAGGCAGATTTAATGCAACACTCCAACAAATAACTTTAATCATACAAGACAGTGGTGTTTGGTATATCTGTGATTAAACTTGATAGGAAATTTTACATTGCAGATAAATTTTGTTATAAAATCTTAGTTTGTCAAAGTGAAATCTGTTTAAATAAAGACAGCCTTTTTTATAAAATGCTTTGGAAAAATGTTTTGACAGTTAAATCCCCCAAAATTAGTATTTTTTTATTTTAAAAGTATTTTCTTTTTAAGACTATACTGGGTCATAATGAAAAAACCACACATGAATTATTTTACAAAGTAATGAAAAAGAATAATGAAAATCAAAACAAAAGAAGTGTTGATTTATATTTAATGAACATTTTTAGACTGCTGATTCACGAACATTTTTTTGCATTTTGAATATTTAATCCCCATTGAGAATGGGAGCTTCCTGTAATGAGAAAACATTTTCCTCCCAGTTCTATTCATGAGTGTCCACTGGGAAATTGCAGTAAAATCTCAGCTATATTGCTTACTGAACTTTGTATTTCTCTGGAAAAAAAAATACAGGGAAAAATGTTTTATAAATTCAATTATTACTAAAATTTTAACTGTTTGCCTTTCTTGTCACAAGAAGTAACCTAGCCAAACCATGCCACTCTAGCCGTCAGTGATCAGCTTTGATGTTGTTCTGTCATCTGCTGCAGGAATCTGTTTCTGATTCATCCCTCTGTTTGAGCCACTGGGTTTAGGTCCAGGCAACATGGCTAAATCTTCACTTTCTTAATCTGTTTTTGCTATGTAGGTGTTGTAAATGATACCATATAGGTATGTCAAGTCCTGAAGTATATGCTGTTTGTCAGACAGTTTGAAGTGAAGTTGGTTATAGGAACACAGTTTTGATTGCATACATGCCTATAATTCCTTTACTGAGAGTGGAATGTATTCTGAACTCTAGAGACAGTTTTCCTTGTTTACCTCACGCTTTGATGCATTGTCATGAAAAAAAAAAAGAAAGGAGGAAAAAAGTGCCAAAGTTTGGTTGAATGAAGTTGCCAGATCTGGAATATGCTGCCCAGCAAATATCAAGTGGTTCCATGTGAGCTGGAGAAATGCAGGTGAGGAAGAGAACTTCAAGGGAGTAGGCTGTCCCTACCTTCAAATTCTACCCAGAAAAGGAAAACACCTGGACTTGAGCAGGTTTACAAGGAGGAGGCTGCTTGCTAACACATATATACGTCTTGCGACAAAGGTCAGCAACTACAGGGAGAAGGTTTGCCAGATAAGGCCAGTTTGGGAAGCGACTCTGGTCTTTAACAGACAGCGTTAGCAAACTACACCAAATTGCTTCCAGTGAAGTTCTGCTCCAATCTAAAATGCACAAAGAAAAAAAATACTCTTTCTCATATTTAAGTTTTTTAGACCAAGTGAAATTTATTCTGCACCCTTGATGAGGTATCCCATCATGCTTAGGCTCAAAATTAGTCTCCTATGTCTCTTCAGCAATTAATATAAGGGCCAAGTAATCATTTCCTCCTATCTGATAAAAGTCAAGTAGCTTTATTTAAATGCCAGCAATCATCCTGCTTCCTGCAGTCTCCTTCCTCACAACACATCCTGTCTCCCCTAATGCACGTCAGTCAAGAATTTTGATTCTAGCACAGCTACTTTCCATCTCTTCGTTCCACCGGGAGTTCTCCACTCTCCCCTCATTCTCCTGGAAAATGAGATTTTATTTGGTCAAAATAATCAAAATACTTCCTTTTTGTCTTAATAAGTGGTGAATTAATTTGACCTGTTCTGCCCTCCTACAGAACCAGCGGCCCCATGGACCTTCAGCCTCTTTGGACAGCAATGTGAAGAAGAGGTACCCAGGTACCCAGAGATGGTGTCTTTCTCATGGCTTGAAGTATGCTCTAATACGTATGCTCCTTTGGCTTCTCAACATAATGAATTCTCACCCTGACCCTTGCTCACCATTTTACATGCATTCACAAAGCTTTCTGCTGTGAAGGCACACAAAATACAGTCGTTCTAGTTTCTGATATTTCAGAATGATACACAGGTTCAAGGCCTTTACAATTTTTAATTTTGGGGGATAGGAGCCATCTGTCTTGTAGCTGTGTGCATTACCTAAGCCAAAGTAGGTCCTATTGCATTCCAAGCAAATGAGCACACTCTCCAACACTTAAAAAGTAGTTACGGTCATTATTTGTCACCAACATCTTCAGTGTGAGAAAAGATACTTTGCCCTTCGGAAAAGAAACAGACCACGGTCCGAAGCACCAAACACCAATCTGACTATGACATTCTCTAGCACAGCTCATAACCAAAAGAAATGCAAGTAGTCGAGCTGCGCTGATGCTGTGATGGCTTAGGGTTGTCTTCTATTGCATGTGCTAACTTTTCTCCAACAGGTTTTTATTCAGGATGTATCCATCCTATACAATACTACACTGTGCAGAGAGACCTTGAACTGGTATTTCTGGAAATAGTAACTCTGGAATTTGAAGCAGGGGTGAGTGCTTACCCCTGGGCTAGTTTTCATCTGCTGTTTTTGTAACTCAGGCTAGTCTCTCTGTGTATCACCAGCAGTGCTGTATAGACAGAGGCGGCACAGCTCTCTGCCCAGTGCTGAACTGCACAATGTAGACAGTTCCAAATGCGAGCAACCTATGGGCATTACCTGCTCATTATTGTTGCTCGTGCACCAAATGTTAGATGGAGATGGAGAGTAGTTATTAAACTATAGGTACATATCATTCAAGAGACCTCTGAAAAAGGAAAAGCTGAAGAATCAGCAATAATTATTTTAATCACCTTTGCCAAATTTATATTTAACCTCCAAGATACATGTATGCTCTAACACATATGCTCCTTTGGCTGTGTAAGGAACACTGCATTTCTTTAAAATGCAAACTTTCTATAGTTTGTTATATTTACTAGAATTATGCTCCACAGAACAGCTGTGTGTATTAAAATGCCTTCAAAAATGCAGTTTTGCAAAAATACTTTTCATTGACGTACACTTAAACCTCTCCATTTTAAAAATCTAATGTGTGAAAATGTTCTTCAAATTTGTGGCCAAATGTCCACACCATAGAGAAAAGATGGAGGGTGTGGGTACATACAGTGAAATACATATACCAGATGTACTTCAAAGTCAAAGACCACACTAGAATACCAAATAATTTTTTTCATGGTGGTGAATATTCACAGAGCTTAAATCTCACCTAATTCCTCGTGGTAAGTCAGTAAGGGAGACAGCAACTTTGAAGGCTTTTGAAGGGCTCACATATGGCTCTTAGAGGGAAACTGGATCAAGCCAATGAATGGGAGATAATACCTCAGGTGGAACTTAAACTCTCTGAATATGACCTGCAGAGAATTTCTAAAAAGCATCCAACCGGTAACATTTTGATCACAAATGTCCAGAGTTTCCAGAGGCTTTGCAAACATCAAAACCAGTATTTGCCAAAGATGCACAAAGATAATTGCACACTACTGGGAATCAAACAGCATGTGGTGAGAGGAAAAATCTGGTGGTTTTATGAACTGTACCTTTCTAGCATCAACCCTAACATGTTAATCTGATAACTTTGTCTACAAAAACAGAAGGAAAGAGCTAAGCAAATTTTCTTCACTTCAGTGTTGTTATTATAGTTGGAAGGAATAAGCAATTCATGGAGTTCTGCATCAAAAAAAAATTCCATTAAGTCTGTTCCAAGAATATCTGGAACTGAGTGATCACAACCAGCATTTTCTTGACACATTTAATAATAAGCAGCATATACCTATAAAATATTTTTGATAAAGCTGAGTTGCAAATTTAAAAGACATTAATAACTCCTTTGGTTAAATGCTAAAAGATCATTTTATTTTTACAAATAGTTTAGAAATATAAAACCCTGGCAACTGAAGCACTTAATTGAAGCAGATTTTTGGTTTAGGTTTCATCAGTTCTATGAATTTTCCATTATATGACTTGCTAAAAGATGCATGATATGATCTGAATGACTGGTGACTGACGTGTCCCAAGGAGCACAATTTTCACTGTTCCATATGAAACAGCTGTCTTATCTAGCATGGACAGACAATGTCCAGCAATTTCCCAATAAGCCACAAGCCTAGACTAGTATTATAGAGGTAAATTTTTAATTTATTGAACTTCCTTTTTTTTTTAAATACAAGATTCCCAAAGGTAACAAAAAGTTTCTCTTCCTTACGAAGATTCTTATGAAAGCTTGAAGTAATCTTTCCTTGCCACTTCAACCTCCTCTATGTATAAGAGAAAAAGGAACAGCTGAGAAACAATAATGAATGTTATTTTCCTTTCCAAAACTAGCTAAGAAGTAAGGAAAGAAATCTACAAGGAAGTGTTTGGGGAACAATATCGAATGTTGAAAACCTGAGAGTTTGATGTTGGCCACCTAAACTAAGTGAGGGACTATGTTCAGGAAGTACCTGAAAAGCTTATACATTGAGGTAAGAACACCAAATATTTCTTCTTCTGGTTCCACACTTTGATAAGCAATTTTCCTGATCAGTCATGTTTGTACTGCATTTTCCATCCCAAGGAATGTCAACATACGTCATAAAACAAGACCATATGCTACCAAAATAGCATACAAATATGTTTCCGAAACAAACAGTTCTCTTCTGGAGTGAAAGACTGAGACCGAATTCACATTGCAGTTTTCCAATTATAATATTGTCAGCTAGAACGTGGAAGATATATACCCAGTAACCAGTTTACTTACGCTAGCAGGTCCCCAGGCGCCGGTTCTCCTATGCCAACAAAAGCTCCATGGCTTAGCCTCCATCCTTCAGGAGGCTGGTGTCAATCTGCCAACAGGAAAGAGTTCCTTCTATCAGCTTACAGTGATTCTCCGTGATGGGACTGTGACTTGGCGAGGACTAGTGTAATGGAGCTCAGCCCTAAGCATGGAAAATTCCAGTCCTGAAGTAATTGATTTGATCAAGTTGCAAGCTAGTGACATTTCAAGAGGCAGAAGTAAGGAGGGGATCAGAGCAAAAGCTGGAATTCATCCTCTATTATAGAGCACATTGTCTATTTGCATTACTGTCCTGGTTTCAGCTGGCATAGAGTTAATTTTCTTCCTAGTAGATGGCATAGTGCTGTGTTTTGGATTTAGTATGAGAATAATATTGATAACACGCTGATGGTTTAGTTGTTGCTAAGCAGTGCTTACACTGGTCAAGGACTCTTCAGCTTCCCATGCTCTGCCAGGTGCGCAAGAAGCTGGGAGGGGGCACAGCCAGGACAGCTGACCCCAACTGGCCAAAGGGCTATTCCATACCATATGGCATCATGCTCAGTATAGAAACTGGGGGGAGTTCTGGGGGGAGTTGGCCGGGGGGCAATGGTCGCTGCTCGGGGACTGGCTAGGATCACTCAGCGGGTGGTGAGCAGTTGCATCACTTGTTTTTCCCTGGGTTTTGATCCTCTCGCTCTCTCTTCCTCCCCCACGTTTTCCTTCTCATTACTATTATTATTATTATTATTATTATTATTATTATTATTATTATTATTATTATTATTGTTGTTGTTGTTGTTTTATTTTATTTTATTTTATTTCCATTATTAAACTGTTCTTATCTCAGCCCACGAGTTTTCTTACTTTTGCTCTTCAGCTTCTCTCCCCCATGCCATCAGGGGGGGCGGTGGAGGGGGAATGGCTCTGTGGTGCTTGGTTGCCGACTGGGGCTAAACCACAACAATTACAAAAATAGGCTGCTTCTTACAAATACATTCTTCCAGTGGGCATCATAAAAAAAAAATCCAGAGATTGACTGGTATAGAGTACCACAATGTAATTATTAATCTTGATACTGACATAGTTATTAGAAGTAAAATGCAAATTTTTACCTGAAAGGAACAACTTAACACTGCAACTATGTATAAAGGGCTATGGTAAAATCTTCATTACTGACTGCTTTTTAAATTGAGACTGCATGTTTATCTAAAAGATATGCTCCAGCTCCAGCAGGAATTAATTAAAAATCTTATGGGCTGTGTTATGCCGGTCAGGCTATGTAATTGCAAATGTCCTATTACAATCAGTTAATCTACTAATTCAGTTTTATATATGCATTTCTTATAAATCCTTGTATCTAAAGAACGGAATCATGATGGGTGATTTTAAATTATTTTAAAGGCTAGAAGAAAACCAAAGGGTTAGAAACTCAGTAGAAAACATAACCTGTAAAACAAAGTGGAAAGGATCACAAAATTATTGACTCAATAATTAATACAAAATCTATTCTCTAATAAGTATACAGCTAACTGAGTTATGTAGACCCAAGCTTTCCTCTTCAGGTGAGCACCCTAAGCACTAGGCTACCCCGTTGTTTTCAATTCTGGGCTTTGTATTTGCGGCTTCACAATAATTCTGTTCTAATGGGAAAAGAGGAATTTGACCCGTCTTCTCTAGCTGTATAGAGTATTTCATGGGACTTGGTGTCACTGCTTCCTCCTCTCAAGCAGAGGAGTAGATCAAATTAGTCCTTGAATTCTCCTACCCAGTTTTTAAACGACAGCTCTCTTGGCTGCTGTGATTTGTGATGGACACTGATGAGTGTCCGGTGTGTTCTGACTCCTGTTAGAAACAATGCAGGGCAGCAAACATTTTGAAATAGGGTACCTTAACTATGTCAGGTACATGTTCAGGCCATCACAAACAAAGAGAATTAGAAAGTATTATTCAAATAAATAAATTCTTATTAATTTTGCCAAAGGATTGGGTCTGCAATCATGCAAATGCCTAAAATGTGTTCCCTGCATACACACTGTACTGGGTCTGGCTGGGATGGAGTTAATTTTCTTCTTAGCAGGCTGTATGGTGCTGTGGTTTAGCTTGGTGACCAAAAAAGTGTTGACAGCACACTTGTGTTTTAACTATTGCTGTATAGTGCTTGCACAGCATTAAGGCCCTCTCTGTTTCTCTCTGTGCCTTCCCAGAGGGCAGGCTGGGGTGGGCAAGAGGCTGGGAGGGGACACAGCTGGGACAACTGACCCCAACTGCCCAAAGAGATATTCCATACCATATAACATCATGCTCAGCAATAAAACTGGGAGGCAGTATTTCCAAAGTAACCATTGCTTGGGGACTGGCTGGGCATTGGTCTGCTGGTGGTGAGTGACTGCATTTAGCATCACTTGTTTTCTTTTCTTTTTCTTTTCCCTTCACTTACTAAAGTGCCTTTATCTCAACCCATGAGTGTTTTCTCACTTTTGCCCTTCCAGTTCTCTCCCTCAGCCTGCTTGGGGTGGGGGAGCGAGTGAGTGACGGGGTAGGGTCTTAACTGATGGTTGGGGTCAGCCCACCACAGGCACAACATTCAAACTTGTCTTCTTAATGCCACATCTAAGTTATTATGGAAACAGCCAAATTTTGGCGATCATTTTGAAAATTATATCTCTAAATTGTAAAAAAATATAATATGAAGTATGCGTTCATATAAGTAACATATATATGCCAAATTTATATTGATGTAGTTACGTTCACTTAAAAGAGCTGTTCCATTTTAAGGTAGGAGAAAAACTAGCTGGAATTTTTGGAGACAAATACAATTCAAAATTCAGTAGGATTTGGTCACCTAAATTCTTTACAAGGAGATTCTTAAAGGCCAGAAAATGCATAATCTGTTCTAAAGATTCATGCAGATTAAGGACTACAGACTCAGACAAAAACCTTCACAGAACGTTATTAAATTAAATAAATGTGCACAAGATATCTGTTCAATGCCCAATATATTGTTCAAAACAATTTTTAGACAGTACTTCTTTTTCCGCCAGGATAGTTTTTAATATACAGGATTTCTCAAAGTATTATGGAAACACATGTGCTTATGCTTGCAGTATATCAAATTACAGCATATGTAGCCAAGATTTGGCTTGAAAAACTGTAAAGAAGCTATGCATAAACATCCCAGTTTGAAAAGCATTTGTGCAGGATGACAAAAGTTAATACCAAGAAAAGTTAAAAATGTGAAAATAAAGGATGAGTCCAATTTCAAGACTTTCCACTTGCATGAATATTCTAAGCAAGAGATACTGCACATGAATTTGTTTTTTCAACAATAAATTTAATCTTTATACAAAATATGCATATAGAGAGGATAAATTTTCAAATATGTAAATTTTTGTGTCATTTTTTATTTCCGTATTCTGAAATATGACTTACATATTGTCAAATGTTTCTGCCTAATACAACCAATCATTTTTTATTTTTCTTAATTTGTGAAATGTCACTATATTCCATGGCAATACAGAAGTGAGTAAGTAAAATAAAATCTTGGCATGAGCAAAATTCACTAATTCACATTTTCTAAAATAGCTCCATAATAACTTTACAAGTTCCATCTCCTTTTAGCCCTGTTAAAGTACTTTTCAGGAAAAAAAACCCCAGACTTATAACCCATAATTCAATCAAACAACATTGTTGTATATAATACCTTAGGGTGATGAAAGCTTATTTTAAATGTGTTCATAGTAATTTCAGACTAATCTGAGCAAGGAACAACTTAGTCTTTTTCAGTGTGATCATTGCCTGTGTTGAACAAGTAACTATTATCAATTTACTGTTACAATGGAAATGGGAAACATCTTAATTTTGCTAGTACTTGTCTGCTTTGTTATTCAGTCTTTTTTTTTCTTTTTTTCCTTCCTTTTTCTTTTTTTTTTTTTGCCTCAGAACAGAAACATATGCCTGAGCACAATATTCCAGAGAACATTTTCACATTGCAATTCTCAATTGCTGTCTCTCCTTTCACAAACACTGCTGTGTATGAATGGAGGAAGAAAGAAGCAAAGTTTTCCCTTTCTCTGGAAAACACATAGATGTCTCAGGGAGAAGAGGGAAGTACTTCGGAAACCGTGAAATTCACCACACCGAAACCAAGTGTTGGACTGGCTTGGCTACATGGTTAATGGAAGTGAGGGGTGTTAATTCAGGGCTTCTTGTAAATGTTAAGCAAAAAAAAGAAGGAAAAAAAAAAAAAAGAAAAAGAAAAACCTGATAACCTCCTCAAACATCAGTTGGTATAAATCAAACACCTATGGAACTGTTACCATTATATCCAATACTCTATCTCCAAGTACTTTCTCTAGAAAGAAAAGAAAAGCATAGAGTGACAACAGCAATACCATCATAACCCGTTCCCAACATAGTCACGCAACTTTCTCCAAATTCCCCTTTTTCTCCAGAATGACAATGCTTGCTTTGAGGAAAATTTGCTAACCACTTTAACTGGTTGCGGGTTGCGAACAGAAGACATCCGGGTGCTCATAGCCCTTGCATGACCACTGCAACTTTAGTGCATGGATGCTCCTAAGTTCCCCAAAATCTACTTCAAACCAGGCAGAAATGAGATGTAAGACAAGTAGTATGTCTATCCACTGTATATTATACAGGTAAACTAAATCAGCACTTTGATGTCTCATACATTTGTGAATATCCACAAATAAGGCTGTGTGGATTTTACTAAACTGGTTTATTGCAGTAAATTACAGTATTTTTTAGATATAAACCATACCAACATAGAATGTCTGCTTAGAGGAACTAGGTTAAATTAGTGCTTCTTTTGTATATACTTTTTTCTCTGGGTTTTTTTTTGATTTTTTTTTTAGTTTGTTACATTTGGAGTGAGAATATTAGACCTTCTGAAATAAGTCTGGAAATTTCATTTAGTCCCAGGCTGAGGTACTCTGGTACTCTGCTTTGCTAGCTCAGCTGTTGGGTAGGTTCTTACAGCCAAAAGCAAGGAACAGCTGTGGGAATCTGAGGTAACCCCTGAAAACTGCCAGAGCCATTTGTGTAAAAACCGTCTGATGACAGCCCTTGGTCCGTTTGCATTTTGCTTATACCAGTGTGAATCACGGGAAACCCTGCTGAGTCTAACAAGCCTTTCAAAAGAGGCTCTGGGCCTCTACAGGAAGATCAGGATGTGCAAGATCCAGGTTTTGTAAAATCTGTGCAAACATAAGGCTTGCCGAGGCCTCGCCTCCATCTCTGAATGAACTACCATCAATTCAGGTATACGTCTGACTCCTTGTCCCCAGTGTGTCTCTCTTTGGGCTACAACATTTGACCTTATGCATAACAATTGCTATGCTAGGTCAGATCGGCAGCAAGGTATTACCATTTCCACTCTATTCCTGAATCCCCTAAGCAGCCAGTTATACAGCAGCCTTCCCCTGGCTAATTTTTGAGTTGATACCCAGTGTTGACTCTGTGCGCTAGGGCACACAACTCGGGCTTTTCACTCTGACGTTTCATTTTTTATTATCTGTGTGTATATTTTGTCCTTTTCTAAAATGCACTAAACCAATTAGATCAGAGGGAGGCAGAGGAGATGAATTTCTCACATTGGTTGTTCTGGGGAAAAAAATCAGTTGTAAATGTCTCCCTTTCCAGCTCTGCTGGAATTCCCTAGTCCTTTATATATCAGGAGAGAGTAATTACAACACTTTCTGTACAATTTATTTTTTCTATGAGATCTTATGGATTTCTTCTTTGCTTTAATGACACTCTTCAGATTGCCTTCACATAGAGGTTTTCAGTGCTTTTAATAATTTTTGCTGTTCATTCCCAAATCTCTATTTCTTTCTACCATATTTGCATTCATGTTTTAAACAGGGTTACACTAAAATGTTGCTCAGCAGAGCACCACAAAGGGAAATGGAGTGGCTTACAGTGTTCTTCTCAAGTGAAAGAAACACCTTGAAGTTTATCATATCTGACACTCTATTATACAGAGGGAATGTCTGTGGGCAAGAATCCATGGACAAGGTTATAAAGTGTTGCATTACCAAAGAATTTATACACCATGAGCTATTTGGCCAAAAATTGCAAATGAAAGAGAAAAACCCAAGAGAGAGAGGTTTTCTCTCCTTGTAGTTGTGAATGTCTACTCTTATCCCTGTTCTGTTACAGTACACAGAGGAAGTGAACATAATTGCAAGTCTTACTCCGAAAAAAAAAAAAATTAGATGCTCATCTAAACAGGAGCCAGGTAACTTTTGTCATTTCAAACTTGCCAATAAAATGAATTTTGAGCAAAGGTGAGAGGATAATTTACCATAAACAATGCATCTGATTCTTTCAGTCTGTTTTTCTGCCCAGAGAAATTCTGATTTTTTTTCTCTGTTCTTTGATTTTTTGACAATTTTCATTTTTTTCTTTTAGTCCTTGGCACAATCAGACCTCACACTAGCTGGTAACTGGTGTTGGTTTTTTAGCATGGTTTCTTAATGATGCAAAAATTAGGCAGCCATGATTTAGGTATGTGACATCTGTCTATCAGTCTGTGGACCACTACTTTCATCCATGCCATTTGGGTTTTGTGAAAACGGGAAGCTAGGTAATCCATCCACTGAAGGAAAGCTGGTGGACCCTGTTTTCCCAGGGATTTGTACTTCGAGTTTAGTTTTAAACTGAGTTATGTTAGTGCAGCAGAATGGTCTCACCCCTTATTTCCCCACAGCCATGTGCCTCTCCTATGAGAGTGCTCTGGTAACAAAGGGTTGAGCTCATCCTTCATCCTGAGCATAGTTTAGTTTAAAAACTGACCAGACACAACACTAAAACATGAAGTGTCAACAACACTGATGCTTGTTGAAGGGTTCGCTTGAAATACTTGTCATTGTAAGCAAACTATATCCCAAGTACTGCTCTGAGGAAATCACCTAGTATCACTTATTGCGCGAATGAAAGGGTTCCTTGCCTGCGAACCTTACCTGTGAACCTTGTCTGCAGCTTAGGCAATTCTGAGTTGACTGTGGTTTTGTGACGTAGCAGCATGTATCTCTTACAGTAAATTAGAGATATATCATCCTTAGTTATATGATGTGTTCTCTCATTAGAAGATTTTGAGTGTGACGTTTATTACCAGATGTCTGGGATTGTCTGGATTCTCTAGAAGGGAAAAACTCACTCTTCCTTTTTTATTTTTTTTTCCCCAAAAGCATGACAGGATAAGGCCTTTTGTAAAAATTAGCCTACTGCAGCCAGGTTTTATAATCTGAACTTGCATCATCCAACTATAATTAATGTTCTTCCAACACTGGACCATATCTGCTGTCTTAAATGAACCTTGCCTGTGAGAAAGCCAGAGGCCTAGTTCAATTTAAACTTTCTAAGATGAAAAGGAGAAATACCTTATTCTTCCTTTTATACAGGTGATGAGGAACTTCAGACTTAGAAACAGAGAATGTCAATGTCCTGTGCCAGTGTGATGCTAAATAAAGTGGATGAGGAAGGTTGATCCATTAGAGGTATTCTGCCTCTTGTCAGATAAATCAAGGAAAGCTGAAAGCTTGTTTGCTAATTTTTTTTAAATAACTGACTGTGGATATGGTAATAGATCAACATAATTTCCCCAAATGAAGAAACACGTGAAGTAAAAACAAATCCTTGACATGCATTTAACTTACCCAATACGAAGCAATAAATAAAATAAGGAGACTGCTTCTGCAGGTTGAAAAACATGGTTGTACTGAAAGACTATGGGTGGATTTCACCCTACTTAACTTCAATCATCTCAGCTGAGCGGAGTGCCTCTGCTCTCCCTGCCCAGGGACTCAAGGGCAATAGGCACCTCCAGGGAACAAGTGATCCATCCTGTCTGAAGTGTCTGTGCCAATGTCTATTGACTGAACTGTTCAAGTGCTTCCTTGACCACCACACAGGGCACCTGAAATTTTAGATGGTTAACATTCTTACGCAGGAGCTAGTTTGGAAAGTAGGAATGATTTTTTTTTTCAGTCCTCTAGGATTTTCATATCTTCTCCAGCGAAGGCAAAATGTAGCCAACAAAAATGAATTGTGTAGGAGCATTGCGTGATGCAAAAATGTCTCCAGTGATTGCAGGGGGTATCTGAGTGTTTTGTACCAGCTCTTAGCTGAGGACTTGGTATCTACCTATAACAGTAATTCCCTGCTTATATTTTGCTCAAGCCATTGTTGAACTATCCTTAAGCGTCTGTGCCAGCTCCATAATTATCCATAATCAGAACTGACACTGTCTCAGTAGTTCACAACAAATGAGAATTAGAAAATACAAGAAGAGTGATTTTTTTATTACTGTAGATTAGGGGCAAAGAATAAAAAGACTTTCTCCATCGAAGTCTGTAAAAGTAATTTAAAAGGATAAACCTCAGTGACTTTACTAAGTCCTTTTCTTAGAAAAAGACTACCTCCTTTTCTTAGAAAGTACAAGTATCTTAAAACAAAATAAAGTTAAGTTAAAATCCAAACATCTCATAAAAAATGTAATTATATTTCAATTACCCCCTGGGGATTACATTGAAAAGGACATTTTGATTCCACTGCCCTTGGCTCCAAAAGAAACAGAATAATGAGAATTCTTGGTATTTGCTGTAATAAAGGTAAGCGGCAAAGCCATTTTCATTCCAAAACAATAATTCTTGCTTTTTGCTTATTTAAAGATTTCTTGAGATTTTTTTTCTCCTCTATCACTACTTCTAGAACTGAGGTCCCATCTGAGCCTTTTTTTCCATTTGCTTTGAACTTCATACTGACGTCACCTCCCCTTTAAGCAGCATTTTGACTCCCAGGTGAGACTCTTGCCCGAAATTCTTTACCTTCATGGCAAGTAATGGTCCCAAAGCAGGGTCTGCTTCAGCACTGTGTGTTGAGGGAAAAGAAGATTATTAACAACTTTCACAGATTGCTTCCTATTTAAATATTTGCTGGAGATAGGGATAGGCTTGATTTCCAGGTGATTGTCCACTGTTGTGCCATTCAGTCGATGTCTCATTAATAATTTTATTACTTTATGCAGTGTGGAACATCACTGGAAAGGTCTGAACAAAACTCGTAACATGCCAGAGAGTCCCAAACTGCAACGATACCCAAAGACTGCTATTTCTAACCTAAAAAAGACTCTGCATGGTATCCTGAAGAAGGCATTTTAGTTACAGCTATCCTTAACAGAACAACAGACAGTCAAGGCTGTTGGATCTCATCTGCCTGCACTAGCACCGGAATGAGTGTTTGGGCACTTGGAGATCTTTGGCTGCCAGTCAGTCCAGCTATGTCCAATACTGCTAATAAAATTAGGCTGGCAGTCTATTCTTGGCTCTGAGGCTTCACAGTGTGGACTGGCTCGTGTCCATATTTGTGTACATATTTACAATGTAAGTGTCTATATTAGAGCTAGTCACCTCAGTCCTTTTTTGTACTCACTGTAGAAACATATGCTTACCTGAATGTGCTTCATCCCGTCCTACAGTAAAGGTCTGAGATAGGTGAGAGAATGGGATGGGCATTTTTGTTACTTGCATCCACTCTACACCTTTACTTTAGGATAAGATGAGTCAGACTTAGGCATGCATCTCTCTTCTGATTATACAGGGAGCCTAGGATGACTGGTTTCGACATATGTAGCTCAGTGATTTGAAACCCCTTCTGATGGTAAGAGGCAGTATTTGAGGCGTACATTGCATGGACTAAAATAAATCTGCACTCAGGAGCAGCACACAAAGGAACAGCCAGCTTGAGATGCTGCCCTAGGATCTGGGGAGTGAGAAGACATGTGGCATGGAGTCAAAGAGACCCAGCAAAGGATGTGGATTTTACTATAGAGACACAGGTTGACCCTAACACCTATTAAACTCCCTTCCCCTGAACAAAAACTGGCAGGAAGCCTTGGCCTACAACTTCATGGTTTACTAGGGCACGTAGGTGGTGGGAGGTTTAGGTTCTCACCAACCAAAATATCAGGGGGATTGAACCAACAGTATCCTCCAACTTGGGTGAGCATTTCAAACTCCTCCTGGACAGAGGTGTGTGTGGAGCGGATCTTACTGGCAGTGCATACGCTGGGATCTCCTCCTTCTCTGCTCAAAATAAAAAGTATATACAATTTGCAAATTTTACCCCCATTGATTCTGAGCAACCAAAAATGTATTCTTCAGTGAACTAAGTATAATAAAAAAATTAATGTAACCCTAGCTTAAAGCCACGGGCACCTCAATTTCCACATAAGCTATGAATTCTCATCAGGGACTCCTAGAGAAAAACAACTACTTCTGTCTTTGGCAAGCTTTAGATTTGTGTTCACTTGCTTTTAAGCCATTAGCTTTCAGATCTCTTGTTAGAGATGATATATTTTACAATATGAGATGACAGTGATTCTTATAATTAAGAATATCAAAAAGCCCTAGTGAGAGGCCTCTCATTTTGATCATTTGCAGGCTTTTGAAAGTTTCATTTGTTACCCTGCTTTTTTCCCAGAAATCAATATTTTGAGAAAGCTTGAGAAAATGGCACTCCAGCACTTCTGACTCTAAAGCTATGAAAAAATTATTTGTACTCATTTCACAATATTTCTGAACCATTGTGTGCAAACACAGTTGTATATAGAGAATAAACTTGTTCAATGTTCTGGTATAATTAAGTACTATGATGATAATTGAAATTCACAGAATAAAGAACTTTTTCAAAGGTAGCAATATATGTGAAAGAATCTGATCCATAAAAAAAGCAATACTTACTCATGTATAGTATCAAAGGCCTCCAGACTGGTGTTTCTCGGCAACATCAGATGGGTGTAGAGGAGAATAAGCAAGGAGAATAGCTCAATGAAGTTACTCACTGAGATTGTTTGAATTTTAGTTGGGTTAAAATGCAGTTAATTTTTGAGTTAGAGAAAAGTAAAGTATTCAAGTAATACCAGAAAATGAAAGGACAGGATACGTATGCGATTAGGAGCTATGAGTCACCTAGCCTGATGAGGAAACAGTAAGGAATTGCTGAATGGGGTGAGTGGATAAGTCTGAGGAAGCTGCTGCTGAGGACATGGTTCTACCTAGTGTCAAGGACTGAGTTAAGGGCTCTGTATGCCCTTGAATCATTCCTAAAGAGCGTGTATTCTGGGGAGGCAATTTGATTGTGTTGTAGATGCTGAAACTGCAGAGGCGGCACACAAGCTGAAAGGGTGTAGAGGCTGCTTCAAAGTAAGCACACGTACAAACGTGGAGGGCAGAGCTAAAATTGCTTGAGCTGTGGTTACACAAAGCAGCAGGAAGCTGATAGCCTCTGCCCTTGGCATCAGAAGTGCACTCACTTCAAGTAGCTTCCCCAAAGCTCCATACAACCAAATGATGGAGCTGCTGAATTACTGGGTTTCAACAGCCCTCAGTGAGATGAAGTGGAGGAGGGGAGTGGCTGACTTAATACATAATTTTGTTAGCAATGCGGCACTAAACGAGGACTAAAGTGAGTACTCCTCAGTTCTTATGAAGTATTATTATAGTGGTTTTCCATAGTTCATTCTTTCTTTTCAAATATTTTCTTAGTCTCTTGCACTTGATGCTTGTGAGTAAGAATACCTCGTAAGGGCAGCCTAGCCCTGGAACTCATCCATCAAGGGCATTCCCACTGCAGCCTCCCCCATCACTTAGTTTCCAAGGCTTTTGCCAGGGCTCAGGATGATTCCTTCAGAGGGAAAATTAAACCCAGCCCCTTTCCTTCTAACAGACTTGGCAGAAGATTTGCAGCTAGAACTATTAAAGGGAAAAGCACCAGGCACGCAGTGTCCAGAGCAGGGAGAAAGCTATAAAAGAACACCAATGAAAACCACACCAGAAACTTAAAAAAAAACCCACCACCAAAACCAACCAACCAACCAAAAAAAAAAAAAAAGACCTCACAAAAAGGCCTACTAGGAGATTTCCACTCAGAAATGCAGCTGAGATACCATTACCGTTACTAAACGCAATATAAGGAAATTACTCATACGAGCAAAAACAAAAAACAAGGGAAATCTCTTACCGAACACATATAAATATTCAGTCACTAGCCTCAATATCAAGTTTAGGCACATTGACTCTTAGAAATACTAAGCATTATTAATTACCAAAACCTGAAATTTGCATTCATACAAATAATCATAACGCTATGAATTCCCTGTGAATCTTTCTATTCTCTATGGAGAAAGAACATCAACCCTTGTGACAATACCCACAGCTACTGGGAGATTTAGTCAGTCACCAAACCATACCCGTCAACCAGAATTCAATTCATTTTACTATATCCTTGTCAAGCCTACTATAAGTTCACCTTGGCCTGCTTGGCTTTTTTTGTGTTTGTTTTTTTTTTTAAATAACTATATAAAATACATAATCTGAAATATATGTGTGAAAATTCTTTGGTTCCACAAAAAAAAAACCCAAACAACTAATTTGAATCAGTTGTACCACCTGGCAAACATATAAAATTTAAAATGCAAATCCCATTGATCTGGTTTGGAGTTTAATGGAATTAAGTTGACTTACAGGAAAATCAGGAATAATTTCAGGCTTTTCGGGGCCACACCACTGTCACTGGTTTAGGGAGAGTGTGAATGTAATTTTAAGCCCCCTTTATCTGACAGGATGGTGTAGTGTCCTAGATTTGGTATCTTGTTTGTTATTACAAAAGGGTATTCAGCTCACACATTCAACTTCTGAAAGTCCACATCAAGCTTCTCCCTGCTGTTAACATGTGATCAATATAAAACATTACTCTGGAGTTTCCCACTGGGTAGTGTTTATTGCTTGCACTACCTAAAGCATTTCCAGGAGTGGCAGGCAGGAAGCTGCTGGTGGCTTCAGGGCTCCCACAACTCACATGCCAAACAAAGCCAGTTTGCAGGGACTTTTTTAATAGAGTCTCCTTTTTCGGAGTCTCAATGATCTGGCTATCAATAAGGAATCTATTTTTATCCAGGCAGCTCCTCTCAAATAAGTGATCCCACTGAGTAGTTTTACTTTGAATTTTAGCATTACAGAGGGCAGATTTCTAATAATTCTCCTTTCCGGGATTTTTTTTTCCCCTTTTCTCTTTACTCTGGCAATGATCTTCCTATTGCCTGTCACTTAACAGAATTCAATCTGATTGATGCTGACTTACAAGATGTCTGAATCATGGCTATAAGCCTTGCTGCATATAGGTCTCCTATTGATTTCGGTGAGGTTTAACATGTGAAAGCAGTGGTGTAGTTCCAGTAGAACTCAGACTCTGGGGTTAAGCTCATAGAGTGCATTTACCCTGCTTAATTAAAGAGAGCCAGGGAGCAAACTTCAGCACTGGATCCCTGCCTGTCCCCGGTGTTGGTTAGCTCACTCATCCAATTTTGGACTGCTCAAACTAGCTCACTCCAAGAGGGTCTAGTCCCAAGCAAAGCAAATGAGAGAAACTTCTCTGGTTGTGCAGAGAAGTTGTGGATGCCCCCTCCCTGAAAGTGTTCAAGGCCATGTTGGATGAGGCTTTGAGAAACCTGATTTAGTGGAAGGTATCCCTGCCCATGGCAGGGGGGGTTGGAACTAGATGATCTTTAAGGTCCCTTCAAACCCAAACCCCTATGATTCTGTGAAAAACAGTGCAACTCTAAGTCAAGGCTAGGATTTGATCAGAATAGACCTAGCCATAGGATCCATGGGCAATGCCTGAGGACAGATGGATGTCTCCAAATGGGAACTGTACATATCAACACATGTTGAGTGGTAAGGTAACTCCATTATATGCTCAATTGAGTAAAATAGACTCATCCCTCCTAAAAGGAGCACAAGACTCTAGTGGTCCCCTTACAAATAAGCCCCAACACATCTTAGAATCACACACTCTTGTAAGTCTTTTTCTCTTCTGGAACAATAAATAGAAATTTATCTTTTCTGTACAGTGGTTCTGCCTTGACAGGCAAGGTGGGGACTGACACCCTCAAATGCACTCTCATCTTGACGTAGCCTGAAGCCTGGTGGCCAGGGCGCAGTCCTTTCCGGTGAGATAAAGGAACTGAACATGATTTTCCAAAGCCTGAGGGTTGATCTGTCACATAAAGGGTAGCGCAAAACCAATATATTTAAAGAAAGCAGCTGGTGAGATTGTGTTTTGTACAGTGCTGCCTACGGTATGCCCTCCTCCTTTCAAGGGGTTTAGAAAATAATTTTCTGGAAAAGGACAAGAAAAGGAAGTTGGAAGAGTTGGGAGTAATGGCAGTAAATGTGATATTCATGGAAAATCTTCATCAAACAGAAAATGAAAGAAATTCCCATCTTTATCAAACCTGCTGAAAGCCAGGATCCCTTTGTCAAAAACATCTGCTGAATGACTCCCATCTGGGCTTTATGAAGATCCAGCTTTCTTGTTGCTTCATGAAAAAAATGCCCTAGAAGGTCTTTACCATAGTAGAATCCAATCCACTAATGGCTTTGAATAGAGATTGTTCCTGAATTAAGCTATGGAAGATAGATCATACTTAAAAAGCATCTTTCCATTCTTTGATCTACAAATTCGGAGGTGGATGGCAAGTAGAATCTCCATTTTAGTCTAGGTTTATTTGAAGTATTTTACATACTTTTCATATGGTTAATGTTTTCTCTGATAAGCCTTGGGCTTTTACTAGAAATAGTTTTGTCTATATCCTCAGAGCAGCATTTAATATAGAAGTTTTACTTTGCACAATTGCAAAATACATTAAAGGAAAAAGGTATGTTGTCTGCATGTTTTAGTCATTCCAAGTTTAGGTGCTCAGCTGAGATTCCCACTTAGGAGCATAGCTGTTCTATGCTTTATTTATGGTCAATAGAAAGAGACAGGCACTTAGGAGAGACTGAGTTCAGTTAAGAACCAAATTGCTCTCTTAAGCAGACTATTTGGACCATGATGACTGCAAGGCAACCTTGGCAATGGTGTGTGAGTTCAAGCTAGATATCCAAGTCCCCACACCTTATGAATCACAATGAAATGTAACTCATTTCATCTTATTTAGGGAAGATTATGGGAGACAGTATGCCACTGCAATCAGTGTCACTTCAAATGTTCACATGAAAGATGGGCGTGATTACTCATGCTTCTACATTATACTATTCTGTAAACTACTCTTATTTGAAACTGAATATTATGGATTTGCAATATAATTGTTTATAACAAATAAAGAATCATATTCTTTTAGCCCTTCTTTTAGAATTATTACAGTATTTAATGTTGTCACCGTATCACTTCAAATTAAAAATAATGATTCAAGCTGAGTTAGAAACAAAAGAACAGTAAATACTATATCATGATACCACACTTTTTGGAAAAACTGTGGGTTGCCATAACAGCTTTAAAGGCTGAAACTTTAGATAATGTTGAGGAATGTACAAGATGTACAAAAACCATACCCCAAAATAATTACTAAATCATAAGCATTCTGACTGTGGAAAAATATAAATATAGGGACCACTGCCAATTAAAGCAAGAAAATAATGCAATAAAATTGTGATCAGAATTTCAAGAATTTCAGTTAATGATAAGACTCTTATTAAAATGCACTTTTGCTTGACCTCTGTTCCTTCTGTAGTTGAGTCTTATTCAATTTGTCATAAATAAATATTATGATTTTTTACTATCTGCAAGTCACTAGGTAAGGAAGGATATACTTTGCATAAAGAAATGCATGTGGGTGGATTGTGTTATTTATATTTTTCTGTAGAACCATAATATGTTCTTCATTGACTTCAGCAGAAGTGCAATGAGACTAATGTCCAGTGAGTTACAGAAATGCAAAATAATTTCCAAACACCAGAAGGTGAAGATGAGGAGACCAGGAAAAAATAAGGGTTCGTCTAAAGACAGTGTCACTTCCTGCAGTTAGTCAGAAATCTCTGAAATGTTTTCTAAATTATTCTATCAGTCTGTGCCCAGCTGCCTTAACAACAAAAAAAATCTTTTCATTAAGAAACCTATAGAGATTGATGGAGGCTGCCAGAGATATTTTATCAAAAGCTAATATAATTTCCCTGAGTGAAAAAAGCCTAAAGAAAACTATCCCCAAATTTTCTGAACTGACCAGAGGATGCAAAGAGAAGATGAATCCTCAAAAAAAGTTTCTAAAGTTTTGCTTAGCAAGCTCCTGTATAAGTGATTATCACATATATAAGGTTAAACAACAACTCTGTACTAGAAACAGATGCAAAGTTAACCTAAAGCCATAGAGATGGTCTGATTGATGCCACAGACATTTAGGCAGTTCAGGGGCCTAATTTAGGAGTGTAGTCACCCTAGGATCTTTATGGAATCAGTAGAGAAAGAGACACCTTTGGAAGGCGTCCCAGATATTAAGTCACCTGACTTGGACAAGCTCTATGTTTGCCCATACCTCTCTTTCAGCTATGGAGGACCCTCTTAGGCTCATCTACTTTCTAAAACTCTGTGATTCTGGTGAGATCTCTGCTTGACATAATTTTGTTCTCAATGTCTCTTATTCTACATACGGTGTATGACATCCTTACTTATCAATGGATGTTACGGCCTGTTAGCCAGGCAATGGTGCCTTACTTAGGATGGAAGGAGCTTATCGTTCCCACTGAAGATGCCGATGTTCCAGACTAGCTCTTTCTGGGTTGGGGCCCAAACGGTTGACAATATTTCCAAAAGGGTAATTGATTCAGGGCATACAGAGAGTAACATCCCTTATCAGTTCCATTAGCACTGGACTGAGACTCTCTGACAGTAGATCTAACCACTGGATTTCACGTCCCAAAACCTGCACCTCTAGAACATGCTCTGGCACACACTGTATCTCCAACACCTTTCCTGCAGAGCAACACCCTGGAAGCAACCTCTCTGCTACCCAAGTTATTCCTCACTTCCACACAACCCCCAAGAGTCCACCTCATGCTCTGCCCCAAGAGTCCACCTCATGCTCTGCCCTTTCTGAGTTTCCCAACAAATGTCCAGGCTGACAAGCAAGTGAAGGAACCTTAGTAAAAGGTATTTGTTAACCACTGGAGTTTTAGCCCCTGAGGAAATACAATACAGTTACATGGAGGTTTTTTTGCAAATAGCACAGCACAAATTTCACATCTTTCTGAATCTCAAGCTACCCTTTCTGTGAGTCCGACATTTGGCCAGACTACAGGTTATCCCATCAGTCTTCTTCACCCCTTCTGTATGTCACACCTTTCTGACCCTCTGTCATGTTGTCTCCCTGCTAATGAGTCAACACTCAGCTTACCTTGGTCTTTGACCCTTGCGTCGTGTCCTACAATACAATTTCATCATTTATGTGGATGGGCAAAGAATTGGAAGTCAATCAGTAACTGGCTTATGACACTTCTTCATTCAAAATTTTCCAGAGGTGGTCCCACACTCTTACTGACCAGATCCATCTCTGGAATTGAATATGTTGTCAGGGCTATTTGTTCCAACATTAAACACAACCCCTATAAGATCAGGATGCATCCTCCTCAGTTGCAACTGGCAGAAGTCTACTTGCATTTTATGTGTTTGACAGTCTTCTATAATTTATTACCTTCAAAAATCCCATTCTGTTCTTTGATTTAATAAAATCCTTCAAGATCAGCTACACTTCTGTTTTGATTGCTTATTGTAGGAAAAGCCAAACCATAATAATTTCTTCTCCCTGAGTTATATAAAACTCAGTTTAGGTTTTTTGTATTTTAGCAAGTATACCTTTTAGCTAAAATGACTAAAGAATGATAGAACAATCATTGTATCACATCCTATTTTTCAGTATACGTTAATCTTTTCAGTACTATCTCTTTTCAAAAATGCCTTTAAAAAATAAAAAATCATATAAGAATGGTTCTGCTACTTCTCTGTCAATTAAGTCCTGCATATGAATGATTATTGTGCTAATGAAACAGGAATAGTAGCTATTTTAAGTTTGATGCACACTGTGAAGCTATAATTAACATTGCACGTTGTATACATTTACTTATCCTCAACCAAAACTGGGAAAAATGTGCTTTCTATTTTCATTGTGCATGTAAACATATTGCTTACGCTAGTGAATAATCTGAGTAAAACCAGAAATGAATTGCCCTGTCAGCATGTCATCCTACAGCCAAATTTCTTGTGATTATAAAACCATTATTACATATTCCTCCTACAGTCCAAAAACACCTACACGCAGATGAAAATGAAACTCCTGCTGAATTGATTCCCACATATCTTTGGTCTATTCCTGATGTTTATGAATGTCCATGATTTCTAAAAAGGAATCCTCCATTTTTCTCCTGACTTTCACACAATCCTTCCATAGTGCTGGTTCAACGACATCATTCTTGGGCGAGCATAGGTTGGGAAAGGGGTCAAGAGGAATGCGACGCAGGCAGTCTCTGGTGCTGCTCCAGAGACTACCTTTTGTAGCTTTAGGATAGTTCCAAAATGTACACACGGATACAAGGAGAAACACTGAAATAATGTCATATTACTGACATTCAGACTCAGAAGTCAGTTATAAAAATGGAACTTGAACTGTAAATGGTCTAAGTCCTTTGAAAATTTACCTAATATCCTTATAAATGAGTTATAGCCACTACCTGTTAGGTAAGAAACCTCTCCAGTCATCTTCTTTCTTCTGTTTCCCACTTCCAAACTGGTATGCAAGAGCTGACCCGGCACTGTACTCGCGTTATACCTGGAGGATTTTCCTGAAAAGAAAAAATCTTCAACTAACCAAATAAATTGTCTCCCCAATTTCTTGCACTGCTGTACTGGCAAATAGCAGCAGTGCAGATCCGGAATTTACATAGAAGTTCAAAGTGGTAGACAGTTAGGCTGCAGGAAAAAGAAATCTGTCCAAACTGAAGGCCAGTTTAGGGCTTGAGATAAATATATATTTATATGATGATTTCCACAAGCATTTTGCATTAGTATACCTGAGGGTAGAACATGACCCTGAATTTTAAACAGTACTCAACTGAATGCTTCTTGAACATTTTCTTGAGCTATATCATCTTATCTTTGTTTAGCTTATCCCTGGAAAAAGAAAAAATCATGTCTGATTTGTCAGAATAATGCGATGTTAGGTTTGCCGGCAGAACATTCAATACACTTTTGAAAAAAGTGAGCATGAGGTATGGCTTCTGCTCTCTCTCGCTCAACTGCTCACCTGCATGGACCCGCACAGTTGTGGTACAAGCAATTTAGGGAAGCAGAGCTTCAAGGCAGCAGGCTCTTTTGGGGTGGCTTATATTCTGAAGGACAACTGGGCATGGCCCTACCCAACATTTGGTTCCTCTGTGACTCTAGGCCTTAAAGAAAAGGAAAGGAAGAAAAGTGATGAGGGAAGTACTGGTCCAGTCCTTGCACCCAAAGGGTGTGAGGAAGCCAAGCCTGCTAGAGGTGGATGTCTTTTATGATTTTTAATAGGAAAAAAGCCTTCAGACATCCCTTCCACCTACGTAAAATCATCATTAGGATTAGCTTCTCCTTATGACCAACATGAATAAACAAACGTAAAACTTTCCACTATACCATCACAGCTCAGAATTAATGCTCCCATAACAGTACCATGAAAATCACTAGCTCTTACTTTTGCACTTATCGCAGTGTAATCTGTTGATCCAGTGCACCAGATGTCCACATGTAAACCACACAGCTGAAATTAAGTGCCACCGCACATCAGAAGGAACACACACAAACAACTGATCAAGGATCAAAATACCCATTTATCCAGAAGGAAGACATTTCTCTCTATACAGCTTCTCCAGTACTAACCTCCCTGTTCTGATCACCAAGTGAGACATCTCTCCTGTTTACAAAATGCCTCCAAAATATGGTCTTGAGAACTAAAATTACTAACTCTACTCAATATTAGAAATCATCACTTTGATAGAAATACAATCTATTTTTCTCACATTCCATCACTAATGCCATCATTTTAAACAAGTGATAAACTAACATCTTCTCTTCCCCCCATAGGCTACAACGACTTTATCACATCCTTCTATTAAATTTAAAGTTTATAGTTTTGTTCGGAGTAATTGCTCTCAGCTTGTGTTTAGCTTTAAAGTTTTCTGTTTCTATTTAATATTTAAAGAAGGATTTATGCACCTGAAAGTCTCTCTGTTTTTCCAGTTTTAAAAGACATTACCTCTTCCTACAAACTTTGACTCATTCACGCAGGAAGGCATCCACCCAAAGAGGCAATAAGCCATGGAACTATGGTTTTGGGGCAAGCAACTCCTCCTCTTTTGAACCTTTCCTTTTTTCACAGGGACTTGCAATTACACAGTGCTTGGCTCCTTTTGGTTTTTAAAATATAAGATTTATAGACAATATTACAACCTGACCTGCTTCAGTACATGGCTGCATGCATTCTTCTTAAGAGAATCCCAGATCAACCTTTTTTCTCCATTTCAGTGAAAATTTCCATATATGCTAAATTGTGTGCAGTGAGCAAGATGCTTTTATGTCAGGCTCCTGGGAGCACAGAGCAAACGGTATTTCCCAACTATGTGTTCTGAAGTGCTGGTAAAATCAGGGCATCAAACAAGACATTGTGAAAGAGGATGCTCAGATCCTGTCCAGAGTGCACGCTCATTAATCAGAAAATTTTTTTATCTTCAGTGAGCTTGCCTGAGTGAGACCCAGTAGGCCTAGCGGTTGAGTCCCATATGTCAGTGAGACTGTTTTGATTTTCACTACTGCATTAGCAATGCTGATAGCAATGCTAATCAACCAGTAATTTTACAAAGGAAATGTTATAAACCTCAGTAATGAACTATACTCAGCGTATGGATGTAGAATACTGTGACAACAAGTTTAGTTGCAGTTACATCTCAAAACAGGTCAGAGGGGAATTGACCTAAGGTTACACAAGCGGAAGTCAGAACTTGAAACCGTGCACTATGCTGAAAGAGCATTTTTACAGTTGTAATGGCAGTGTGAGGTCCCCCCAGCTTGGCTCTCAGCATCATTTTCCTTACCCCTTCAGCCACCCTGGTTTCGCCTAGACTCCTCCTCAGCAAGTACCACGCGCTCACTTATCCCAACTGCCTGGTCCAGCTTTCACCTTCCTGACCAAACCGAAACTCTTACCCTTACAATCTTTAACTCTATTACCCAACTTTTCTAAGCCAAATTCTTGTTCTTACAGGATTTGAGCCCTGTATATCTTTACAATACTAGGGCAAGGGAACCTCAAAGCCCTGTTTTCATTTCTGGTCCTTCTTCTTCCCATGCCAGTCTGTAGACAATGTGATTTGCAGCAGTACTAAGATGCAGGATGCTGTCTCCTTCGTTCAGGATCATGATTGCAACTCTCGAGGTCTTTGCTGTAACAGTCTGCAGCAAAAACTCACTGTACCAGGCCTCCACTGTGGTTGGACCTTTTTTTTTAATTTTTATCTGCAAAGCTCCCTTAAGTCTGTGATGTGCCTGGCAATCTCCAATTATTTTTATTTTCCTCCTTTTTCAAGGTAATAACAAACTAAAGTCAGTTCTGTTGGAATAACAGACAACATTTCAAACACAGGGACTACTCTCCTGAAAAATTTCAGATTTCTGCTCCAAAACATGGTGGCATTAGATCCTCTAAAAGAAGACATCATCCAAATGTTGGGCTATCACAAAGTACTTTTCTGTATGTTCATTTCCAGATGTAAATCACTGGGTGGCAACTGTCACCAAGAAATTGAAAGAAGAGTCTGTTAGCTGTCAGCCTGATGCACTTGGCTGTCTGTGTGGTTATAATGGTATCACAGTGTTTTGGGGAGCTACTGAATCACCCTGTAACAGGAGGCTATCTACTTCTCTGTGCACAAATTAATAAAGCAGTATACAGAAGAAAATATTAGACAACTATACTCCTTGGGTCAATTTGTCTCACAGCTATACTACCATAAATCAGAAATAACTTCACAAACCTCTGTAGAGCTATTCTAGATTTATGCTTGCAGAGCTAAGAGCAGAATCTAGCTCTTTTAGTCTCATGTTATAATTTTATATAGCCAGCTACGGAAACAGTGACTTAAGCAGTAGTTTCTGAAAAAATATCTGCTGTCAAAGCACATTTATTTTTGCAATAGTTTTGACAGCCAAAGGTAAAATACAATGGAATAGTGAGAATATACTGACCACTTTTGAACTCTTTGCTGGCTGTGTATGAGATATATGTGAACGTTCTTCATGCATTTAACATGCAACTTAGGCAGTGGTCTCTCCCTGACAATATCTACCCTGGCACCGTGCCTAGTCTGTGTATTTTCAGGGAGTAGTATGGCCTCTTTCCCTCTTTTTCCTCTCGATCACCTACAGGAAAGATATATTAAAAAAAAAAAAGGCATCTAAATAAAAAGCATAGCCCTCTCCAGTTCTGTCCTACTCAGACATGAGCTCAGTTGTTCTGGCTTTTCCAGAGAGCCAATGGCTACACAGGTCCCCTTCCAAAGAGCAAGTAAGCCAGCTATAGTCTCATATACTGGAAATCTATTATTTGAGAAGTCTGACCTGTGCTCTAATATTTCAGAGGAAAGGACAACTTCTAAATGTTACCTGAAATTACTATTGATTTTATCTAAACTGAAAAACAAAAATTTGAAATTAGTTTCAGGACAGCTTACAGTGTGGTTGAAAAAAACCCCACTTTGTTTGCTACTTCAGAGACATTGCAGTGCAACAGTAACCAGGTGACACTAGTGCATGCCTTATTACATGATATCCCCCTAAAGCAACAGACATTCTAATAGTTATCACCGACATAGATGCACCAGAGTCGCTGAGATTCTTTGTTTCCAGAAAAAAACCCAGCTATTTTTCCATCAAGATTTAGCTTTCTTTCTTTTTTTCAAAATAAATGTAGTAGGTGAAGATAACTTAGATTGTGAACACTGACAGGCAGCAGATAATTGCATGTCTGTGGGTGAGTGGGTGACTATCTGAAACTGAACGTTTGAACTCATAAGCAAGCACGAGCCTGCTGCCTGCTAGCTACAACTGGTAAGGATTGGCTGTAAATTTTGATAACACCGGGATTAAGTAACAGTGGCACGTCCTGATTCCTCCAAGTAATAAAAAGATGTGAAACAGAACCACCAATTAGGAGCTGATCATGCATTTGCTTCTGCACATTGACTATTTAAATTGGGAAATCTGGGGGCTGGAGGACACAGAAAGAAGGTGCTAAAGAACGTGACTGGAGAAAAGATCCTGGAAGACCCTGGAGATCAGAGCACTGCACGGACACTAGTGCTGGGGGATGACCAGAGACCTTGGCTGCTAACACCTGAGACTGGTACCTGTGAGCAGTGGCACAGCATCACCCAACAGGGCTTTCTGTCTGTCCTTCCCTGGCCAGCAGCCACCTCCCTGTGGGGAGGGACATTGAGACCTGGGGAACATAGCACTGGTGGGAAGGGAGGGAGCGAGTGTGTGAGGAAATCAAGCAGGGTAAAAGCTTTAATCTCACTGGTTCTTAAGTAAACCCCAATATCCAGATCCGTTGTGGGTTGTTGTTTACTCCATCTCACCTGTGAAAACGTAAAATATAATTTGCACAACAGTATAATTAGATCCCAGCCAAACCGCATACCCATGTACGCAAAACACAGTATATATATTCACAGCAGAAGACCATGCTACTTGTGCAACGATCAGTGACTCACCAGCAGTGTAGTCTTCTAAATTTAGTCCCATGCCCTATTGAGGAGTTACTCTGACAATTTACCATGGTGACGCTACCCTTATGAGCTTGTTATCACTATGTTCATATTCTCCCTGTTACTGCTGCTGGAAAATAGACATAAATACGCTAGTGTTGTTCTCTTGTTGTCAGCTGTTTTTCCTTCAAATTCTAACTTCTAAATTGCACAGAAAGAACTGAGGGACAGAAACGGAACAAAGATCACTTAATCTTGTTAAATATGGCAGCAAATCACATTTGTGTCAGATTGGTGCAATGAAAAAAGATACATCCCAATACAAACTCCTGTAAATCCACTACCCAATTATTTTCAAACATGGTAAATCAAATTTAATGCCAATATATCTATACATGAAAGAACAGACTGGCTGAGAAAACAGGGAAATTCTACAGAATTATGTGAGTTGTATTTGAACCGAGTTTTGTTTATAATGAAGTCAGCCTTGTTTGCATGGGTTTTTTTAGATATTTTTAAAAAGGAACTGAAAACACAAGTTATTAATAAATATTTTCATATAATTAGACTGTGGAAGAGTCTTTCAGTAGAAATACTGGAAGCTCATTTAAATGCTCAAAGAGGCATTTGAATGAAACTGGGCAAAACACTACAGAAGAGTCTGCATAACGTTAGTCACATCAGTAACTGAAAATGGCTGATGTTCTTTTTCAGACTTTTATTACAAAAACATGGGCTGCGATTAAACAAGAGTCTGTTTTGTCATAAGGGAGGGACAAGTATCCATTAATACCGGTAGTGCTTATTGAATTTCCTTCTGCAAGTATGACATGATACAGCTGGCACAGGCGATTCTAAAAAAAGCAAAGACAAGTGAGGTCAGAACATTGAACTGATGTCAAATACCATTTCTGCACCTCATCTGTTCTCTGAACTAACTGTTACTGCATTTCTTTAAATCAGTAGGTACCCACAGGCTCTTATCATTTCTCTATCAGCTCCAGGGCAGGTATGTATTTTAGCTCTGTCAGGATAATCTGGGTGTCCTCAAGAAAGAGGACTTGATGTCAGCCAAGGTTTTACCAAGACGTTTTCAGCTCTTTCTGAATCCAGTTGTGCAAATCTTTGGTAGTGGTAAAACATTTGCTGTGGATATGGACTGGAAAGCCACTTTCTGTTTCAGCTCTAGCTTTCTCCTTTTAACTTCTCTTTCCTGGTTTCCCCATACATAAGTCTTGCACAATTATTTCAGGACTAGTTCTCCTTGGTTCAAGCAGCTTGACAGAACTGGGCACTAAAATATTTGTCCGTCTGCCTTGTTGCTTGAAAAATTGTCTCCAACAACATCCTTTCTACTGATAGCAGGTTTTCTTCCTCCTGACTTCTTAGCTAATAAGTACGTTACATTATGCTTATTTCTTTACAAGAGGTACTTGAAACATTCTAGACATTTTGCGATTTAGTTAAATAAAATAAGCCTACACAGCTTAAGGATTCAGGCTGCACCAGAGGCCTCATCTTTTTCTTTTCCACACAAAACCAGCTTATTTCTTCCTAAGTACTCTCAAAAGCTTATTTAAATATGCCAAAGTACTCTCTGCTTATAAAATACATCTCTCCAGATGGCTATATGGACAGACAAAAAGATAAAAGCAGTGCTGTTCACAGGTGCAAAGTGTGACATTCTGGATGCCGGTACTATACAATCCCAGTGTAAGACCCTTTCTTAAAGAAGGTAACAGTATTTCAGCTGAAAGCAATAGAATAAAAGAGACTAAAATCCACAGGTGGGCCAGTTCTGTGAAATCCAGAGGACCGGATTCAAAGGCATTAGAGTGGTTAGGGCTTTTTTTTCCCCCTTATCAGAAAAAACTTTTAGTGACAACATCTGATAAGCAACAAATTGAACTAGTTGGAAAGTGGTGAAGCAAGCCAGGAAATATGATGAAGGATAGACACACCATGGAACATATAGAATATCTGGAAGAGTGCCAGGCATGCCAGGAAAGCAGGGCAAGAGGGAAGTCATTAACCGTGTCAGACAACGTTCAAGGACAGCATCTCTCTGTGGGGGGCTGGGGAGGTTGGGAAGGGAAGGGGAGACAGCTAACTGCAGCAGGCTGGATCCAGCAAACCGAGCACTTAGAGCCTGCGGTCCTTTGGAAAAGAGAGATGGATCCTGACACGAGACCAGCAAGACCCAGGGAACACCACAGCCATAAGGAAAGTTCACTTAGTTATTTCCCAGGATTTAGCACTGCAGAATGGTTTTTATCCAGCAACAAATTTGATCCTGTCTAGGAGAAATCCTGCATACATGACATTTGTGTGTGCTGCTTAGTTGCACAACTGCTGCTCTGGTTGCACCACACCACCCAATTTCCTTCCCTATAACCAATCTGCCTGTCTCCTTACCTGTGAGATCTTGTGTCCTAATCACTGAACCACTGGATTTCAGCAGGTTCTTCACCGAACCAGCCCCAATGCTGTACCTAGAGAGCAGAGCTGGCTCTGCATACACTTTACTTTGCTAAAGTAGTATTGTGATGGTCTTTTTATCTTTGCTTTGCATTTCATTAGAGTCCTGTGCCTTAACTTTTTTAACAGAACAATCCCTTACAGCTGATTTGGATGGATGCAGCTATTTTGGAGCACACCAGGGCGAAGGGTTTTCCTTGCATTTCCTCAGTATTGCGTTGTTGTACATGAAAAAACTCAATTCTCATACAGTTCTCAGTTTTCTAGTTTCTCAGTAAAGACCAAGAGCTGAGCTGGAATCAACAGCATTCTGCTGCAAACAACATAATAGACAGTCTTGGCCTCAATATGACAGTGATTCAGGCAAGACAGGCAAAAAGTGAGGGAAAGATATAAGATGTACACCTCACATCAATGTAATGCTTCTTCTTAAAAGTTGAAGCAGAAGAGAATATTCACATTTCTGATCTAAGACTTGCTAACCAGTCTTCTAGGATTCCATCTGGAAGCTGATGGAGAAAAATAGAACCTTCCAGAGGTATTCAGAGCACTTAAATTAGGTTTTGTATTGTAGGAATCTGTACTTCCTTAGTGGATGTACCTAAAACCTCACAAAAGCAGCTGGCTAAAGTGTGAACCTCAGCTTGTGCAATGGGAATACTTCCTCCTCACTGCACTACATATTTTCATTTAAAATTCTTAGTGAAAAAGCTGTGGGAATGCTTTATTCCAGAATTTCAAAATTCTTGTCCACAGGTAAGCAGACTTGATAAGTGACTTCCTCAAACATCAGATAAAAAATTGCACATATGGAGTCCCCTGGTAGGTATTCAAAATTATTTTACTGTGGGCCAACTTGTTAGCATCATGCCTACCTGTTCCTTGCTTACACATAACAATGTGTAGCCCGCATTTTGGTTTGGGCCTCTGCACATTGTAACAGCAGAAACAGGAACACGGCATTTGGTGAAAACAAACCACAAGCAAGGAGTGGATTTGTCTTCCAGCTGTGCTTAGCCTAGAACTGCTGCTGTCCCTTTTGTTATCTGCAAACTGCTTTTCTGCATTCAGTTTCTAAAATGCAATTGCCTGGCAGCTGCCTTCTACCACCTGTTTATTAGATTTCTGGCATGTATGGTTGTTAAAACATATAAATAATTTGGGACCTGCTAACCTGCCACTCATGCTGGGGTCAGTTTTCATTTTGTATGACAATAGTTGCAATTATTTTTGCTTTTTTTTTTTTCCTGGGAAGTTTTCAAACACCAGTGAGTTGGTGAGCAGAAAATGATGGCTTTCTAGCTGTAAAGAAGTATAAGCAGAAGTATGCAGAGATAGCTCTAGGATGTCTACTGCATTACCTACATTGTGCTCAGAGAGAGCTATGAAAACCAGAATGTCTCAGTTGGAAAACAATCCAGAATAAAGGAATATAAATGAAAAAGTAGACAAGCAATGTCATGACAATTCTGGGGGGTTTGGGCTTTTACTTAGTGAGGCTAGAGGTATTCAAAATGATCTGCTAAAATCAGACATCCCAATAGTTTTGCTTTTTCTGTGTTTCTTTGCCCTGGTAGGCCATCCAGTTCATCACTTCATTAGCTTTTTGTTGTTGTTGCTCTTGGTTTTTGGAGAGAGGGCTTAAAGTGCATTACTTTTGTTTCCCTCCTCAAAAGCAGAGAATCATGAAGAGACCACATCCATCCCTCAGTGGCTTGATCTTTCAAAGGCAACAGCTATTAAGCATACTCTGATGCAAACAGCCTCTATAATCATATAAAAATCCCAAATATAGGGATTTATGTAGTGTCTATTATTTCATGGTTGAGATAGGTGAGTACTCATGGAAGGTGGGAGCTTGTGGTAAGTCAGCTGCCATGTGTGACATGAGATGTCAGCAACTAGAGAGAAATATCCAAGTGTTTGACTCCTTGGCCAGGAATCTATTCACCAGTTTATTCTGCCTTTACAAATCCCCAGAGTAGCTCATTTCAGCAAACCTCAAGAATCAATGCATAAACAGGGGTAGACTGTAGGCAAATGTAGTTCACTGTTTATAAGCCAAAACCACAAGAGACTGGGGTTGTACAGGTGGAGCAGACGTTGAGTAGGTCTGAGTGCATAACTGACTCCAGAAAAGGTATGGAGAGCAAAAACCTCCAGTTAAATTCTCTACTAGTATGTCCAATGAATTTGAGAGTGCAGAGGGATGAACTCTAAGGCTATAATATTATTATACTCCATATGGATATAACGTATTTGTTAAGCTGCAAATTACTGATTGGGTCATTTTAACAAAAGAAATTATACATTTCTCATTGATACAGTGTTAGAATGCATAAACTGTTTGCATCTTGCTTTGTCTTTCCCTTTATCTAATAGTTTTGTTTCTCATTTCTGCTGCTAAATTTGACCCTAAAGGTACAAGTTATCTGTGTACGCATATTGATCAGAGCATACTCCTGGTGTCCTGTGCTCATATCATGCAACAGGACTTGAAGGATGTCTTCCTTTTAATACCAAACTGCTGTGTTGTTTAGTACATTACTTGAGTATAATCTATAGGAAGCTGTTGTATGAAAGAAATTAATTGGATCACAGATTTGAGGAGCAGCTGAGGAAACTGGGGTTGATTAGCCTGGAGAAAAGGGGGCTGAGGGGAGACCTTATCGCTCTCTACAACTACCTGAAAGAAGGTTGTAGAGAGGTGGGGGTCGGTCTCTTCTCCCATGTAACAACAATAGGACAAGAGGAAATGGCCTCAAGTTGTGCCAAGGGAGGTTTAGACTGGACATTAGGAAAAATTTCTTCACCAGAAGTGTTGTCAAGCATTGGAACAGGTTGCCCAGGAAAGTGGTTCAGTCGCCATCCCTGGAGTTATTTAAAAGACAATGTAGGTGTGGTGCTTAGGGACATGGTCTAGTGGTGGACTTGACAGTGCTAGGTTAACAGTTGGACTTGATGATCTTAAAGATCTTTTCCAACTTAAACGATTCTACAATTCTATGGAATCATGCTTTTCCAGTGATACGTTTTGTCTCACAGCTCACCACAGCTGCCTGAGGACAGAAATGCTCTTTGTACTAGCCAAATGGGATTGGCTTGTCCCAAGAGTTGCTGAACACCTGCATTCAGCAGCAGCACCCAATTTCCTATGGAGATTCTAGGAACATCTCAATGATGCTCCAAACATCTAAGCCTGCTCCAAAAAAGACTGAAAATTGAGTCTGGTGTCTCATGGCTGCTGAGCTGCAAGTCAGAGATCCCATAGTGGTTCTCAGGGAAAAGAGCAAAATATGAACTTAGAAACTTTGACCAGCATTTTTTCCTTTGGTAAAAGACAGCTTTGTTTGCCCACACAGGACCACTGATGGCCAGCTACCATAACGAATATCCCTTCTGTTGCCCCCATCATTAACTGCCTCCTTTGCTGTTGAGGTCTATTTCTTCCCTTCTCCTCATTCCTAAGTTGCATGAGAGATTCATCAAGTAAACAAGTATTTTAGGTAAAATACCAAGAACCGGGAAAAAATTAAAAAACAAATACACGTGTAAGAGTAGGAGCTAGTATAAATACATACACATTACTCATCAATGAAGTAATTAGTTTATTTACATAGTATGGACTCAATTTTCTTCCAGCTTTTCTTTACAGAACAGTGCTGAAAATACCGGCAAAATGGTGCAAAGTGTGCTCTCATTTCCCCTTTCTTAATAATACACCATGTTACCAACAATTGTGACTAGGTGTGAGGAGATGGATTCCCACTATATCACTTCAGAAGCACATATATGAACTGCTTGCCCGTCTCTGGTCCCCCAGCAAATATTTACACCATGTGAAATGCCAGCAAGTTTTCAAACAGTAGGAGTAAATGAACACTTTTGGTGAAATGGTCTGCAGTGAAATAGCTGGTGATGTTGGAAGTTAAATTGCCAGCGTTAGGCATATAGTTTCAGGCTATCTGTAGATTTTTCACAGTGGTGCTATTGATCTTGAGTTTGAGGCAGCAGTAAATCACAAAAAATCAATGTGACAATCTGTGCAAAATGAAGTGGGTTTCAATAAACACCTCTATGTTAGTATAAATGTGTCCACATTGCATATTTGGAGTAAATGAGCTGCATTTTTCAGAAACTTTGTGGAATAAGAACACTAATGTAGAAAATTTTTCAATGTGAAGTTCAAAACTGTGGAAGGTAAAAGCTTTGATGTTGATGCACAGTTCTGTGGTGAGTTGTAAAGGTTATGTGTCAAAGCTGAGAGTCCATATACATGGACTCTCAGCCCCAACACACGTTGTCTGACGGGTTTTTGCCAGCCATGTGGGCTAGATGTGGGATGCTGCAGGAGAGGACAACTTCCACCTGCTAGACTCCTGGGAGGGCAATTGCTCAGGGGACAGATTGTGCAAACAGAATAGTGAAGAAAAATTTTTGCTCATTCTGCCAGTCCTACAGGGAAAAGTCATGCGTGTCATTTGCTCTGTGCTTTCCTCCACGATGCACACCAAGACCAGACACCCAAGCTCAGGCAGGATGTCAGCAGGGGCTACCAGGACAGGGGTGGCCCTTGCAGGAGGACTGTGACTTTGGCCCTGCTAGGTCTTCTCAGCCCTACCTGCCCCTGCTCCCAGAGTTCCTGCCTAATGTATCCATGGGCTGGAAGTCACACAAGGCTCACATCTGCATCTTGAAGACAGTGGTGGGCCTCTGGAGTTGATATCTCCAACTCCTGAGGTTGTGAAGATGCTATAGCTGACATTGGTACACTGAGGCTGCTATTAAGAACTGTTTCCAGTTTAGGCTTTGGGGTGGGTTTGCCACACAAATGCTCACCAACATGCACACATACACACACACACAGAGCATCCTCAGCCCTTAACTCACCTCCAGCCCCTTGATACCACCCTGAGAGACTGCAAATTTTGGATGCTGGAGAAGGAAAAGGGTTCTCAGCCCCCAGCTGTCAATCTGGGAGATGGAAGCAGGAAGACTGAGGAAAACAGTGAGATACTACAAGCATGAAGAGACTAACTTCTGAGTTGATTGCCATTTCTGTAGCTACTTTGTACTACTGCTGGTAGACATCACTTTTTCTGCACAACAGGAATGTATCCTTCCTTTTTCTCACAATAGCAGTTCAGCCTTCCTTCTTCCAGATTTAGTTTCAATATTAGACCTGGTGAAAAAGAAGAGACTGTTTTAAGTTGGCAGTTGAAAATAAATCTATGAATGCAGAATAGAAACACAAAATGTGAGGGTAGGATAAGCAAGAAGAAAAAAAGGACCCTAAAGAAGTACTGTACAAAGAAAGTTTAAGTGCTGAATGACAACATGCAAAAACTAAATAAAACAATCATTGTCGTAATGGTACAGGAAATAAAAAGCAATAATAAAATTTAGGAAACTTTTAGTAGATCAGACTCCCATTTAAAAACGTTGCTGGCCAGAGCTGTGTGAGTCTGCAGCCAGAATTAGGTTATGCCACTGCAGTAGGAGGTCTGACGGCAGCACGGAGACAGACCCATGCCAGCTGTACCCAGGCACCATTCCCTGTGTTGCCATAGTCTTTTGAGCATCATTGCGAGCTGCCCAGCCTACCAGATACCCTGAGTGATTACATCGATATTGGCACCCCAGCTACTCTGCAACATGGTAGCAAAGATACTGAAATTTAAACTAAGCTGGGTGCGTCAACACAAAACCCTGACAGCATATCTATGGAGCTGCATTGCCTTAATGCACTTAGTGCATTCAGGGTGGGACCTATGTTCGTAATGTAAACAGCAACCATTGTGTCACAGACAATAAAATTTTCCACATATTCAGGTGCAGTTTCTTCCCATTGAAAGGAACAAAAGTCTGATCTTGCAGATTTTTCCACTGGAAAAAGGCTTTTTACGAGAAATCAATTGAACTGAAAGTATTTTCCTTTGGCCAAAAATTATCTAAATGGCTAACATGGTAGCTTGGTGGCACTTTATTTATCTAGGAGAATGACACTGGTCCAGGAAACCAAATGAGTGCTTGGGAACAGAGTACAAAAATATCTCAGAGAATCATTGGCTGAATTTCACTGCTGATGTAAAAGAGTGCAAGACTGTTGAGCCCAGCTGGGCTGTAGTTCCTTATGAGAGCTGTAAATTTAGACTAATATCTTTAACGAGTGAAGCTGTTTCAACACATACTGCAACTTGTCCCTTATTTAATATGAGTGTAATAGCTTTAATTCATCCCAGAAGGCATCAAATGGTGTGAGCAGCACTTTTGCTAGTCTGGTATGAAATGCACTAACAGCTTCATTCTAGGAAGAGTATCAGCATGGTATTATTCTTCTAGAAGATGGTTTCTTTGCATTCCAGTCTCTAGAAGCTGCTCAGAAATATGCTATATAAACCTACATTCCAGGTGC
This sequence comes from Mycteria americana, assembly GCF_035582795.1. Lineage (NCBI taxonomy): Eukaryota > Metazoa > Chordata > Aves > Ciconiiformes > Ciconiidae > Mycteria > Mycteria americana. The sequence continues at coordinate 181,335,247 of NC_134365.1, forward strand.
TTTGGCTTACAGTCTATTGCCTCTCACTTTGGAGGTGTTTTAAAGTCCCCTTCTGCTCAGTAGGAGGGCTTTTTGTACAATGATGCACATACTTTATTAGCTCTTTTAGCAAAAGTTGCTTCTACCAAAGTTCTTGGTGCAATTATGACCAATGCAAGGCAGCCTGAGTACTCTAAATTCTCCCATTGGCTCACAAATACAATTTGACTGGATAGGAATGTGTTGGGGATGGCTTAGGGTAGCAAAGAAATGCTTCTGATCCTATACGTGCCAGCAGTATAAAGAAGTAATTTGATTGTGTGTGTTGCTGTGTCTTTAGATTTCAGAAAGGTTTGAGGGAAGCTATGATAGCTGGGTTTGAGTGGGTATTTGTTGCCAAGATGCATTTGAGACACTTGTCCAAAAAGACTACTGTTCATGAAGTCATTTTGGTCCAGCAGATGTAAATATGCCTGGCATCATAGCACCTGACTCAACGGTAGCTAAAGAAAAAAACCATAAACTATCTGAATATGCTGCTTACCATTTCTCCCATCTTTCCTGTGGTTGAGACAGCCACTGCTAGAGAGCATGGAAGCTGAAATGTTCCCCTTCTCTTAGTCGCATCCTGAATTCTTCTCAAATGCAATGTTAAGTCCTTCATTTTTAAAGCCCTTCATTTCTTCCATGCTGTGCTTCATTCCATATCTAGGCAGTGCTACCAGCCAAGTGTAGATAACCTAAGACCTCATTTTGGAAAGTGAGCGTCACTACCAGCAAAGGGAGTGCCTGTGCTCTTGGAGTATAGCCTGAGAAAAGGCCCCTTTCCCCCTTACATGAGCCCATGCTTAGGTCCACATGTAATCTATTCCTGCATTGCAAGTGGAATAGCAGAAACCACTGGGGCAGTGATAAATTCCTATGCTATCACGGGATTGTATGGTGCGTTCCACTTCTGTGAGACCCCTTGCAGAAATATGAGACTCAGAGGAACAGGAGCCAAAGAGACTGGGTCCCACAAACAGGTTTCTATATTCATTTAATAGTTAGTTTAACTAGAAGTATGTATTTCAGTGGAAAATGGACCTCAATCCAGTTTCCACGTTATCTTTGAAGCCTCTGGCTCAAGAAAGTATCCTGTATTTTAAATGAAGGTCTGGACTGTGCCCAGCCATTTTAGCTCTACTCGGTGGCAGTGCTGTTCTCCACTGAGTCCCCTGCCCTGGGACTCAGCGGATGCCTCTTCTCTTCAGTGGCCACCATCTTTCAGACCCTGGTCTAATCTCACAGCCACACACATCAAGACTTGGCCTTGTAAAGGAAGCTCCACTGCATCTGGCTCCTAACACATCAGGTTTTGAAATGGAGGTGTCTTAGCAACAGAGATTAACAGAAAGCAAATTATCATCAACATATTTTGTTTACAGAGTGGTTTAGCTGTGCTGGACGTAAAGCTAACTCACCAGTTCCTGGGGCCTGTTTCTTTTCAATAACTCCTCTTGGAAGAGGCTTTTGCTGCAACCTCCATAAATTTCAAAAATCAGGTGAGCTCATACTGGGCCCAGTTTGATTTTCAGAAATGAGATGGGTCATACGATTACCACAGTCGGCAAGAGCTGACAGAGGCAGGGTGTGCTCTCCCTTCCCAGCAAGATCATCACCACAGAGCTGGACTCCGAGGATACCATAACCCCGTCGGTACAGAGCCTGCAGCTGCTGCTTGGTTTGCCGCGTTTGCAATTGGGAGGCAGCTGAAGGACGGCATTTATTAGTCCAGAAGTGGCACCACAGTGAAACAGCCATATTGCTTTTGAGACCCACACCTCTCTTTCTTCATTACCCTTGCACTATGCTGTTGGGGCGTGACGGCTCTCGTCAGTATTAGGTCAGGAAGCTTTGCACATTATGTTATTGCATGGCATAAACCTGTCTTCAGGCCTTTTGGAGAGTCAATCGTCCACCTCGGAATTTCCTACAGGTGCCAAAAGCAGTTCTGTGCTCTACAGACCATCTGTGAATCACATCTTTCTGGAGGCAATGCAGACACTTCAGAGCAATGCTAGATGAGATAGCTCTGGTGAAAACAGCTAACACAGGTGGTTGCTTCTTTCCATTTCTAACACAGCCAGTACCTCTGTATGGCCTTGCAAAAGGTCATGCAAACACACCCTGTTTCTCTCCATTCATTCTGGCACTTCACTTGTGTCCAAAATTGCCAAAATGGACTGAAATTCCTAAAACCAAAGTGCTACATCCTTTCCTACGTCTACTCTCAAAGCAAACAGAAACACTATTTTAGCAAATCTTCCTGGTGCCACCATAATGGTCAGTCAGTTTTTACTTTACCCTTTGGACATGGCTTTTTTATCGTTAGAAGGCTCTGGGGTATGCTGCCAGAATCCTACAGCATAGCTACGGGTATGCTATTTCCATTTTCCAAGCTGGAAACACTCCTGACAGCACAGGGCTACAACCACACGTCCTCAGTAGAGTGGAACAGATAAGAGCTGTGCAAAAATGTCATGCGCCGCAAGACTCTTGCTGTGACTTACGGTCTGGCTGCCAACCCATGTTTACTTCTTTGAAGATCTTCACTTTCAAAGTTCTGTTTTGGAAAAAGGGGATGGGGAAAGAAATGTGCTTATGAAAAGTCTGTTAAAGCCTGCAACTCAAATCAGTGAAGGCAGAAAAATGCCCAACCAGCCAGGCACCATAACCTTAACTCCTCCCATCGATGAGAAGCTGTCAAGGCCTGATGCTTCAGGTCAGTTGTACACGGGAGAGGTCAAGGTTAGTTTTGCACAAACTAGGAGGATAGGGCACTTATAATCCTAACCCAAAAGATATCAGGTTATGTGAAAATCAAATCTGGGCTGTAAATTCACTGTCTGGAAAATAACAAAGCAGATACAGGGGAGGACAGTGCCACAGGTCAGTGGATTACACTGAAAACTGCATGTAAAATCACACATAATGGCTGGCACAGAGATGTGGGGTGGGAGGATGAAGCTCTGCTTTGCAGTTTTTGGAGACTGATCCAGCTACTCCATTTCTACTGGCCTAGAGCTTGGGCCAGTACAACCTGCTCCCAGTAGGGATGACTGCTTTTCTCTTTGTCAGTAAACAGGTTGTTCTTTTATGACCATACCTGTTCTTGGAAGGACCTGTGCTCCACTCGTGAAATTAAGCACAGAGGTACTATTTCACAAGAGGTCTTTTGGGGGGTGAACAACAAACTCTTGTGGAGGAGACAGGCACTCAACCTTTCTCAGATAATCTTCTCTTCACACTGCCCTTGCTAGTGTCTCTAGCATCCTCCCTGTGCAAACATAGTGACAAGGCAGTACTGTACCGGTCTGAAACCATTTTTTTATGTCTGTCAGACTGTATTCTAGTTTTAAGCATCAGGAGAAAAAAGAGAAATTATGTTCTCCTTAATGCTGCCTGCTGTCTCTAGCCCTTGACAAGGTTCATCACCTGGCATCAGTGAACTAAAGTTCAGGAGTAAACAAGTCCAGCATGGCACTGAGGTTACATGACATTAGGAAATGAAGGACAAGAAGGAAGAAGAAAGGGACAGTGAAGAAAATGAAGGACGAGGCTGGAGCTTTTGCTTTTGCTTTGTATGGGTAAAAGGTTTTCAGCTTGTTTTCTTTGTGTCCCCTAAACAAGCCATACGGGAGACTGCACATCTGTCATCTATAGATATGCTGCTGTATCTATGTTGGCAGGTCAAAGCAGGCTAGAGCTTCCTCTGCCCTTACTAGCTCTGGACTTGTAAGCTCAAGGAAACAAGGTCTAAAGACACCAGAGATGACTGCACATGAGTTAGTTCAGCTCTGAAGGTGACCTAACCTGATGCTAATCCAGCTCAGCAAGTGAGCCCTGCTGACAGTAACATTTTAGTCATTCAGCTGCAGCACCAGACCATGGGAGCTAGAAGGCTCCCCAAACTAACCATTGGGCTGAGGTTTTTACTATGCAAGTAATTCTTCCAGAATCACTGAACTATTTCTACCTCTTCCAAGTGTGCTATATGTTTATGCTCACGTGATCCTAAGGATCCTTTGTTTCACCTTTAAAGATACTGGCTTAACTTTGCCTTTACAATGAAAAATTGAATTTATTTATTTCCTTGGGGGAAGAGCTCCACTGTGGGATACAGGAAACATGGTCTGACAGATCAGAGGATTCTGCTTCACCTTCAGGAACTCAATAGGAGCCACTGTCATACGGGGAGCCACTCTGCATGATTTTTTCCAGCTACTGCTCTTTGGAAAGTAAGTATACCTGGAAAAGCACCCCTGTAGTGCTGTATGAAATCCAGAAAGGAGCAGAAAGACATATCATCACACACCAGCCCACACAGATTCTTAAAATCAAAGAATGTCTACTGGTGCCTATTGCAAACTCCAGTAGCAAGTGTCCGTATCTATAGCAAATGTCCATATCCTCCCAGCTGCAGTAAATCCAAAATCATGATGTACACTACATACAGACCTGATCCATACATTTCCAAGGCTTCTCTTGTAGGGATTTCAGGTACACTTTTGCTACTTTAAAAAAATATTGTTCTGATCTGGCTTGATTTGGTTTGTTTCCCCAGATAATTTCCATTCATCAGCTGAAAAAAGCAGCAGTTGCAATTCAGCAAAATTTCAGTTGACAAGCTTAGTGGAATGAATAGGTTCATATACAGAGAAGAATCTTTAACCCCAGGGGTGATAAAGACTAGTTGAACATGGTCAAGTATTGACAAACCAAGAAAAAAGCCCTCAATAACATCACACAGAAAAAAAAGTGAATTCTGAAAAGCATATCTGATATTTGGATCCATACCTGTGAATTGAGATAAGGATAAACTTGAGGCCAACTCCTAACTAAAGACAGTTCTGTAAGGAAGGAGGCTACTGCACTTTGGCCCTTGAGTGGCCTGTAAGAGAAAATGTATTTTACAAGACTTGAACAAGGAACTTGATAGCATTTCCTGATACAGAAATTACTAAGCCAAGCTTGTAATGGAGGTGATGGAAGTGAGAAGACTAAGATACACGTGCAGTTCTTGTACGTGCTTTAGAAAGAGAGCTCGGGCAGTGTCAGACATTGAAGCCATATTAATAGGACAGTGTGCAGGGTACAGAAAAGATTTTAGCATGGGGCTTCCTTTGTATTTCACTTTTAAGTTTACTTTATTGTCAGCCTTCTCCAGGCAAATCAAGTTTCAGAGAAGAGACCCTAGATTATTTAGTCAGAGAAATTTTCCACTCTTTACATTCTCTATTCCTTCTGCTTTGACCATGAAATATTTCTTCCATATTCAGCACAACAATGACTTTGTTTTAGACATGTTCTGTCAAAAAAAACAACCAAGAAAGAAAATACTTGCTCTATCATCACAAAGCAAACAATATTCACATATCAAAACCAAAGAGCGTGATCAGTTTATGAAATGGGTTATTTGGCAAAACAAACTGCAATTGCTAGAGATGGGATTTAGTGGTACAAGAGGAGCCCATCCAATTTGATTTTTAAGGTTTTCATAAGTTTCAGCTGCCATAAATCTGCACTGCTGTCAGTAAGACTACTTTGATCTATATTGAATGAGAATTTACACTGGTATTTTCATATAAAGCCTGCTCAAGGAATATCCAGAAACATTTTTTTTTTCTTTTTGTAATGCTGGTATGTGAAAGAAACTGAGATTTTCTGGCAGCATTCTCTGTAAAAGAGGTGAAAAGAAGCCTCTGTTCAACAAAGACCAGGAAGTCAGCCTTATTTTCCTCTTATACCAACATATATTAACAGTTATTCTATTGCAGCTAACAAAGTCTAACCTCCATAGAAGGGAGAGAGGTGGACACACCATCCAGGCTTGAATTAACCTCAGCAAAGGCTGTACAGAGGAAAAAGATGTGGTGCAATACTTTAGAGGAGTGGTAAAAGGTGTATCCAGGCATTGTTATGTAAGGCTGAGCCAGATAGATTATTGGATTACTATGGGTTTTTAATACGCTATTATTATATCACCCTGTGTATTATTTTAGTCTACCTCTTAGATCCTCCCATAGATGAAGGGAGCGATCATAAAGGCCAGCTATGGCCAAGGGAAGCTCTTTCCCTCTGTAGGGGCAACGAAGAGCAAGGTCTGCTCTGCTTGGAGGGTGGGGTGGAGAGGAGGAACGGGCACGCACCACTGCCAAGGCTTCTCTTAGCCTGGGTCTTTGTCATGAATGGAGAAAAGTCAAAGTCTGGCAAGCAAGGGTTGGTCTTTGGGCCTCTTGTAACAGAAGAGGAGAACTCAGAAAGAAACTTGCATGACAGGAGCTTTCGATAGGAAAGAGAAAAAAGCTGACTCCAGAAGGGCAACTTGAGCAGCTGCCCATAAGGGAAGACTGAGTTTGGTGCAGGAGAGTCTGAGGTGAATCTCTTATCTTGAGTTTATCAGCTGCAATAATGACCCATTTGTTCCATGCTGCTGTGTGTCATTTTGAACGCAAGACAATGCTGAAATTATATGACAGAAGCAATTTAGGTGGGGGAGCACTATCACCAGTGCTGCAGCATCAGTGGAAGAAAAAGTTGGAGGAAATTTCAAAGACAAAAAAAATACGTATATTTCACAGCTGTTAGGAAGGTAATTTCCATATGGTCATCTGGGACAGCATGTCTGCGATCTATTACTTGAATCATCTGATATAAAACACCAGACATTTAGCTCCTCCTTTTCTGATGGAGGAAAATGAATTGATTTCTTATTCATGCCACTATTTGTTGAAGTGGGTTTAATAAATTAGATCCCAGAGGGACTCTGTGATGGGTTTTTAAACAAAAATAGTGAAGTATAGCTTAACCTCAGCAGCCCTTTATGCTATGTTTATTAGGCATGACAATAGATTAGATAATTACAGCCAAGGCCTTCCTCACTCCACCAGAATTGTTCACATTAAATTTGGGGTTTATTAAAAGGCATTCTTCAGGAGAAATATGAAATCTCATTCTTTAAATTTTGAATTTTGCTATAAATTTTGACTTTTTAAGGCTAGCTATAGCACAGACTCTTCATTTAAGCCCCTTTCAGTCTTCATTTGTTTAATTTTGTTCAGATGTGTATGTGGAAGCAGAGGTGGTAATGAATAAAAGGTGTGGGGTAATGTTGGAAGGGGATGGTGAGCAGAAGTCACATGAGTAGTAAAATAAGAAGAAAACTAATATTGCCTAGCAACCTAAGGAAAAAAAAAATGTGCCTGGCAACAGAAAGGAAGGACTTAACTGCAAAGAGAACACTTGCCAGGAAAGAGAGACAAAGAGAAAGAAAATTCATAACACAACAAGCCTCAAAAGTGGGGGATGGGAAGAAGCAAGAATTAATAGTTTGGAAACTTGGAAGAGAAAGCCAGCTAGAGCTTGTCTTGCACAGAAACGGCAAAGAGCTCTACAGGAATGGCTATCAGTAATCATTTGCATTGGCTTTTTATGGTGATGAACCAAAACAGGAGATGTAACAAATGTGTGGTCTCCCTTGCCATTATACTTGGAACTTCAAAAGAAAAATTGAACTCAAATAATTCTGTTACAAAAACGTGAGGCCCATTACCTGGGCTAGAAGAAAATACCCATTTATGTTCCTCACAGACTAGGACCTTGTCCTACCAAGGACTCCAGGCTTCTGACAGCGTAGACAAAATTCAGCTAGTAAACAGCAGCAATGCACGATCAAAAAGTGAAGATTTAGATTAGCTGGTAGCAGAAGAGCATGGGCAAATTCACCCTGCCAATTAGGTGCCCTTCCAGGGGCAGCTTAACTGGGGGTTTAACTTGCCAGCAGCATTATGTTGTTGACTGTGTGTGTTGGAAACAGATCAAGGTGCTGACCATCACAGCACGAAAGGGGATGTCTGCCCCCAGTTCCATTAAGAGCAATGGGACTGAAAACCTCTGTGAAAAGAGAGTTTTTTGATAACTTCACTGATGGAAAGCGTCATATGCAGATGAATTTGCAGCTATGCTAATCTTGGCACCAAATGCTATGTAATCTAAAACTTTTCAAAATTCTACTCGTTGCAGCAAAGGTAACAGAGGTTAGCATAAAAGAATTGAAAATAAAACATCAAAAAATGAAAAAGTAATTTATTCTGCTCTGGGACTGCAGTCACTGAGAAGCTTTAATCATAATCATATGGCTATTGCACCATGAGACTATGGGGCAGAGTTAAGGTTGTTTCAGTGGCCTAATTGTATGCACGTGGGGATTTTCTATTATTTGGGATAACTGCGACACTGATGACATACCATGCTGTCATTCATCATGTGTTATTCTGGACACATCTTAACTCTGGAAATCCTTTTTTTAATTTTTTTTTTTTTTTAATTTAGCTGTGGCAACACTTATTAAGTAGAAAATAATTTTTAAATATTCCTCAGAAAATACAGTTATTTCTTCATTTCCCCAGGAAAGTTAAAACTTCAATATCCTAAACATTTTGAATGACACTTTCAAATGCAGGAATGAGGAGGATGTTAGACCTGGGGCATAAGTAAGAGATTAGTAGTTTATATTAGCTCCAGATTAGTTAGCAATTTATAAAATTGAAACTCCACTCCCCTCTAGCTGCTGGAAGGGAAAAGGAGCTTGCTTCTTTTTTTCCAATTTCAGGAGGCTTCTTTAATTAAAAAAAGGCTTTCATTTTTTATAGTCTGCCCCTACTTTGAAGTTATCTTCAGTTACAGCTTTACTGCTATCCTGAGTTTATAACCAACTCATCCGACCTATATCACAGGTCCCTCCTTTACCATTATTTTATACGGGCATTTGATGGCTACATTGTGATTACCAGTCTCTGTTTCTTGTCTCTTTTACTGTAGCTGGAACTGTGCTTACTATGTGTTATCTTAGCTATTTGTACATACTAGATCTTTGTTGTAACAGGGTGCCCTAGCAGGAAGCAGAGCCTTGATTTTCTGACACATTTCTGCTGATGTCTTCTCTGCGCAGAGCAGCAATGCTGTGGAGAGGTAACCCCTGCTGCCTCTTGGCTCTTTTTACTTTCGCTTCTTCTTTTCCATGGCTTTGTGGGAGCCTTGGGAAGAAATGATGCATTGAGAAAAACAATGCTAGTAATTTAAATGTAATGGTCTTTGCTGGTTCCTTATTTCAGACTAAAAAGAAGTATGTGATTAGGGTCATGGTTTTCATTTAATGTATTGTTAAGTTTTATGCAACAAGATGGGCTCAATTATTTCTATGTGAAAGTACTTTCATTTCACAGGTATTGGAAATTATTCTCCCGGATTCCAAGTAAATACCTATTTCATTTTTGTTTCTTAAGAAAAATATTACTATTATTCTTCAACATTTCTGGGCACGACAACAACACAGCAAAGGTTCTTTTTTTGAATTCTGCTACAGCATATTGGAGCATCCTGTAAGAATTACATGTCCTCACATGGCTTTCAGTTTCCATATACCTTCTGTTTCCTGGCTTTAGTGTCTCTGAGATAGCCCATATTCCAGAGAATGGAGAAATAATCTTTGACCTTACTTCTCTTCTGTAAAAACAAACTGATTTGATCTTGCTGATAGGTGGGCTGGAATTTCCAAAGGATAAAATATTCTTTGCTGTTCTTGAGTGTTATAGTCTTTACACATCCCGTAAGGTTCGTTGGATGTTCATTCCTCACAGTATGTTTATTTCCAAATTCACCTAAGGCTTTTTAATAACCTAGGTATAAATTGTCTGTGTTTACTGCTTGGTCATTAATTCACAGATTACCCTCCAACCAGTGACAGAAACATATCCCTATGACATTGTCTCCTTACATACTGGACAGTTTGAATGCATAAATAATTTTATTTTCCTAGTGTTCACTCAAGGTGATGCTGCTCAACCTAGAGCCTCTTGCCACAAGTAGGAAATATTCAAGTACGAAGTTCCTGAGCCACTTAAGCTGCACCAGAGAAATACACCCTCTTCAGTTTATCTGTCACAAGGAGTACCTTTTCTGAATAATATTTGGTCAATGGTCTCTACGCAATGCTTTCCAGTGGCTTGTGATGGGTTTGTATCCTTGCAAAGAGCTAAGATCGAATGACAGGACTGTTCCATGCTGGAAAGCCAGCAACCAGCTTCTCCTTTTTATCCAAATTTATTCTTCTCTGTGCCTCTCAGGGCCCTAATGACAAAACTAGTTTTGTTAGAGTGTTGCTCCCAGGTTTCAATCAGATGTATTATTCTCTCGCTCCAGCTGCTTCACAGCTTTGTGAAGAAGTTTGTTTGTTTTTTTATTATTATTGAAAAAGGTATTCCTGGGTCTCGATGGTGCCATCACATAATGTTTCAAGGGCAGAACATAACAGAATCTGAGAGACTCCAATAAAACCTAAGATCTGTCAGATCTGTCTCACAGCATCCCTGGGTCTTTCATGTATTTTGATCTAGACATTCTCTTGGAGTTTTAGTTTCCCTGGGGCTGTCCAGATTTCCTGAGAAGCCAATAGATTCCAGATTATGAGGATCTGAGTTTTCCTCAGCATCAGTATGGCTACATTTAGTCCGATATTCACCTCTCAGCATTTGTTTTGGTAGTGTTACAGTCTGACTTGCAATGGCATTATTATGTAGTATGGTCTTTTCATAAACCATACAGTAAATTCAAATTTGGTCTTTGGTAAGGGGAATTCTGTTCAGCAATTTTATACAAATATCAGCTTCTGATACAAAACTTTAGCTTTCCTAAAAGTTTTCTTGACATTTACAGGTCTTCTGGTCTACTCAGTAGTGTATGATAATTCATTTTCTTTGCTGGCTTGCCAGTAATCTCATGATTTCCCCATCAACATCTGCATGTCAACACTGTGAAATATATCTTTATAGTTTGATAAAATTCCTAACAGGGCCCAAAAGGATTATACTTTTTCCTCTCTCAGTTTTGTTTGCAGTCAAATATGTGATGCCAAGCAATAAATAGAAGAGTTACTATGATTTCCAGAAATGTTCCGTTGTGTATTCCTCAACGACTTATGTTTGCCTGTTGGCACCATCAGAGTTGCATAGTATATCGCTAGTAATTGCATTTCTCAGGTCAAACACCGCTTATGACCTCGCACATTACATGCCACCACTGGATGCTCCTGCCTGGTCGGCACATACATGCCTGACTCAGCTTTGTTTGCTTCTTAATTACATTTTCTTCCTTGCTGTGGGAGTGTCACTAGCCCCCCATCCGTATGTTTCATATACCACATGCTGGATTATAATGTAATGGGGCTACTTATTTTTATAAGAAAACTACCCCCTTTTCAGAGGTGCTGCAGGCACAGGGAGCACTCCAGCTAAATACAGAAGAGCGTGTCTTCTTGGTGCCTCCTCCAAAGTCTTCTGTAACTTGTGTTCCTCTTCCCAAGCTCTTTGCAAACTGCTCCTGCCTTTTTCCTGCCTATACCTTCAATGAGTAACAGCATAATGACAATGAATTGTTCTTGACAGTAACAATTCTTAATCAGTGATGCTAAGTGATTTCTCACTGTATGTGACTGGAAATAGATTTTTTCCCCACACTATTTTGGGGGATGGAGACTTTGATCTTCACTGAGATTCTTATAAGACTTTTGGCTTGGGCTTTGCATCTACCTGTTTTATCAGTGTGTTAACCTGAATGAGGAGGGAAAGCTTCTAGCTCTCACATAAGAGCTTTTGTCAAAGGAATTTATATCTTTATGCCCATTTTACAAGCAGGGTGCAAGAGGAGAGTGGCAAACGGAACAGATTCCACCTGTTCGATCAACACGAAATGTGGGTAAGATTTGTATTACCCAGATTAGATTTTCTAATACCTGCTCTGCCACTGAAGCAGGAAATGTGTCACCTCGCCGTTCAGTGGAATTACTGTGGTAACAATTCAGATTTGGAGAGCTGCACTCCAGTCATCTGCCCCCAAGATAAAACCACTTTTTTAGGTGTGGGTGGCTTTGTTCAAAGAACAGTGTCCACTTTTGATCAGCAGTGGGGACTTCTGTCTGAGTTCAGCATTTGAACTTCTCTTGGCAATCAGCTTTGAGATTACAAATGTTTTTCCATGTAAATCACAGCTAGACTGTGGTGGTTTTCTCCTGACATTTTCCTCATTTGCTCCCATTTTTAAAACCTTTGATATTTAGACAGACTACATACGTCAGCCAGAGCTGTATGCCATGGACAGAAATGACAACAGGAAAGAAATAGATTGGTCCCAAGGCACTGAGTCAAAATTAAAAGCCAATTTATTTAATTAAAATTACACAGATGACAAAGAAAATAATCAAAGTATCAAAATGAGAAATAGAATGGGTAATAAAAAAGCAAATGCAAAACTGTATGTGAAACTGATAATCCCACCTACTCCAAGGATACTGATGAGTCGCAGAGGTATGAGTCGCAGAGGTCCCCACAGCCTCAGTAAGACTTGCTCAGATATTGCTGGAAATTCCTACATCCTCTTTGTGACTCCATTTCCATGCCCAGGTGATGTTTTTTCTGCTGACAGGTATTCTTGATTGTGGCTTGACTTCCTGCTGTGCAGCTTCCCTAGTTAAAAACAGATGCAATTTATCAATTGAGCAGCTCCACCCCGGCAGTAGGTCATGGCAGGTACAGTTGATAAACAGAACAAGCAGACCCCAGCATTTCTTCTCCTGGTGGTCCCAGTGCAGCCCTGAGCTGCACAGCCACCCATCTCATCCAGCTCTGCTCTGCTCCCGAGGAAGGCTGTCCTCCCTCGCATGCGTTTTAGCCCCTGAGGCGTGCAGGGCAGATGTAATACTGGTATGATCGGAAGAGCTATACATTTGCATGGCACACACCTGGCTGGCTCCATGGGGAGACAGGGCAGGGACAGGAGTACACAAGCACAAAGCCTCAAAAAAGCCACAGCTCGCCCAGTGCCATCCCAGCAGCTCTGACATCAGTTCTGAATACTGCAGTTGTCTGAAACATCATCATCCAAAGACAGGTTGTGAGATGTCAGTCCACAGTTAAAAAAAACTTCTCCGAAGTGAAATGGGACAGAAAGTGGAAGAGAGAGAGTAGTAGCTATGAAAAGGTTAACGGAGTTTCTCTTTGGTTGCTATCTCAGAAAGCATCAATATTCATAATAATAAAGGAAGTCATAGCTACATTATTTATGAAAATCTAAAAATAATCAAAACCCTTAGATAAATGTGTAAGCAGAAAAACAAAATTCATGTGTCTCCCTCAGCTCAGACTCCTGAGGACTTCAAAGAGGCGCTTTACCACAAAGGCTCTTTGTGGTAGTTCAGTAATATGTATACCACTAAAGTCAGATGACAACACAAATGGCTGATAAAGGGCTTAATTCGATTTCTGACAAAACTGACGGAAGTAACTCAACAAAGTCTAATTTTCTTTTTTTTCCCCCTGTTTTTTTTTTCCTTCTGTATCCTTCCCTGGCAGGTTCTTTGTTTCTGTCTTTTACAGGGATGCAATCTGCTTCCTTTAAGTTTTTTTTTCCTCTGCTTGCTTCCCTCCCACTTTTCATACCCCCTTAATTTTTCCTCCCTTACTATTTCTCTCCCTCTTCCTACCTGATACGTGTACACACACACACACGACCAGACACTCAGAGTCCTCTTGACATTTCCTTTTCTTCCCTCTCATCCCTTGTTTTTCCTACCAGATGGCCAAGCCAAAAATGCCACAAGAACAGCCTGTTCTCATGATATGTAAATACTACAAAGGCAGCCACAGTCACTGTATTTTCACCAAGAGAGACCCAGAAGACGGGTCTTTTTCCACCGACCACAGAGGTTTCTGCTCCCTTAAAATTCACAATGCTCTCCTGCTTCCTCTTCTGCCACTTAAAGTAGGACAGCTGCTCCCTGGCTGGCTGAAGACAAGTTTCAGAAGGAGTACAGTTCCCAGATGCGTATGTCCGTGGCACAAGCGCAGGTCTGCACTCTGTTTTATCACCAAATGAGGTTAAAAAGAAGTGATCCAGCAAATGTTCACCTAATCACACTAAGTATCTCATAAACATGGAACAAGACAGCACCTGTCACAAAGCATTTATAATCCGAATTAATCTAAGCAGAAGATAAGACACACAATGGATACAGATAGAAAGGGGCAGTCAAAGGGAGCAGTGAGACATTATTTGTCATCATGATGGGACCCAGGCTCCATGCATCTGCACTATAAACAGCGCTAGAGACCGGATGCTAAACTTCCTGACAAAATGACTTTTTGTATGATAGTTCTTACTTTTATAGAAGACATAAAAACATTAACAAAGAAAAAGAAAATAATCCATTGAACTCTTTCCTAGGAGGTTAGGTTCTTCCTCTACCTCCTTCACCCAGGGAGCTCCTTTCCTTTCTGACTGCAAAACCTGCAGACCTCGTACCTGTGGGACAGAGCTAAACAACACTTAGTTGAGAGCGTGTATGTCTTCAAGATTTGTCTTTAACATGGGAGAGATATTTGTTGATGCCTTTCTTTTTTGGAATACACATTTTAAATCAGATTTTCGAATCTGTTGCCCGCATCCTATTGGGCAACTATATTCCAGTTCTGACATGTAGGTGAACAGATATACATGTTTGGCACCTCTGTTTACAGCACAAAGTCTATAGTTTAGGTTATATTTCAAATAGATGTTCAATCCTCCAATCAAGTGTGCAATGAGACAACCTCATGGTTTGGCACAGCCCCCTGAAAGTAGCATCCCATTAAAACATGGAAATCTAATTTGCCAAGTGCCCTCTGTTATGGTATCTGGGGACAACATAGACTTCATACGGGGTCCAGTATGATCTGCTTTCAAACTTAAATAATTGTCAGTACAAAGTCATGTGATTTTCCTCAGAATTGTTCCCACATTGGAGTGACTCTACTTGCCTGTCCAGACACAAGTGAAGTCAGGATCTTATGATCAGGGAACAATGTAGGTTGCCAGGGACCACTGGGGGCCACCAGGTCCATATCCCACTCAAAGCACGGCCCACTTTGAAGTTAGAGCCTAAAAGCTGATGTGCAAGGAATAGTACAGGAAACGACAAGACAGAGAGAGAGGTGGAAAAGTACCATTGCTGCTGGATGCAACCAGAGGGAGGATGAACTGCAGTGGATGGCAGAGGCAGCGAAGAATTAGAGGCAACGGGGTGCAGACATGGCAGCACCCTCATTTTCCTACAAGCCAGATGTTTGTCCTCTCCAGCACCAGAAGTGAAGCTGCCTGAATGCATTGCTGATGCTGACACTTCTCTAATTCTGCCATAAAACATTTGCAGGCTGCAATATCAAGCAGAAGAGGAAGGAGGGAGAAGGGGAAGTACTGAAAAGAGACTTATTCCCTGACCTTTCATTTCAGTAGATGAGGACTAAGAAGCACGATAACTGCCACATGCATTGCAGCTTTATCTACCTCTCGCATGTGTCAGTTGCTAAGGGGTATCGGAGGCTTTTGGGGTTGTCTGGAGTTTTCTTCCATCCTTCTGGGATGGAAGAAGGTGGGGCAACACCAGGAGCCAGGGTAGAAAGAGGCAGGAGGACAGGGATTCGTGAAGTCACGCTGAACGGGCCTTGGCAGCTCGTCCTAGAGACTTATATATTCCAGAAACGTCCTGACCCTGGAGCCAAGTATACTGGCCATTGGATATAAATTCCCACTGAGCAGCCAAGCTTCTGAGTCATCCCTCCACTTATTTCTGTGCAGTGAATCATTCTGGATTTGAGCAAATCCTGTTTTGTAATTCTGTAATCTCACCCCTAAATGTTAAATCTGGCCACTGCGTGGCCAATGACGCTCAGAAGAAGTTGCCTCTGCTCTTCCCCAGGCCCAAAGTTGCAAGTGAAAGGAGAAGGAAGACCTACCCATCATCCCAGGACCTTCATCTCCTCCTGACTACCTGTAAGATCAGCACTGAGCAAGGAGGGGAGGGAGGCATCTCTCTCTCTGGCAGCACCCCTGAATGACTTCTCTTCTCCAGGAGGTAAGAACTTGCAGAATGCAGTCATGCTGGGATGTCCCTTCCCACTCTCTGAAGGCTAGAGTTTCTCTGTCACACCAAGACTGGCTCCAACAGGAGCGAAAATAACAATACATGTAGTGAAAAAATTGATGCTCTGTATAAGGCAGAGTGCTGCTGTGCCAGGACAGCTCTAATCAGATCACTCTGCTACTAGCTTTGGAATTAATCATTCAGTTTACTGGAAATGCCTAAATTAAAAGGTGCCTTTTACAGCTCTTTCTAAAAACTGCCCATGTAGGAAACAGCATGATAGTAGGGAGGAAGGAGACCAAGCTGCAGGAAGGAAGAGTGTGAAGGAGGCACTAGGAAATCACTCTGTGCACACGGCTGAAAAAAAAATCTAGCTGCTGCTGGAAGAGCTCCCAAAATTCTTGATTTTAAAGAGAAGCCATTTTTGCTCAATTAGAACATGGTCCTCATGTTATTACCCAGCATGCAGCTCATAAAAAAAAAAAAAAGGCTTTGAGTTTCAAAGTATTTCTTCAGGGGCGATCAAGATGCTCCAGGAGGAAAGGAGAGCAGATAAAAGAGCACAGCAAAGCTTCGGAACCTACAGTTCCAGTTATGTTTTGTGTCAGCAAATAATTTGCTTAAACTGCAGACTGTCACAAACAGTGAACAAGTAAATGATTTATGCTGTACGTAAAACTGCAAATGCATCACTGAAGTCCTCTGTTTTCTATTGTAAATACCTAAATTTCACAGGTGGCTTCTGTCTAAAGATTCGATGGCATCCTTCACTATCTCTGTGTTCTGCAAGTGAAGAGTACAGGATACTAGTTATGAAGCATAATAGCACCATAAAAAACGGGAAATGATGCAAGGGCAAGGAAGGAAATTGAGTATGTTTTCACAGTGAGCTCAGGCTGTGATAACACCACAGTTCAGGTTACAGGGAGATACGCATTTAAAGGAAGAATAAAAAGCTTCTTCATAATTCTGTGCATGATCTTAATCACAAAATTTTGGAGAAAAAACTTCAGAAAATGGAACTTTTCAAACTTTTTAAAAGAAGTCTTCAAAAGGTATTTATTAATCCTTGCAGAAGGAATATTTTAAAATATTCCTTCTTGTCATGTTTGGCTTTGCTTTTTGTGTCCTAGCTACCAAAATTTGCATTCTTGGGCATGTCTGTCATAACATCCCAGATAAGGGTGGCTTTTAAATCATATTCAAAAAGAAGTTATTATTAATCAGAAGCTGAAGAATGTTTACCAACAAAAATTAGTTCATTCTTCAGTTCTCTCAGCTACTTTCTTTGGCCATGCTTCAGGGAACAACTGCCTGCAAGCTGAGCTGCAAGCTACATATTGCTAATCTCTGAATTTTGGGCTTTACCTCTTCCTCTTTCCCTCTAACTGTTTCTATTTCAGTCCTGGGTAAATGGAATGAAACAAGACCTTGAAACTCTGGCCCAAAGGCCAGCACTCTGCTTTTTAGCCATCTGTGAAACATTTCTTATTTTAAGTACCTGTATTGGCCTTATCACTCCAGTGTCATGATCTTATTGAAGACTTTAAACTTTACTCTATCTACAGAGATATACCCCTGCTGTTATCCACCCAGGAACTCAGAGGAGGGCTTAAAAATTGTGGTTTGCTCCATTTCAGGATGCACGTCTGACCCAGGAACCGAGCATCCCCACAGCCTGCGGCACGGCAGGTGGGCAGAGCAGCGCGGGGGCCCCGGTGTCATGCTGCCAGGTGGGGGGTGACCCTCTGATGGCAGTTAAACTCTTTGTACGAGACTGTGGTCAGGAGAGAAGGGACACCCTGGCAGCTCCAAAGCTTTCCAGCTGCAACCTTGAAAATGGCTATAACTTCAAGCAGCAATTTACACCTAAGCACAGGCACACAGCACGTCTACAGCAGCAGAAAGGAAAGGCTAGGTACTATCTCTACTCTCTCTGCTTGGACCCTCACTCTTTGTTTCTTGAACCTAACATAAGATCTGGCCCCATAAGATAT
The DNA here is from genome assembly GCF_035582795.1 of Mycteria americana. NCBI lineage: Eukaryota > Metazoa > Chordata > Aves > Ciconiiformes > Ciconiidae > Mycteria > Mycteria americana. The sequence continues at coordinate 181,353,214 of NC_134365.1, forward strand.
GGGAGTTAGTAGGCCACCAGCTGCATGACAAAAAGGAGCCAACATTGGCCATTTCTCCTTGTTATCTCCTTTCTAAAATGGGAATGCTTGGATTAAAGTGGGTTTGATGGTGCTTTGATGCCTGCATATCCATGTCTATGTAGAAATGTTTATTTGGTAAATGGAAAAAAAAAACAGGAATAGAAAAATAAAAATGTCCTTTTCTGAGTTTTTGGCGAAGTCATGGAAAAATTTTTCCCTGATCACTGAATAACAGTGGTCAGGAGTAAAAAATAAAATGGGTTTAGAGGAGGGAAAAACAAAAGATTAGGTAACTGATATTCAGTTTCCCATTTTCCTCCACAGTCACAGAACAAGAAAGAGCTCAATTTTTCTGAAAGACCTTCCACTTACTAGGAACCTTGTGATGGTTTCATTTCCTGATCCTATTCTTATATACCCAGATTTTAGCCTCACCCATGTGCTTTCAGTGTGGCTGGAGACCGCCATGGAAGTGAAAGCAAAACAAGGTGAAAATGGGGTGAAGCTGACACTATGTAAAGCTGTCTGACAAATCTCCCAGAATATTACAAATATTCTCAGTGCCCAAGGCGTACCAGCCTCCATAGAGTCACATCCACTACAGTATCAGCTGCCCTGAGTTCAGCCCCAAGTATATAAGAAACACTACACTTCCATACCAGCACAGCTTTTCAGTCTTGACTTTGTTGTGATTGTAAGAAGGCTAGATAATTTAACTTCACTTTTGTGGCTTCAAAATGTTGGAAACTTTGTCTTTGAAAGAGTCACGGTAAGAAAGTCACGGTAAGACTTTTTTGAAAGTCACGGTAAGAAATTCCTAAATCAAAACTGAAAGGAGAATCCATGCTTTTTCCTATTTAATGTTGCAGAACAGAGAGTAGCTATGAAAAGTAGGGACCAGAGCTTATTCTTCCTTCTCTACTCTTTGGATTACTCCTGATATACTGGGGAAATCCTCAGCTGATGCTGCTAGTCCTTGTACTGGGCGCACGGTGAGAAGTGAGGCTGGAGCACAGCAGCCATCAGTAATCCTGGCCTTTACCTGCAAGGACAAGTGGAAACTGCTCCACTGCCCTTTACAACACAAAGACATCCAAGAAGAAAAAGGTGCATAGACACAGCTCAGAAGAGAGAAGGCAAAACAGGAATGCTGTGTTTCCACAAACAGAGACACTGTTAGCATTCAGAGAGGGCTGCTGGGCTTTGTAAAAGCATTCTAGCTTCCTTGCCAAGCAGAACATGCTATTCCTCTTCCATAAAAGTGTATAAATCTGTTTCAGCCACTCTTCTGGGATTTTTCCAGATTCCAGCGTCTCAGTGTAAATGACTTTGCACAAAAAGAGCTAAGGTTTGCTTCGGTTTTGTGTATATAGTCTTACAGCAATCTGACTGAAATCTTTCACTCTTCAGCAGGAGGGGGAAACTTGGCTGAGGCCAAAAAATGCAAGAAGAGAACACAGTTCATGAACCATTGAATTCACTTTGAAGAAAATATAATTTGCTTCATTAGATTTCATTTTCATAGAAGACAGAGAGTAATCAAATCACTTTTGGGGTGTGTCCTGTGAGTACCACACTAAAAGCGATGGTTATTCAGAACTAAATTTTTGGTATGAAAATATGATGCAGGCAAGTTTAGCCTCAGCTGTGCATATGAGTGTAGTGTGAACAGCGATTTGAGTACTACATTTCCCTAAAATAATGAAAACAATTTTAATATCAGCACTGAAATCTCTGGCTCCTTATTTTCCCTTTTCATTTTTAGGTTTTATTTAAAAGTAGATTCAATAACACACAACCTACTTCGGCAAAGCAGGTTTTGGGATAGAGGGAGGCTAAGCTTACAAACTGAGTCAGTGAAGAGTTTTCTTGGTCCAGATGACAGCACACGAGATATAACTAAATGCAGTCAAAGACAGTCCTGCTGCTCAGACAGAAACCCTCGAGTGTGTTTTAACCACTCAGCAAGGGCACAGTAGCCATGGCAACATGAAACTTAGCACAGGCTATGAAATCTGCCCCAGACCTTGGGTGAATGCCGGGGGGTGTTTAACCCACACTTAATTTTATCCTGCTGCTTCCAGATCCTAAACCAGATTACACCCGCCTTGGCTCCGTGCGGGTTTTTGCCTGCCACGTGCATCCGTTTCTTATGATGTACCTCCAGTTCTCGAAGGGGAAAGATGTGCCGCTGCAGTGATGCTTCCTCCACATGCACAGGGAGCCCTTGCTTTGCAGGATGCTCGGTAATGTCTCGTCACTCACTCATCACTGCTCCAGCGTGGTAGGTATAAGTGAGGATGCTTCTCGGGCAGTCAGCAAGCACACAAATTTCTTCACGAGCTGCAAGTGGCCTGTGCAGCCTGCATCTTGTTTTCCTTTTTCTAACAATTGTGTCATGGATGTAGTGGAGCCACTTGCTTGAAGGACTAAACAGAAGGTGGAAAATGTTTGCGGCTGAAAACAAGCAGCTTTTTGTGAGGAAGTCTTGACAACTTGTCTGGGTAGAGAAAAAAGATAATTTCCCTCTGAGCGACATAACAACAGATGACCTACTAGTACCTACTATGGTGTAACCACTAAGATGCAGGTTTTCAGAAACACTTGTCATGTGTAGGAGGCAGGCAGAAATGTTCCAAGAATATCTTTCCTAACACCACTGAAAACAGAATTTGTCATCCTGCAGCAAGCGCAAAGTAACACCGTTATGTTTCTACTTGCTCACTGAGGCTGGCCCTTGGGGTCTCCTTTGGGGTCTGAGCTGAGAGTTCAGTTCCCCTGGGTGTCAGAGAATGAAATAATACCTGCCCTAGGCTCCTAGAGCTGTTTCAAGCAGAAATATCTAACATTGTTTCTTCAAAATCACCCTTGCCCACAGTCTAGCTGATGCTCATGTGCCTATTGGCCCACTGGCAGTGGTTGCCAGTGGCTTGTGGAGAATTTTTATTGAAGTATTAACAAATATTGAAGTATTGACAAATATTGAAGTATAAGATGTACATAAAGTAAAAAAAAAAAATCTTTCAAAGACTGTTAAGAGGGCTCCAGGAGGAGAGGGACCATGAAAAGTTACATTATTTAGCTGAACAGGAAAATTAAAACTCAAGTACCCAACCCACTGTGCACCAAGCCTGAAATGCCAAGAGAGCTCATTCAGACATATTAAAAAAATGCATGACTGATATTTTATTCTATTTGAATAGTAGAGCAGCAGAGAATAAAAAGCCAGTATTTGTGCCTTTGTCAGAGACTCAGGAGGAGCCCAACACTGCTTTTTCATTACTCTGACTTTATTCCATCTGAATACAGAACAGACTTTGTGCAGGTTTTCAGGAATATTTTTTTGCTGTGTCAAATATGATGCGTCCTGGAAATTCTGTGTAAGCCTGCATTAAAAAGATTCAGAAGAAAAAGAAAAGTAATGCCTCGCTCTTCTTCCTGCCCTCCCACTGATGGCCACGCTTAAAGTGTGGCCTTATTCCTAGGATAATGCAAATATATGATATACTTTCATAGGCAAATGATAATTGATAAAAACTTTGCAAAAAACTCCAGTCATTTCTCTGCCAGCAGCAACACATTCATATACAGCAGTGATGTGGGCAGTGTTTTCAATTCACATGGGGATTTTTGGATGGGAAATAATGTTTAGTCAAAGAGCAAGTAATTATATACAACAGCAATATAAAATTGGATTACATTTTTTCCAAGTGTAATCAAAGCCAAAACAAGTATCCTTGAAGGATTTAGGAGCTGCTAAGATTGTAGTGGGAATTAGATTTGTTCTTCTACCTTTTGTTCCATGGATTATCCAAGGGGCAACAGAGCTCGCCAGACAATTTTGAGCTTCTGTACTAAAAATGAAAATGATTGGCATCTCCCTTCTAAGCTGTTTTGCTAAATACTGTAAAGAGAAGCTTAATGATTTAATATACTGAACTTGTCAGGTTGTATCAGAAATACAGAGAAGACTAGCTGTAAAAATGTTCATTAACAATAGGGAAGAGAAATTACTGGACGTAACAGCGCTTTGGTGTTTATTGCTCAACAGAGGAAAAAGGTGTACTTAAAAAACACATCAAGCCAGGAAATTATAAGGCACTTCTTTCTCTTCTCCTGTTCAAGGGACTCACCTGGGGAGGAGAGGCTAAATCTATGCCTGAAAAAGGAAGCACTATGACATGAATATCAACCCAACAAAAATGCTTGACAGTCATGATCCACAGAATAATGTGTAGTTTGGTGTTCACTGGAGGCAAAACAGTTGAGATTCTCAAAAGCTTTTTCACTGAGCATGCCAGGTTATCCCTGACCTGATTTGGCCATAAAGCACAAGGATTTAGTCACAGTTTTAGTCAGGAAGATAGATGGCCTAATATCTGCAAATGTGTGTGTTATTATCATTGATTATATAGCACCATTCACATGCAAAATGTACATATTACAAACATCCTTTGGTAACCATCATTAAAAAATTGCAACCATCAAAGCACACAATGAGACCTCTCATTTCGAAAGTGTCAAGTAAGTTTTAAAAACTGTGGTATTGATTTCGAAAGCAGTATGTCTTCGGGGAAAATATTAGGAAGCGGCTATGCAAAAGCTCCTCTGGCCCTACTGAAAAAGAAGAAGCACATCTGTTTGGTGGGTTTTGATAGATGTTCTGGGTTTATAGAGGTTCCTCTTTTTATTAGTCCAGGAAGCAAACAAAAACTTTCACAGTATTGTGTTTAGTCTGACACTGCAGCTGAAAAAAAACCTGACAGGCAGCATGCAATTTCTCATTTAGATTTCCAAACTTTGTGCTATTACAAGACTTTCAAGCAGCTTTTTTATTTTTCAACCTATCATCCATTGGTACCAAGTTTTGAGACTAAGAAATATGGATTCCTATGAGGGCCCCAGGGATATGAGGGTATGATACAGCAGCATTTAGGTAAAGAAGATTCTCCGGAGTTTCTTCAGTTTACCAGCTTCCAAGAGTAATCTGCTCTCCCTGTTTGATTACTCTGTGTTGTTGACTGGTTAAATTAACTTAGTTATATATTAATATTTATGTGGTTGACTGTTCATTGTTACTGGGTGTCAGCTATTAGCTTCTGCAGAGATCTTTATGTTAAACTCATGTGAATTTGGACAGCAGTCAAACTCTGTGGCACCATGCATACTTCCCCCTAAATCCTGGGTTTTCCCCAAAACTCACTTCAAAGGTGCACTACGCTTTTTCGTATTTCACAGTAGACATGACATCCAGCATCCAGTTGATGGATACCTCACTGGATCCATGGGATGCAGTTGGTTTCTCAGATGTCCCATCGGTGCTGTTGGGGCTCTTGACATTCACAGGGAAGCAGCTGATGGGAACTCTCTCTCATCTAGGGGGAAAAGATGCAGTTTAATGCATATGGGAGCTTGGTCATGTCACTACAAGACTGCGCAGGAGAGCTGCTGAACTTTTTATTGTGGAGCAGGTGTCAATTGATGCTGCAGTGAACGACAAAGGTGTGCAGAATGCAGACTAAAAATCTGTTTCTTTTAGATATGGAGCAGAAGGCCAGGTAAGATCTTGTTTGATTACTGGTGATTCACAGTCCTGCTAAGCAAGAAAGTGTTCAGAAACGGGCAATGGAGCATTTTATATTGCACATCAACCACTGAGATCCAGACCAGACAGACGTCTCGAAAAACAGGGAGTTACCACTGACCTGTAGCCCCTGTGAAATGAGTTGTGCTCCTGTTTGGTGTACGTCACTTTTACCAACCTTTGCAACACACAGGACAAGCCTCCCTGCTCCTATGAAGCAGAACACTCTGGATCAGGACAGAGTTCACCATGAAGGGGCTACTGCTTCTGCCTGCATCAGTTCTAGGGAATAAACAAGCCATCATTAAATCGTCACTTTTTATAAGCAATATATTCAGATAAAACTTTTTAAAAGGAGAAGACCATTTTTAACACATCAGGTTAACATCAGCAAAGGCAGAACAGTTTTTCAGAACAGATGTTAAGAGAAGAAGCAGTAAATATAAGAAAAAAATCAAATGCAAATGTTCAAAGGGAACTTAAATGTTTTGAGTGATTTATGGACATAACAGAAAAACCTGAAGGACCAGCAAGTAATAATTATAAAAGAAAAGATTAAGATAAAATCCCTATAATAAATATCAACAGTTAATTTGTAAGTGGTACTTGAAACACTAGAAAGTTCAAGAGCACAAAATGTGGCAATTGACACTGTCATGTCAGAAAATGGGTGGTGATCTTAAGGAAGCCACCAACACTGTCACAAACTGAAGAACCATGACAGCGGAAAGCTCCAGCTTTGATCAACAGCATATGAGGATAATGATGATTACAAAACTGGACCAAATCATGACAACAAGCCACAGCTGGAAGCAAGGGGTTTCACTGCTGCTGTTGCCTGGTGAAAGCATAGAAACATCGTGCCTCAAAGAAGTGCCTCGGTTGCAATGGAAGGTGAAACAGCTGTAATATCACTTTATAAGATGCAATACTTTCTTTGCCCACTCTGGTCATCCAGGTCTGCTGGTCAACATGTAGAGGGGAGCCCTTTCAGTCAGGGAAGTAGATTATCTCAGCAGCAGCTGAGCGGAAGGACAATCCCTGCTGGGTCTTATGCAAGCTGCAGGAGCTCCTGAAGTACTAAATAGACATTTGAATACCTGTTTACATAACTCCCGTGAGTTACAACTGGATTTATAAAAGTAGTACATCCTAAAGATAATGCTGAGAATGCCTTTATATTACCATTCAAGAAAAACACCATACTAATCACCACCAATTTTTCATCTTGTTCTAAGAAAACTTTCTAGACATATGTGCTGTTTCATTAAATACTGACTTGCAACAGGTTATTTTACTTTCAAAGCAGCTAAGATTAATCCTGTGGCTTGTTGTGCCTCTTACTCAGATGATTTGGTCATTGCTTTCAGTTGTGAAAATAGATCAGTGGTTTTCCACAGAAAGTTTTCACTCCTTTTCTTTTTAAATAAATGACAGAATTAAAATAATAATAGTTACATCTGAAATAACAGCTAATAGCATCTCTGCAAGAAAGATCTCAACAATATAGAGCTACATATTCTAAGGGGATTCTCCAGAAAACAAACTTAGCTAATAAGCAAAATTATCTAATAATGAGTTCTGTGCCTCAGAATTTAAGATATTTATACAGAACATTTAATATACAAAATACAACCAAATCTTTAAAAAAATAAAAGGAATAGAAGTAGTATACTCTTTCAGGAATTTTTGAGGGCAAGGAACTTCAATGGTATTGAATGTGTGCATACATTATTTAATATATCTCATAAAGTAAAATAGTTTGACACAATCTCTTTCCACATTCCCTGCAGATGGAGGCACAGACACAAGCATGTGGGACAATGTATATCACATGCTTTAACATGTTCCCTGGCCTGCCTTCCTAGCAGCAACACAGGCACGGCTATAATAGATTTCAGATTGCAGACACTCCCTGCATAGCATTGAGACTAAAATCCTATATGAAGTTGCAGAATTTATTTGGAATGATCATAGTAAGTTGGGTCATGAGAAATTGAGGAGCAGAGAAGGGAAAGGCTGCGGGAATCAGTACAACTGTTGTGCGTGCAATGTCGGCCAAGGGGAGGCAAAGTCAACGGCTTTGGGACCCAGATGTTTTCTTTCCAGTTGTCTGGAAGCGAGGGTAAATGTGTATTCCCAAAAGGCATACACACACACACACACACACACACACACACACACACACACATATACACCTGTCCCTGGTAGTTGGCATAAGCCTATAGTCCCTCCAGTATCTGGTCCCCAACCCCCAGTCTCTCCAGTAACCAGCCCCTAGATTTACAGCCCTTCCAGTACCTAGACCTAGATCTATTGTCCTGCTCACTAGCTAGTTTGGCTTGAATCTCACCAGCATCCCACACAGAGCACAGAGAGCACTCTTGCACAGAAAAATTGTTAGGAGTTCAGATGGTAATCAGACAGTGATCAGATGCAAGGCGGGGCCAGACCCCCCCCCCGCTTATCCCCCTTCTCTCCATAATCTTATATTTTTTCTTCCCTTTTTTCTTCCCTTCCTCCCATTTTCTTTTCCCTTGTTCCCTCTGAAATAAACAACTTTCCACTAATTACTTTTCCCCCATTGGTGTCAGTTTTGCTACATCTGTACCCAGATTTAGTATTTCTGGTGCCGTTACCTAGGCCATCTCTGCCTTACCTGGTGTCTTGGATGGGGTTACCAATAACCCCCCTCAGCCCCTGTGAGACCCAGCCATCCCTCTCGACACTGTCGGTCACTTTTGGCAGCTTCGCAGCCTGTTCCTTGTTACGTTGAGCAACGTATCATATCTGGTCCTGTAGTTCCTCACGGTGCGACCAGTTACCTTCACTTCTGGCCGTGAGCAAGCCATCCCCCGGCACACGTTGGCAATGTCTTACCTCTATGCAGCAATATCATAGCAGCCCAAGACCTATTTAGAGTAAGTATGAGCTCCTGCCATTCAGTGACATAAATTTTGTAGGATTTCAAACATGAATGGCCAAATAATGAATCTAAATGAAACTTTGCTTACCTTCGCAGTACAACTGACCTGGTCAAAACCATAGATAGGACATTGTGATCAGAAAAACATAAATAAACCTGGTTTCCTCCAAGACTGAGGGGGAGCTGAAGGCTTATGAAAGGCTCTCTCAGCTGCTATTTTCCGAACAGCCATGCCTTTAATAAAATAGCATTTTCAATAGAGCACAAAATGTCTTTGGTTCTAAAATACAAAAATAATGCCAGAAAATAGACCCTAAAACTGCTATGTATACATCATGATAATCTTGAATCATAAAAGTAAGTTTTCTACTTCTCTTACTCCCATACCTCTCTAAAGTATTTTGATATAGATTGACAGACATGTTGTCTGCTTACTTTACAACAGGTGAAAAGAATTGACTGAGTGCTAAACCTATCCTGAATCATGCTTCATGCAACCAAATTTGAATTTTTTCTGCTTTCACTTTGCTAGATTTCATTGATAAAATTATTACACACTAGAATCCAAAATGCAGTCTGAAAGTCAAATGGGTATAATTATGAACTATATCTACAGATCATTGTCGTGGTTTAGCTTCAGTCGGCAACTAAGCACCACACAGCTACTCGTTCACCCTCCCCTGCCCCCCCCCGGTGGGATAGGGGAGAGAAGTTGAAGAGCAAAAGTAAGAAAACTCGTGGGTTGAGATAAGAACAGTATAATAATTGGAACAAAATAATAGTACTACTAATAACAACAATAATAAATTGTAATTAAAAGGAAAACAATGAGAGACAGAGAGAGAGAGGAAAAAAACCTAGGGAAAAACAACAAAAAAAACAAGTGATGCAACTGCTCACCACCTGCTGACTAATGCCCAGCCCGTCCTTGAGCAGCGATCATTGCCCCCCAGCCAACTCCCCTAGTTTCTATACTGAGCATGATGTCACATGGTATGGAATAGCCCTTTGGCCAGTTGGGGTCAGCTGTCCTGGCTGTGCCCCCTCCCAGCTTCTTGTGCACCGGGCAGAGCATGGGAAGCTGAAAAGTCCTTGACCAGTGCAAGCACTGCTTAGCAACAACTAAACCATCAGTGTGTTATCAGCAGTATTCTCATACTAAATCCAAAACACAGCACTGTACCAGCTATCAGGAAGAAAATTAACTCTATCCCAGCCAAAACCACAACAATCATTCAACTATAGAATTGCATAGGAATTTCTTATAAATGTAGATAAACAAACAAATCCATCTGCAAATTCATCTAGTAACTTTCAGTAATGCGATCCCTGTTTATCCTTGCACTTACAAAACCTTTTATCATATTGCATGCATGTTATTAAGTCCCAAGATGCTCTTTAGTGAGATTGACTTGCTAAATTGAGTCAATTTTGTTTAGATCAAATGGGAGTGGTCTGCACCATCTAAGCCAGAGCTTCCATCAAAGGGAAGTTGGTGGCATTGTGCACCATTCTGTACTAATTATGTGCAAGCCAAGGTTGCATCAAATTGCAATTGCAACTCCAGACTACTGTGATGTGAGGCTTGGAAATCCTTAATGGAAAAATTCACTCATCGAACAAAAGAATAGCTATTATGTAAGTATGAAATAACAGTACTAACAGTGAATACTCATCTCTTCTCAGAAGGGGTGCAAGTTAAATGTAAAAACATTTAGCTGCAAAGCAAAAAACTTATATACAGCATGACAAAACATTTCCAAGCAGCTCATCAGCTCTGGTTCTTCAGCTGATGGTAAACATATGGAGGAAACTAAACTTCAAGATAAATGAAGCCTGAAGATTGAAAAGCTATGAGGGATAATGTGTATTTAAACAAAAATATTTCCAAAAGCATAAAGTGTAACTTGAAGGACATTTCCTGTCACTGCGGTAGATTTCTAAGTAAAAAGCCTCTCTTGAAAACTTTCTTGCCCAGACTGCCCTGCCTGAAGTGCCCTCAGTTTTGAGGGTATCCTGGTGAGTGCCCCAGCCATGCGACACACCACCATGGATGCTCCTGGTCATTTGGCGCAGGCTGGGAAACTCTCTTTCCATAACTGTACCCAGGGCTGCTTTTCTGTGCTGCATACATCCAATTAACCCACTGTGCCAGCGTCTGCTAACTTGTATTAGCATGGGGCGAGGAAATCCATGGGATGCAGAGGACTGTTAGCTTTACCCACTGCACCTAGGTCTGGCAGGTGATGCAAGGTAAACCAAAGCTCACCCCACAGACTCAGCCGGCTGCCCCAAAACTTTGAGAAAGGGCACACTGTCAGGAGCTGCGGTCTCCCCGCAAGTAGCCTGGATTCAAGCACCCCCTTTAAAGTGGGAACCTCCATGGATGCCTTCTCCCCATCCCCTCTGTAGCATCCTCTACACTGGCACGGTGGAGAAGGGGGAGTGCAGGGCAGACTGGTCCTCCTCCGTGGCCTTGAGTTGCAACGCTTTGGCCTTTTCTCTATGCCATGAGCTGGGAGACAAGCTCCCTGTGACCCTGGTGACACACTTTATCCCAGCAACAGCCAAGGTCCTTGCAAGATTCCCACAGAAAGCACAGACAAGCTGTGGACAGAAAATAGGATCCCATAGCTCTCCTACAGAAAACAGTATCCTCTTGGTCCCCATGCCTGGTATTGGCACCTAAACTGGAAGCCACACAAGAATCTTAACCATTTCTTTACCAAGGGAAGTGGATGATTCACTGTCAAACTGGACAGTCCTGGCAGGTCCAGAGATAAGGACCGAGTGAAAGACAACATGCACAAGAGCCTTTTCAGTCCACTGAATGGAAAGCATCCTGTAGCTTTTAACCCTAAACTAAGCAAAAACCCACCCATGAAGGCTATTTTCCAAGTTACTCCTCAAGTCTAAAGAAAAGGCTGACTTCCTTGCCACATCTCTTCATGGAAGATCCCAAAATACATAGATATTCCTGTGGAGCATTAAGTCTGTTCCTGCTTTCCCTTTTGTGTCCCTACAAAAGGATGTGGGTGCTTGGTCCTGCATGATCCTCCGGGCATAGCTGCCTGCTTCAGCCAGCATTGGAGGTGGTCTTGGGAATCTCCCATTTTAGTAAAGCAGAATGAGTTCGGGAGAGGCTTGGTAGAGACATCACATCAGCCATCACGAGCCTCTCTGAGTGCCGGTGCAGGTGGGAAGAAGAGATACATCCCTCTTATTCCTCTTCTAGACAAAGGTAGTTCCTTTTAATCACTGCAATCTGGCATGCTGCAATAATCTCCTAAGACTGTCGCAGGCACTTTGAACCAGAAACAACACACACAAAATAATAATGAAACCTGCAAGGGTGTCCAACGGGCCCCAGGGCTGACCGTGTTACAGCATGCATGTGGTCGGGTTACTGACGAGCAGGGTAGCCCTAACCGCATCCCACTTGGCCCGCGGACTCAGAATCACTGTCCGGAGCAATTACATTGTCAGGATGGACATAGCCCTGCACTGGACAGGTGACATTTCCCTATTTGCTATTTCTCTATTCATGTGTGTCCACCACTGTTTTATCTTTTTTAACTCCAGTACACGTAAAGAATAACTCCATTGCAGGCAACTGGAATATAATATTTTAAAGAAGATGTGAGAAGAGAATCAGGACTAGACGTCCAAAGTCTGCATTATTTGCTACTCTTGGTGTTGACTCATTCTTTAATCCTTCAGTATGAGGCTTTAAATACACCAGGAACATCACAAGCCAAACTAATGAATTATTATTTTAATACAAATTAACCAAAATCCCACTGATTGTTCTAAAGCATGCAAAAGAAGATTATATAAAAAGCCAGGTTTCACCAAAACACAAACACCTCACCAGTTGAATTTCTGCAGCACCTTTGCTTTTAAGTGGATTTTGTGCAATTTGTTTGCCTGTATTTCAGGTATCTCTGGGCTATAGCTGGTGAATGGAAAATGAAGGTGCCTTCCCTAATACTCAAACCTCTTCCCCAGATGAATGGTTTGGAAAGGATGGAACACGCACTGACTTCAAAATATTACAAAAATTACTTCAGTCATGAGGGTGCATCCACTTCACAGGGCCTGTAGTTCTATCCCAAGCCAAGTACAACCTGAACAGCTCATTATATTCAAAATCCAGACATATGGGGAGGTATAAGCCTCAGCTTTCTAATCATGGCCATATAAAGAATTTATGTTAGCAACAGAGCATTTTAAGAGGTTCTTCACAAATTATGACAGTTGAGATAAAAACCAAACTTTCTACGTCTTTGCTTTTTTCCCTTGCTTAATCTTATCAATTCACTTTTATGTTAAAAGTTAGTGGTGAAAGAACTTTACTTATCTAGAGCTGCATTCTCACCTATGTTGAGGTTTTGTTTCTTTTTTTCTCTCATGAGCACTTCTGATATTATAGTAGAGGTATTCACAACCCGAGGGTCCCCTAGAAATCTGTTATCAGTTTTGTGAAGGCTGGGATATTTTTCTTCCTATGAAGGCTCTCTTATTTGAATACTGCTAAATCATCTGAACTAAAAATGAGTTATAAATTAGTTTTGCAGAGCAAAGTCTTTGCCTTTAGAAAAGACTGAATTGCTGTAGGTTACAATATTTTGAAGAGAACATTACACAATGCATTTATGCAGTCTTCATTTTAAACCTTTATTCAAATTATATCAATTGAATAGAATGTTATACTGCAAATATAGGGCACAATTTATTTCAGGAAGCACATACAAACATTTTTTTTTTTTTAGTAAAGAGCTGTCTAATACAAGTTTGTGGCCTTTCTAGTTACAACCATAAAACAATTCTTTTCTTAAACAAGAAAGTAAATGACTAAATATCACAGATTTTCATATATTTTCATACTCTGTCCTTTTCACACACACATGTGCCAAAAGAACTCATATCTCTTTTACACTGGATTTATTCTAGACAAAATAGTGCATGCCTGCTTGCTTTAAGTTTTGTTACCTCTCCAGTAACATGTTTGGGGCTTAATCATCTCCCCTTTTTGTTTCAAATATTTTCACATTATAAGCCGTAAGATAGACTGACAGCTGGGTTCTTGTAACATAAGCATCGAACCTATGTGAACTGAATGACTTCTAACTTTAAAAATCACAGAGCTAGAAGGGACTACAAGTAGTCATTAGGCCATGCCTGGCCTTACACTTAGATCAAGTATATCTAAGTTTTCTTGACACACATTGGTCTAAACTATTCTGCAATGCCTCCAGTTTTAGGGATACAACTTCACTGGTATTCTACCAACTCTTTCTTATGCTTATACATAAGCAAGTTTTCTCAGTTACTAATTGGAATTTTCCCTCCTATAATTTTGTTATTCGATTTCCTATTCACCATGGAAATAAGGGACAAATTACCGTCTTCTTTGCAACACTTTTTCACCTATCTGGCTACTGTCTTCATAGCCCTCTTCTCCTAATGATTAAATAAATCCTTCAATCTTCCAATGCAGGTCATATTTTGTATATTTGTGATCACTCTTAATCCTTTTCTCTGAACTTGTCAGTTGCCTTTATTTAAGTGCAATGCCCCAGACTTGGATACTGTTCTGTAACCTTGATGATAACAAGCAGAGGGAAAGTAGTATTTTATGTCTTATATACTATATTCCCTGAATATATAAAAATGACTCTTGCCTTTTTCCATTTCTGTCTTATGCTCACCTTGTGATCCAATGCAGCCCCCAGCTCCCTTTCTGAAGTATTGTTATTTAACTAGATATTCCTTTCCCATATGTGTCTAGTTGATTACTCCTGCCCAAGAATAATACATTACACTTGTTCATATTCAATTTCATCTTACTATTTTCAAGCTACTTAGTCAGTTGTTCAAGGTCATTTTGAATTCTATGTTCTTCTCATGCCACCCAGCTCCATGTCACCTGAAAATTGAATGGGCATATTCTTCAGATCATTAAGAAAAAACCTGAACACAGACTGCAGAAACATCTCTGGGGAACCATACTAGACACATGCTTTCCTCTTTGTTGCAAATCATTGATCATCATTTCATGGCCTGTGAAACCTACCCAACCGTTCTGTATCCACACTACGTCAGTGCTTTATAAAATCGTGGCATAGCATCGTTTGGGATGGAAGTGACCTTCCAAACCCCCAGATATAGATCATATTTTCCCAATTCGTTATATAAGACAATACAGAAAGCCCTACTAAAGTCAAGATAAATGGCATTTATGTTTTCAAATCCTGTTGTCCTGCCATAGGAGGAAATCACATGGATTTGATAATTTTGTATTGGTTGCTACTCACATCCTTGTTGTCTTCCAGTGCTAACAAATAGTATGTTTTGTCAGTTGTTCAAACATTTTCTGAGAGCAGAAATTAAGCTAGTGGCTGAATCATACCCCAATCTTCCTTTCTCCTTATTTAAAGACAGACATTGGTTTTCCCTTCATGAACCTTTCAAGACATTATGTGCCCATCACATGCACTCAAGTACAACAGTCGCATCATGAAGTTCTTTAATTTCTTCATTAGGAAACTCGTAATCCCTTGCTGACTTGAAAAACTCTAATCTCTAAATTGTTCCTTTTCCATTCAAAGTTGAGGTCTTTACTTTTATCACTGGTATGAACTATAATACCTCTCAATTGCAATTGATCATTCCGATAAGGACTGAAGCAAAAAAGTTATTACAAAATTTGACCTCTGAGCATCATCCAGCAATAGCTTTTCCTCTCCACTGAACAGCTGACCAATTCATCCCTTCCTTCACCTTCCCTCTGTTACAATTGTACTTCTAAATTGATTGATCTCTCTTGGCAGATGCATCTTATTTTGAGCTTCGGCTTTTTAAAATTTTGTTCCTACATGTTCATGTTATATTTATCACTCGTCCTCAGTAGCCTGACCTAGTTTCTGCTTCCAGCTTGATTCTTTCTTGCATTCAAGGTTCATGCACAGTTCATGCTTTAATCAAGCTGATCTCTTACTGCATTTTCTCTCTTTTCTTCGCAGTAGGATAGTATATACCTGTGGATGGATATTATGTTATTGTGTGTATTATTGCTAAGGTGCTAACCCTTTAACAGCATTTTCCTTTACATGAGATCTCGATTACCCATTCTGTGAATTTATTGAAGTCTACCTTCTATCACTCAGCTGCTATTCCTCCTTCTTTGTCCTGAAGGATCATGAATCTTTTTTCTAATGGCCACTCTGAAATGGACCTTCCAGCTTCAAATTCTCATCCATTCCTCACAATTGCCAACAAATATAAAAGAATCTCTCCTTTATTTGCTTTCTTTACTTCTTGAATCAGAAACATTTTCCCTGATGCAATCCAAAGGTTTCCTGAGCAATCTGCTGTATTTCTTTCCCAGCAGATATTCCTCATTATCTCCAGTTACCTTGTGCCGAATATAAAAGTTCTTGCGGCATATCATGTATAATTTTTTCCTTCAGTTCTTTTCTGTTTATGCTACAAACCTTGGAAATAAGATGTAATTTAAAGCTCTATCTTGCATTCAAAGACTGAGTTTTGGGAACATTTATGTCTAGCACATATTTTGTTTGATAGGCATACAACGATCAGCTTCAAGATAGCTTCAGTCATTGACAGCACAACCCAGATCTTGCAAGTAAGGGCATCATCTCATACGCTACTGATATGGCATATGGCATTAAGGAGTGAATATGTCAGCAAGCAAGTCTAGATAGTCCATGTGCTTGTCCACAGTCAATCTGGGGTTTGCCTACAGGGTCTGAACGCTGGAAATCAGTGGATCTAGGAGCATGCCAGGCTGCTGGCTGCTCAGGTATGTCCTGTTTAAACTCATGATAATCTCACTGAATCACACAGAGGGAGAATACTGGGGAGACCTGCTACATAAAAGCAAGCCTTTTTGAACACAGCTGGACCTTCCCCAGGAAACAAAAGACACTTATGAATATCAAAATCCCAAAAATATAAATCTAGGTAATTATGCTAGCTTAAGCACTATGAGCAGAAAGGACAGTAAAAAAAAAAAAAAAAGAAAGAAAAAGATAAACAATCTAAAAATAAGGTAATTGTAAGACACTAAATGTAAACTCCTCTATTTTATTTAAACAAGGGGTTTTTTAATAGGTCATAAAAATACAGCATAAGAATAAAACAGTAATCTCATAAGATTATATTTGGCACATAACAGCATACAGGCTAAATGTCCATAGCAGAAGCAGATGTGGAAGTTGTCATTTCAAGTCAAATAAATATTCGTCAAACATAATACAAATGATAAAATGTAAAGCTTGCAAACTGAAGTTAGATCCTGAGCAGACTTCTGGCATGCAGTGACATAAACAGGATACATGATGTAACATAGGGTTTCCATGAGGCATAAGGGTTTTAATAGCATGAATTTGAAATTACCCCATTGCAGTCTTACCAAGGAGCCACACATAAAGTGCCAATGGACAAGGTATTTCAAGGGAAGGCAATAATATCTCTCAAACAGAACACAATGATGACGAGTATTCTTTTTCTTACTATATATGTAGCACGAGTGGGTTTTACAACAGACCCCAGAAGATGCCTTATTCTCTATCAAATCATACATAGGGCTTGGGGTTGTATCTTACCGTTTCAGCCTTCATTCTAAAAAGAAGTGTTTAGGCATGCTGAATATTTAAAAAAAAGGTTTAAAAATGTAACTTGAACATAACCAATATCTTGATTTCTGTCTGGGTCTGTAAAGATCTGAAATTAATAGATATGAAAAGCACAAATTGGCCCATATATCATAATAAGGTCTTATTTTCAAGAATGGTAAATCAATCTTTTTGACCTTCAACTTCTAAGTTTTAGATACATTAAGTGAAGAAGATTTTTAAATCCTAGCTACCTTTAGGGGCATAAAACTTAAGAGAATATAACCACCTCCACCATAAAACATGGAGGCCTCACCAGTGTACTCTTTAGGGTAAACACTCCTTGCAGGAAACGTAACAATGGGAAGGATGCAAGAGATGAGCTAGTGTTTTCCAGAAACTACTTAAACCAGCTCAACAGTAAATAACAGGTATATGCACTTGTCTTAGTGATGTAAAGATTAGCTTAGTGCTAACATAATAGAACACTCCAGCCTAAAATGGCTCCTTCTGTACTGAACACAGAGAAACCTCTCCTTGCAGGTGCCACCGGGAATTTATAAGAACTTTAGAGTTAAGTTAGCTTAGGCTTAACTAAGTTAGCTAAAGATGTCTTCCATCAGTAAAAATCTCCTTCCTTTAATTGCACTGATACCTTATGTGGTGCATTATTCTTCAGTTACATGTTGTATTGTATGGCAAAGACTGTATTTAAATTTTTACCTGCTGGGTCATGGACACTTCGTGTCTCTGCTGTTGATTTCTGGTGCTCTAATAGTCACAGTGCAGGATTAGGGTTTATCAGAATGACTGCTGGGGCATGAAAGATTTATAAAGACTATCTTCACTGCATGTGTGGGAAGAGTGCACTGTGAGAATGCAGTGGGACTCATATAGCCAGTTATATGTTATTGGGGTGAAGGTGGCTTTCCTATCCTCATAGAGTACCCCCTGGTCCTATTGTCAGGGGAAGTAATGGTTGTGAAATGGTTGTCCTTACATCAAATAGGTAAGAAGTCCTTCATTATTGTTTATGAGGCCTCTTTTTTCCCTTTGTCACACAGAATAGGTACTGGTTAGACATTTTAGTCTCTTCCTTGGAACCAATTTTAATCATGAGCCCAGAGCACTCCTTTATTTTGAGCCATTATTAAAGGGCTCTGAAAGTGCTGAAAAGTGGTGTTATCAGCACAGTTTATGATTTGAGACACCTGTAGCATATCCAGCTCCTTGCTGTTTTTGTAAAGCTCCCAGAATCTCACCCTAGTTCCTGAGATTAGATTCCTGCAGCTGCTGTGCTTCTCCTGCACTAAGAAAAGTTCTCATCCCCATTGCCAGCCCTAAGCACCTCAGTAACCTTTCTTTTTTTGAATTATGGCTTAAACACAATAAAATACATTTTTTCATGCCAAGAGTAGAAAGAAAAAGAGCAATATGTGGCCATCTACCCAGAGAAATAGCAAGCAGCATTGCCTGAAAAAGCCTTAAGAAGATGTACAGCAATAATCATGCTTAGTAATAGCCCACAGATAAAACAGCTAGACACAGCAAAGGAAGAATGTGAGTGAGCAGGCAGACTGTAATGGCAGCTGTCCCTTGGATAGGTATTATGTCAAAATACTTTCCTATCAAGGAATAAGGAGCAAATTGAGCCTTCTGCTCCTATACTCAGAACCACACATATTTTACAAGAGCTTAAAAAGCATAGTCGTTCTATAAGCAGGAAATCAAATGAAGCCCAAGTCCATTATAGATGGACAGTCATCCCCCCAGCCTCTCCCCCGTTGTAATAGCCCCAACACCTCCACATCCCTAGTGCACCCCAATGAAACCAGAGGCAGTAATGCTGTTGTTATCCTAGATACACGCATGTGCTGAGGCACCAGACAGATCCTTCAGCTTTCTCTTAGGTGGACCATTAGCTTGGACCTCCTTTTCACCCAGACATCAGTATTCATTACGAGGGTGGTAACATAAGTGTCTTTGAAACTCCTACTTGTCTTCCAATTTGGCTTAAGGCAGGTCAACAGGCCCAAAACTTAGCAAGGGGAGGGAGGTGATGTCTAAGCAACAGTTAGTACTTTTTTCTTTTAAAAAAGAGATAAAATGTCTGCTAAAAGTCTTAATGTTCCCAAAACACTTTTCTAATCACAGATAACATAAGCGTTCTGTACACAGGTAGTACACGCAGTACAGAATGAAGGAATATTTTATCACTGTCCAGAGATGGTTACCCTCAGGTAATGTATCATTGGAAAATCTTGTTGTCTGGCTATTATTAAAAAACTACTATCAAGCAATTTCTTCCATCCTTTCTGACTATTGTATGCTGTTCTCAGAGTTTTATCTCTGATGCCTGAGAAAGATTTGATCTTATACCCTCCAGCATTACCCAACTCCTTGGTGCCTGATCTGGTTTTATAGCCTGTGAAGAATGAAATTTTGCATAAACAGAAACAATTATAAGAGATGTTTGAAATGCCAAGGAGATTTCAGTACAGATGGTCAAAAGTATGTGACAAATATGATTCGTCATACCACATACAGATATAAAAATAAAGGAGCTAACCCATATGAAAAGAATTCTGCCTTTGTTTTATTTGGGATTTGGGGATTTGGATGTGTCTAATGGTTAAGTATCTACCTGTTGGATCAGTCTTCCTCAAGTAAATGAATCAGCAATAGAGAGAAGAAGGTGCTTCTGAAGATATCCAAAAAGAGCTCCAATTCACCAAAACTAAGCACTTAGTTATTGATTAATGAATTTAAAAATTCATTTTAGCTGGAGTGGATCTCCCTCTGGAGGCCTTCAAAAGCACCTAACCTTTCTCCTACAACTAGGAAGGGAATTTATTTATTTATTTATTTATTTATTAGCCTAGAAAGAGGTATTGGGGGGAATCACCAGGCACCTAGGATGAAGACACAAGTGCTGGAGCTAGACAAATGGGTCTCCACCCACTATCCTTCCTTTGGGAAAGCAGGGAACTTAGGGAAAAGTTTTTAAGGAAACATGAAAACAACAAGCTAGCACCATTATGGAACAAAATAACGTTCCATTACTTTATTTCTAAAATTTCTTGTCACTAATGATATCTGTAGGAAAGCAAAAATGAAGGTAAAATAAATAACTTTCCAATGTTGAAGACTGATAAATGAGGTCCCTATTAAAGAAAATGCTATTTACATATTCTTTATCTGAGGGTTTGCAAAACTTCTCATCTTTTCTCCCATCTCCACATAAGACAGCACCCTAAACTTTTCCTAATAAGTTCCTAATAGCTAATTTAAATTAATTAAATTAAATTAATTACCTAATACCTGATTTCCTAAGTCCTAATAAGCTTCACGTTAGTGTTATAATACAAAAAAGGAAGACTACTAATATGCTAGTCAGGCTAGCGGACACAAGCAAAGGAAGAGCTGACAACCAACCACTGTGCCTTGAGGCAGTTTCTGTAGCAGAAAAGAAATGCTTGGTCTGAACTCAACTGTATAGATGTAATGCCAAAAATGCAGTAACTCCTGGCTTTAAGCCCCTGAGAGTCACTAGAAAACTTCCCCAGACTTTGGATTACACTGTAATTCTGCAGTGAGTGAGTCGCTGAACTGACATTTAGGAAATTGAGTTGGTTTCCTGTTCCTGACACAGATTACCTACAAGACCTTGGATCAGTCACAATGCAGTACTGTAAAAGATAAAATTATTTTTTGAGTGCAAACACACCATATTAGGCTGGAGGATAGTGATGGTACCACTTTTAAGGCTGACAGTGGAGAGGTCATAAGTGGAAGTATGATACCTGTAATACAAGAAGGATGCGTATAAGTTGATGACATCTGAGAGAAGAAATTGTTTCCCAGTCCACAAAAAGAAGTTACTGAGCCTCTTGAACCATCTATGAAACAACTAAAAGATCTGATTTCTGCCTGAAAGTACCTACGAGGAAGAAAATAATAATGCAGAATGCAGCAGGAGCTTCTGGCCAAATTTTGACCTGAAAGGATGGTACATATTTTTAGCCATGTTATCCATAAACTAAGTTATTTATTTGAAACTTAAAACTTATTTAATAACTTAAATGTATTTAAATGTTCTACAAGAGTTTTAAACATTTATACTATGCCTTAAAATTAGTGATTTGATGCAGAAATTATCTGATATATGGTTGGTTGGACCGGCTAATAATCAATGTTTCTTCTGGATTTGAAATCTTGTGGATCTCCTTCTGTTGTAGCTTACCCATCTCCAAACACTTTGTGTAATAGGGAACATAAAGTCATTTTTAGGTGTTATTACCATGCTATTTATTTTATAAGCAGACAGAAATGACATTCTCAGTATCTATCGCATAATATATGGAGAGTACGTGTTTTAAATCTCTCCCTTTCTGTGTCCTCATTAGAGACTATCCATTCAGGAGCAAAGGGAATGTTACATTAATGGCACAAAGTCCTCTGCATGATGAGGATGTTAAGTACTGTGAGTGTAACTAATCTCTCAGGCATCTCTAGGGGGAAATTAATGCGGCTCCTTATAGGGTGAAGCTATGTGGCAGACAAGAGAGTGCTAGGGAGCAAGCCCAAGCGCTGGTCCTTGACCACCCACACTGCTTACCCCTCACCTCACGCCCTGGCTCTTCTTGGGACTCTTCCAACTGGCTCTCAGCCACACCAGCCACAGAGGGGGCTGGTCCCACACTGTATAGATACAACTCAGTCTGTACCTGGCCCTTTTTTGTTTAGCTATATAGACATTGCCTTAGAGACTTACTTTAAGTCAGCTGAATCAGTCTCTAGGTGAAATGAATCCCATGCTACAAGCAGAACCACCCATTTGGGCACAAATTCATTGAAACACATGGGTACAAACTGAAACGTGAAATTCTGTCTAAATGTAACACTTTTTTTTTTCTACTGTGAGGAGGGTTGAACACTGCAATAGGTTGCCCAGAAAGGTTGGAAGCCTCCATCCTTGGAGATATTCAAAAGCCATCTGGACATGGTCCTGGGCACTAGCTGTAGGTGACCTTGCTTTGAGCACAGGGTTGGAGCAGACAGTCTCCAGAGGTGCCTGCCAACCTCAACCATTCTGTCATTCTGCAAATCTCTTAACCAGTGACTCCAATCCTAGACCAGCTGTTGTGATGCAAGCAGCATTACGAGTCTTGGATAAAGGGCATACAAAATTGCGTGGCTGTATTGAGGGTTAGTTCTGCGGTTAGCATGCTCATTTGCATGCAAGGGCAGAGACTACATGAGGAGAGAGCTGCTACTGCTCTGGGTAGTTGGT
This sequence comes from Mycteria americana, assembly GCF_035582795.1. Lineage (NCBI taxonomy): Eukaryota > Metazoa > Chordata > Aves > Ciconiiformes > Ciconiidae > Mycteria > Mycteria americana. The sequence goes on from NC_134365.1 coordinate 181,375,677, forward strand.
GATTATTATGTCTAGCACCAGTTTAGCACTCCTCATCTGCAGTCTTATAAGTAGGGTTAAATACTAGGTTTGTTTTTCAGATAGGTCAGTTCAAGGCTCTGGGATGTTCACGATGCTAATTTTGCTTGGGAGACTCACTTCAGGATTCCCATAGGATCCATGGAGAGACAGCAGCAACTGAGAGCAAGAGTCTAAGGGCAGGTGCTCTGCGTCACCTATGACAGTGACTGTTTTACTGTACTGACAACAGAGGAAACGTAGGAAAACTAACTACCTTAGCTTAAACTCAATTCCTGGAGGTAGAAAGGGAAACGAGGGGAAACTTCAAAAGCTACATATCCATAGTTAACACAAAAGGCATTGGTAGTACTGAGAATAAAGTCCTTGTTCATGGATCTTATAGCTCTAGAAACTGAGATGGCTGGATTTGCCAAGAGCAAAAGCCATAATCATCTCTGAGAGTAACTAAATTGAGGGTGGAAGTTTCCCTTCCAGGCTTTTAGATCATCTGAGAAAAACAGCTTCTTGTGGAAAACCATAGGTACACATGAAGATGCTTTCTGTCACATGCTGGTTTGCTGTGTTACCCTAGACTTGGAGGTTGTGCAAAGGAGGCCCTTCTGGTGTCAGAAGAGCTTGTTAGAGCCTGTAAACTTCTCATAATCCTATTTGTTGTTCTCAGCACTTCCTACTTCTCATGTCCTTCCTTTTCTATAGGAACAAATTTAACTTGTCTTTTGAAATCTCATTACCACAAGATTGCTCCTTCCTGTGTCAGCCAGGCCTTACTGGTTGATAAAGAGACAAAACAAGTTTTAATGAAAAGTAGGACTATTAAACTGGAAGTTGTTTATACTCAAACTGGTATTCCCAAGTTAGAGCATGCACTGCAAGCTCCCCAGCTGCTGCTCTGCTGTCAAGCTCTGTATGTGCTAATTGCCCCAATTTTTTGGCTAATAAGAGATCAGATACGGTCTTGTAGGTGATGAAATGCATTGTGAGCAAAAGGAAGTGGTGGGGTGGCGCAGATGAAACTGTAGCAGTGCTAATGTAGTAGAGCAAGGAAAAGAAGCTTGAAAACACATGTATCATAGTGTGTAGAAAGCTTAGCTTCACTCCAGCAGAAAGCTATTCTGGTTAATTCATGCAATCATTTTGCTATTACTTTGTCATGCTGACTCCTAATAACAGAAAGGCTCAAGGTACTTTTTTACATCTCTGACAGAAGCTACTGAAAATAAGTGCAACAACAAGAGACCCTTCAGGAAGGGATCCTGCTAGCTGACATTCCAGAAATTCCTTCTTCTTAGCTTAAGCAAAGGTATCAGCTAGAGTGAAGATATTTATCTGACATGTATTATGTGAGACATATGTGTGACATGGAAGGAAAACACAGGGTTCCTCAAGCTCAAGGGTTTTCTGAGGAAGGGACTGTCATGCATAACTGATGGTATTTTTCTGCAATCAGCTTGTCTGCCTTAGTTTGCCGTCCTTCCCGTACACTGGGAATGAAATGTAAGGAGACTGATAATGGGAACATGAAATCAAACAATATAAAACAATTTGGATCCTCAAAAGAATTATGTAGGAAATGTAATGCTTGGTTCCTTCTGGCGTGACACACCTTATTATTTATAAGGCTAAAAGCTGGTTCCAGGAAGAACTGGAGATGAATATGTTTTCAACAATCTAAGGATTATGCTCAGACTGGCTGAAACCCATAAAAAGTCAGAGACCATGATGTGAGCAAGGCAGTCTGCTTTTCTAAGCCAAAGTGGGAGTTAACTGTGCTGGGGACAACTCACAGAAAGAGAGGAGAAACATGCACACAGAATTTCTCAGATTTTTCTTCAGGGTAGACATATGAAGTAATCATTTTCTCCTGATTACCAGAGAAGTTAGGTCTATTTGTGTACCAAAAATTGTGAAGTCAAAAAGTGATACAAAGAGCATCCTTTGTGTTACGTGGATTCAAATTTATGATTATATACACATTCAATTCAATCAACTAATACTTGTTTCCCAGAGAAATGAGAATATTATGCCTACAGGATCTACAGATTGTAGACATTATCTTTGTAATTGGAAATCAATAGGACCTTACGTGCATACTTCACCTCCTGTGGCTTTACGATTTCAACAAGAGATCTGACAACCAACGAACAATTTATGGTTCGGTATTACACTGATGTGTGCTGCAAAAGATGGAAAGATCTGATCTGTGAGATTCTTCAGGGCTTGCCCTTTATAAAACCTTTGCATCAAGAAAGATAGTGTTCAAAATGTGATACTGCTGAATGAGACATGTGCCACTGAAAATAAATTACATACGCAAAGAGGTACTGAGGCAGAAAGTCTATTGGATGGTAGCAAAAGCAAGTGACACTATCTTAGCTCATCCTGTATCCTTTAAAACTGTAGTAAGCAATATTCTTCAGAAGAGGTCATGTAGATTACTCCAACTCTAACTGAAAGATTAATCTCTTCAATAAATCATCCTGAGGTTAATTATTTCCAACTGACTTAAAAGATCCATGCTGAAGCAGCAGTTTTTAATTGCATTTTAAGTGATTCATTCCTTTATACAGTCATTAAATGTATATATGACCAGTTTCTTAGGTGACCAAAATGTTAATTGGTGAAGGTTTATGGGTGTAATAGAAGGTCTATAGAGGGTGGCTAGTTCTCAGTTTGCCTAGACCATTATATTGCCCAAAACCAGGCTTCAGCAAATATTTAACACAAACATCGGTTTGGGATCTGTTACGTTAATTGCATTTTGCAGCATTCTGTATTTATTTGTTACTGCAGAACAAATTTGGAGCAGGGCTAGCTTCAGATTTCAAAGTTTTTTTTCCAGGAAATGACTTTTCAGGATGAATATAAAAATTTTATCCTTTAAATGAATAGTTGTGAATGATTATTCTGGGCTTGTCTACTTTTCAGAACTTTTTATAATATCAGGCAATCTCTCTTAACAGGGAAATCTCTTCCTGTTTTTAAGATTCCCAAGAAACAGAACATGCAATCAGCAGACTGAGCCACCTTTTTACTTTATTACTGGACAGTAAGGGTCAAAGCTGGGGCGGGGGAGGGTTAAAAACTGCTTTTTGGACAAGTCTAAATCTTGCGCCATTTAAAAAAGGAACGAAAAAACAACTTGCAGTGCATGAACCTGAGGTTTAAAGTGCAAATCTTCTTGAAGAACAGTCTAGTCTTATATGCTTCCCTAAATACCTGCTAATGGATATTCTGAGACAGGACAGTAAACAGACTTCTGGTCTGACCCAGTTCAGCTTCCCACTTCCAAACCCTAAATTGCAGGAGCGTGTATGAAGGAATCAGTGTAGCTACATTTGTGAGCTCTACAAGCTACAAAGACAACAGAAAGAACCAGCCTGAAGATGAAAATAGTAGAAGACTGATCAGAGTCAGGGAATGACAAGGAATGACCAACTAGACAAGGGCTCTTTACCCTGGGAAAGTGATGACTAAGGGGACAATATGACAGAGGGCTAAAAAAAGTCATGGCAGGGAGCAGGTGAATGAGGAATGGTTATTCTATTCCTACACAAGAACTAGTGGTTATCAAATAAAATTGTGTGGCAGGTTGAAAACAAAAAGGGGAATTAAGCTCTTTAGCATGATATAGCTAAACCTTGGAATTCACTGCTGCTAGATGTTGGAGATACCAAAAGTTCACGGGTGTTTGAAAAGTGACTACATAAAGTCATGGACTAGAAATCCACCAAGCATTATTAGATACAATGACACGGCTACTGATTTAGAGTCTGAGAATGGGAGTAGGAAATACTATTACATGTTTGCTTTACATTTATGTGCCTTTGCATTCTTCCCTTACTTCTCCCTTTCTTCCCTAAACCTCCCTATTGCTCACTTCCAGAAAGACAATACTGGGCTAGACGAACCTTTTACCTGACCTGGCATACTTGTTCCTATCTAGAAGCCCCTCGCTCCACTGATGTTTCTCCCCATTTGCTTTTCCCCTGAACGGCATATACAATTGAACAGTTAAGCACTTAAAATTTCAGAAGATAAAAAGGGCAGAATGCCTCTCCCTGTCACAACACATTTGTAAGTTTCTCCTCAGCTGATAGGTTTCAGCTGTAAAAAAACCTAGAGAATTGCAAAAGATGTGGACAGATGAAAAATTGAAAGGTGTCAGTGGCTGCTTTAATATTTCAATAAAACAAATCCAAGCAAAAATTCTGGACATCTTTAACCAAGGGCTAGGCATGGTCATGTAAACTCTATGGTCCCTCTTAGTCCCATGGTTCCTAATTAGGTCATTGACAGCCTTGCCTACTTCTACCCCAGTCTATATTCAGCCTCTTTTGGGATCATACTTCAGTTTGCTAAGCCCTGAAATATGGGTGGGTAAAAGTTGCTCTGGGGTACAGAGCTCTGGCATGCATTATTCAGCAGCAGTAAGGCCCAAGGGACTCTGCTGGAGATGCTAGCCTCACTAATGCTGTCAAGAGTGAAGGGGAAAGCAATTAGGCTAACCTTAATCCCCCACAAAAATGGCTGGGTAGTGATGTTACTGACAATTAAAGGAGAGGAAATAGGACTGTGAGAGTGAAAATATCCCAGAAAGTCAAGCTCTTTGTCTACTTATATACAACAGAAGTGTTCTGCTGTGATAAAGTCAGAATAAGTTCTGATTTTCACTGCTTCACTAAATGGTTATATATTGTGAAGGTTTACTAAGAAATAATCATGTTAGTGTTCTTCCTGGTTATGTACCCACATCTTATAATGAAAAAATAGATGATAATGTCTTTGCTATACTACATGGTTCTGTAACTGAGAATTAGGTTGTGTTTCATTTTAAGCATTTTCAAAAGATATAGATAATTACAGCTTTTACTAACAACACTGAGGCAAATATGAATTCTCTGGTGGGCTTTTAAGCCTCATCTCAGCATGTTTGATGTAGGAACAAGCATTAAAGGTACTCTAGTATTTTTTGCCAATGCTTTCCTGCATAAATTCTATTAAAAGCATAGATTCTTTTGATCTTTCATTCAGAAAGTATAGTGAGAATAATTTTAATATTAAAATGACTTATTGAGATGTCAAAGATTAAATTAGAAATATCAACTACCTATATTTTTCTCATTTATTTGCAGTTGGTCAAAACAATCTGCAGAGAATATATGTGAAGTAAGTCATCCCTATTATTTTCATTCCTGGGTTATGATACAATTTGGCACAGATTTTTAGCTCAGTTGCAAAAAGTAATGCCGGGTCATACACATTCAGATTGATACACAGTCCCCAGCAGCTGTATGGGAGCAATACAAAAAGTTTGGTAATTTTCTTTAAAAAGTAAAGGAAAATTGCATGCATTATGGAAATGAGAATTTAGTGCAGTATTTGACAAAGGACAGGTCCAGTTACTTTTCAGCTACTACACAAAGATATTCTACCATATCAAACACAAATAATTTCTAAGGCAATAGACATTTCTGAGCTGGAGAAAAGGCAGATGAAACAGAAAAGAGAGAACTAAAATCTGCGGCAAAATATTCTCTCTAAAGGAAGACTATTTTTTTTCTTCTGCATAGACACTTGAATAATTACTCTACAGTTCTCCAAACTGGAAATTTGCAAAAAGCTGTTTAGGATGGCTTTCAGTAGTATAAAGAGCAAAAGCTCTTCAGGGTTTCAATTACATCTTTCCAACAGCTGTAAAAAATGTAAACATGCAGATTGTTCTAATATATGAAAACACCTTCATTTACTACTTGTTTGTCATACAGGGAATAAACTAGCAGTGACGCCCACTGGAAAGTTTTAGATAAATAAAAAGATCTCCAAAGTGGGAAAAATACTGTGCTAGCAGGTAGCTGCAGCTTTGCTGTGTGAGCTAATTATTCATGTAGAGACATTTTCTAAATGTGTCACTTCAGACAGTAATGGCTTCTAATTCTAAAAAGCCATTTGCCTAGAGCAGTAGTTGCTATTGCTCTAACTTAGCAACAAACCCAGTGCATCCTCCACTAGTTCAGCTGAACAAAGATACTTGGCTCTCATGTGCCACTCTTATGACTTTCATGCTAATACTACTAAAAAAATTTCCTTAGAAAATTTTCCACCTCCTTCCAGAAAATGCAACTAATGTCCCTAGCTGTCTCAGTTTCCTATTCCACCAGTTTGCTGTATTTCAAAACCAAAGTTAACCAATGGCTGGTTACTAAATGAGGGCTCAGCCAAACTTTTGCTGCAGTCAGGTAGAGAATTTCCATTTAGTCTGGACCCAACAAAGTGCCGATGTAAATATAAACAAGAAAAGGTATATACAAGCTCAGATTCTCTAGTAAAACAATACAAAGAATATGAAGAACTAGGTTTTGTCTACTGTCTCGCATATATGTAATGATCAGCTCCCTGAAAAACAGAGGCTGGACTGGTTGTGGGTATACCCATGAATAAAAAAGCTGAGTGCTGGGCAGCGGCAAAGAAAGCGCTAGAAAAAGCACAAACCCTTTGTCTGACCCAGAATGACCGTTCTCGTGTTCTTATGCATTTGAGGCTTGTTAGTCCTTGTGTACATATTTATTGTAACACAGGACATCAGTCAACAGTCACGACACCAGTCAGTCACCAGAACACTTTTCATAAGCTTAACATGTAGAGCACTTAACCATGGCATGGCTACCTTATAACATTATTAGGTTAATATCAACTTATTCTCCTGCTCTTAGTAGCAATATTTTCACATTAAAAGGACAGAACTAACATCTGCTATAAAAACATGACTGGTTTCCAGGCCACTTCAATCCATGCTCAGCTTTGCAGCTCTAGCACACCTATGTTATTCATTCTTATACCCTGGCATACCTTAATACTTTATGAGCATATACTATTCGAGGAAGTCTTTGGAATTCACTTTTCACAAAAGCACCTTTCTTTAAGCTCAGGCCTAACTTCCACAGAAGCTACAGCGGACTTTAATTCTATGTTTCAGAATAAGCGTGTCTGCAAACATTTCCTATATTTAGGTGAATGCAAGACTAAGTTGGAGATAAGAAAAAAAAAAAAAGACAGAGTTCTGAGGAAACTCGGTCTCTGGACTCTGTCGCCAAGGTGCATCCTCTTTCTCCCTGTCCCAGAACAAGAGAGAGTCTTTCCATTTGGACCACTGCTTTGGCTGCAGGAAACATGCCCTTCTCACCATCGTGGCAGTGGCCCTGGGAGACCTGCAGAACAAGGGTGGGACCAACTGCGGATGGCACTGGTACGGGCACGAAGCATCCGGGGACACATCCACACATATTATATGTGTGGCTGCCACACAGCCATTATAGCGAGTGGGTATCAAGGGCTTGATGCAGTAGCCTACTGGGAGAGACTGAAAGCGTTAATGTCTCCGACACCATGGCGAGGTGTTGCGTTAAGAGTTACTGCCGCGTACAAATAGGAGTCTGAGGAGTGGCTGGGGGGGGGAACCCTCCCGTTGAGTCACGAGGTTCAGACAGGACCCCCTTGCTTTCTAAACTCCTTCTCAGAGAGCAGTCTAGGTGCGGCTAGGTCCAGTCTTAGTCTCAGACTTGGTCAACGGTTTATTTTCTAAGGACTGTGTGTATAGCCACTTATCAGAACCAGAGCCCTCTCAGGGCTTTTGCTAAGGCGACAGCATTAATTTACAATGTTGTAAGTCCGGTCGTCTCCAGCGTACTGAACCTCACGATTACGGATTCACTAATAGCACGCTTACGCCCCCAGTCTAGTCGTGTTGCATGAACTATCGCGGCCACACTTAAAGAGTCTGGTCGTGTTCAGTGAGAACTACCACGGCTAGATCAATGAAGAGTGCAGTTTATTAGAGCAACAGACACACAGGTTCTTTGGGTTACCGGTGATAAATTCACTGTCTGCAAAGCACGTGCAAATACCAAGAATATGAGTAATGCTGCCGGCTACAAACGCGTTCAAAGATAATAAAGCAAGTCTATAGAGGTTTCTAAGTTTCCCGCGGAGGCACTTGGTATAACCAAGTGTTCGACTCTTACCCAAAGGCGTCCCGATGCGGGGGAAGAGAGGCTCAGCCCGTCGACTGATCCCAGAGGTCAGAGTGGTACACGATGGTGTCTTCCCTAACATTCTCTTTCTCTTAAACCATTTTATACTGTCTGTCACCTTTCGGGTGGAGCTTGAGTGACTCTAGTCATACCTACCTTTGTTTAGGACTGGTGTAAAGCTTTGTCGCTTCGCTTTTAAAGGTACAAGCTAGGAAAATTCAGAGCGCAAGCTCAGTGAGGGGTGGTCGCACCTTGGAGGTGGGTAGCTTTTGGGATGGAGGTGTGTTTTGGTATTATCATGATGTTATCATGAGCAAAGTTCACCAAAAGGACAGCATTTTGTCAAAAACGTGGCAGGCTGTTGGCCCAGGGTAGTAAATATGCAGCTTATCAGTTCCATGATACCTTCAAGTTCCCATATTATTACAGAGCCTGGCCGCGGTATCTCCACACCGCTCCGCCCTGCGAGCAGTACCTCTTCGAGTCAGCACACCAAGTTCCCCTGGCGTTACCGACATCCAAGGTTGCAGGCCTAGGGAACTTCCATGGAATGGATTCCTTGCATGTCCGCTGCATTCCACCTGGGAAGCTTCTTCAATGCTGTGCCTTACCTAAAAGGGTGAATATAAGTTTCATTTCTAAGTCACCTCCAGCAATTATCCCACACGAGGTGAGTTGCGGTTTGCATGGCGAGGCAGGGGTCGGCTAGCACGGGACGGGACGTGGAGAGCGCGTCGGAGGACGCGCAGTTCCTGTTCTGATGTACCGTACAGAACGACTCGCCAGATGTGGCCAGAGGTCACACAGAGTTTAGCTGAGGAAGGGGCTTACGAGCACCCGAGAGACCCCTCGCGACCACCCTCACAGCCCCCGGCGCCTGCGCAGACGATTGAGAGCCTTCTAGGACAAGAACCATAGAAGCCCTCAAGGGGCGTAACCGGAGGCAGGACTAGAGTATATAAGACACGCCCCCAAGCAGCCAGGTGCCGCCCACCACCGGCGGATTGCCACGTCACTCATCGTCACCGCCGGATCCAAGGGTGGCGATCTCTCTCTTTCTCTCTCGCTCTCTTTCCTTTCCTTCTGAGAAGTGTTCCAATAAGATCCCACCCTTGCCAACCCCTTGATGCTCTCCAAGTTTTTCAAGTTCATGCGTTCCACGTTCACATGTTTCCCACCACAAATAACGTGCCTCACTGATCGTCTGGTGTCGTTTCACCTTCATTTAGTCCGAGGGAATCTGCGAAGCTGAGTCACTCCCAAGCGCGGTGGAGAGGGACCTGGCAGGCAAACGCTGACGCTACCGTGTGGCTGCCCTTACCGTCCTCGTAGCCCTTAGACATAAACCTTTGACCAAGTCTGAGACTAAGACGGGATCCAGCCGCACCTACACTCCTCTCTGAGAAGGAGTTTAGAAAGCAAGGGAGTCCTTTCCGAACCTCGTGACTCAACAGGAAGGCCACCTCTTTTCCCTCAGCCACACACCAGACTGGTGCCCTTCACGTCACTTATTCGGCGTCACGATTCTACTTCCCCAACCCCCAGGTGGGGCGTGACACCCACCGCTCTGCACCATTTGCGTATGGTCTGAGGTTCTAGAGGGGCGTCCTCTGGCCTCCAGCTGTCCCCTCAGAAAGGCCAGACTGTCCATAGCTCCTGTGTCATATCTGCTAGGCTCTGCGTGCTACTTTCATTACAGCATCTTAAACGGCATTAAGTTGCCTCTGTGTAGGAAATCCAGCTGAGGCCCTAGCCAACACAGTCAGTTGAGTCTAAAGACGTCCTAAAGATGTCTGCTTTAGGACACCATGAATAACTTTTTACTCCGCTAACTATAATGGGATCTCAGCAAATTTTTAATATAAATATCTGCGATATCTACAGTCAGAGGAGCTGAACCCCAGCCTGGGTGTCTTGTGTTCCAGTGCGTGCTCTCAGCATCTCTGGCTACCTCTTGAAGACAAGTTCTTACTACTCTATCATCTGTCGAGGCTGACTAGTCGTGTTCCCAGACTAGATTTCCAGGATTCAGCTCTCATGTGCAACGGGAAAGAGCAATGTTTTCTTTGCAGAGCCTCATGGAGTGGGCTATGGCTGTCCATGCTCAGCTGTGACTGAAATGCTTTTGGAACATCCCGGGAGACGTTTCAGTTCTTGCAGAGATTACTCTTAAAAACTTGGGTGCTTTCAAATTTCGTGTGTCACCAGACTGAAGAAAAACATCGTTTGTTAAGCAACCAGACTTACAAGCCAAAACCATATTTACATCATGCTCCAGGTAACCATTTTCTCCTGTGAGTCTGGAGCTCCTGCACACAAGCTTTACTGTCAGTGCTGCAGAACGGTGAGAGAGCGTCACTGTGCGAGCGTCACGGGCTGTTCAGGAGGGACAGGCAGGGCAGGCGAGGTGGAGGAGTTGCACTGTGTGTAAGGGAGAGGTTTGACTTCACAGCCCTTACAGTTAGGGATGATGTGGTTGAGAGCCTGTGGGTGAGGATGAGGGGGATGGAGAACAAAGAAGATGTCAGTGTGGGTGCCTACTGTCAACTGCCCAGCCAGGATGAGAGCCCTGATGAGTTAGCCTATGGGCAATTAGGAGAAACCTCAGGATTTCTTATTCTCTTTCTGTCTTTTTCTTTCTGTCTTTCTGTCCCTTGCATGCCTGCCTTTTGCGCCTTTTCTGCCTCGCTTGCCTTCCTTCCTGCCCTCCTTCCTTCCTTTCCTTCCTTTCCTTCTTTTCCTTCCACAAAATTCAAGGCAGACTCACACAACACCTTGGCGTTCAGTTTTCACTTCTCCTTACTCGGCTTCATAGAATTGCGGAATGCCAACTACGGATGGCACTGGTACGGGCACGAAGCATCCGGGGACACATCCACACATACTCGTGACCAAAAGCAGCTTGGCAAAGCCGCTGGAAGGCAGCGTAGCAGAAAAGGTCCTGGGGTCCTGCTGGACACCACGTTGAGCAGGAGCCAGCAAGGTGCCCTTGCCCCGAGGCGGCAGCGAGGGGTCCCCTGGCCTGCCCTGGGCAGAGCATTGCCAGCAGCTGGAGGGAGGTGAGCCTTCCCCTCTGCTCAGCACTGGCGAGGCCGTGCCTGCAGTGCCGTGCCCAGGTCTGGGCTCCCCAGTACCAGAGAGGCACGGGCATCCTGGGGACAGCCCCCAGCGCCCCTCCCCCACCAGTGCCACCGCTGGGGTCAGAATGCCACGTTGTGTCAGCTTGGCGCTGGCCCGGCAACGGCCCCAGTGCCTGCAGGGACGGCACTGTGCCAGCACGCACCAGTGCTGGGGAGAGGCAAGTTCTGCTCCAGCAGCACTGCCCGGCACAGGGACCCCCCTTGGCAGCCTCGCTCGGGCCGGCCGGGCGCCGTCCGGAGCCCCACCGGCGTGTCCCAGGCGAGGCTTCTCCTGGCCCTGGCGGGATGGGCCAGCTGAACTGCTGCCGTGGCTCCAGGTAGGCTCCCCCCGCAGCTCCGGGACACACCGGCACAGTCGGGCCCCGCAGCAGCCGCCTTTCTCACGCCCGACACCATCCGCTCTGCAGGGACGACCCTGACCCCGTGCAGCAGCGCGCGCCCGTCCTGGCGTCGCCCGAGCCGCTGCTCCGCCAGCGCGTGCGCGTGACTCGGGGCCCTGCGACGAGGAAGAGGGACCTCCTCCTCTTCAGGGATGCCCTGGGCATCGCCAAGCCCAAGTAAGACTCGCAGACCCCAGCTGCCTCTGCTCCCAAGCCCTGGCCCCGGCACCGGGGCAGGGACGCCCAAGGAGCAGCCCCAGGCCCCCGGCACCCTGCTGCTGCGTGCACCCATGGCCGTGCCCGTGGCAGGCGGATGCTAGAGGGGAGCCACCGGGCTCGGCCACCTCCAGGTCACTCCCTGCCGCTCCTCTCTGCAGACGTGGCAGCACCCCGCACCCGCAGCTCTGCCTGGCCCTGGGCCAGCTGCAGGTGCTGAGCAGCGGGAAGGGGGCGGCCGGGGATGCCGCTGAGCAGGAGGAAGGCGAGCCCACCAACTCCCTCGTCCTCGTCTCGCCCTGCGGCTCCTGCGTCGTCACCTTCCCGTGAGTCTCGGTGCCACGTCCCACGGTCCCACGGCAGGGCTGGGCAGCACCTCCGTCCTGCCCCACGGGGCTTCGTCCTGCCTCTGTGGCCGTCCCCACGGGGCAGGGCTGTGCCGGCGCCTGCCTCTGCCCACAGGCAGGGGAGCAGCGGCCATCAGGCTGTTCCTCCTCTCTTTCTGCAGCTCCCGGGCGCTGAAGGAGCTCTGGCTCAGCGCACTCCTTGGGTAAGCCCTGCCTGGCACTGCAGCCTGGGGGTCCACGCTCACAGCACGGGGGGATGCTCCGGGCGTAGCCGTACGATGCGGAAACACCGCTGCCCAGCTGGGGAGAGCTGCCCCCACGGCTGCGGGCAGCTCTGGAGCGGGCAGAGCTGGCGCAGCGGCTTCGCCCAGCTGTGTCCAGCCCACACCTGCCCAGCCCCATCCTCACCACTGCCGCTGCTCTCCGCTCGACTGCCGGCCCACACCCGGCTGCTTCGGGGCAGCTTGGAGGTGCTCCCCGGGCTGGCAGGAGAGGGCCAAGGCGGCTTGGGTCTCACACGTTCTCTTTCTCTGCCCCCTCCCCACGCACAGCCCACCAGAAGGAGTGCAGGGAGCCCGGGTGACCCAGCTGCCCTCCATCGAGCTCCTGCTGAAGGAGCTGAGCGGCCGCAATGCCGTGAGTGTCCCTCCTGTCTCTGCTCTGCCCCCACGTGCTGATGCAGCCCAGCATCAGCTGCATTGCTGCTCACTTTCTGCTCTTTTCCCCTTGCCCAGGCCATGACGCTCCACGCCAGCAGCCTGGAGAGGCTGCTCGAGGGCCAGGCAGAGGTGAGGATTGCTCGGGGTGCAATCTCGGCCGTCCCCACCGCTCGCACGTGGCCAGGGGCCGATGCAGCTCGCCGGGGGCCCTTTCTGCTGCGGGGCTGCTCGCTGAGCACGGCGCGTTTCTTGCAGGCTGGTGCCAAGCTGCGGCCACCTCCCGTCCCCGCTGGCAGCCAAGGTGGACTTGGCCACTCGGCTGGTGAGTTTGGAGAAGACGGGGCAGGACAGCCCTTCTCTCCTCCTCTTGCAGGGGGGCACTCGTGCTGCACTGGGGCTGCCCTTGCCCTTCCCACAGCGCACGTCCGTCCCCATCGCTCTGCAGCAGGAGAGAGCCGAGCCCCCGGGGCCCCTTGTTCCCAGACGACACCTCTCCCGTGCACTCAGCATCAGGGGCACAGCACTGAGAGGGTCCGGGAGCGCTCGCCTGGCGCTTCTCCTGCAGGGGTTTTTGCTCTCTTTTCCTTGGCAGCAGGCGGGACCCGCAGGAGGAGGAGGGGGCTGCCCTGGCCCTTTGGGCGGAGAGGGACGTCGGCCGCTGCAGAGGCACCGGGGCCATTGGGCTCCGGTGGCAGTGGGGCTCTCTTCGGCCGGCCCCTGGCAGCTCTCTGCAGCCAGGACGGCACACTGCCCCAGCCCATCCAGGTAAGCAAGCCTGGCCAGGGGCTGGCCAGGGGCTCCCCATCCCGCTGCCTCCTCCAGAGAGGTGGTGTCCCCAGAAGACGGATCCCGGCTGGGACTCGGGACAAAGCTGGCTCCTCCCCATGTCCCCCACCTCCAGCCACCCCTCTGTCCCACCCCAGTGAGAGCTGCGCAGCCATCCACACGTGCCCCTGGGGAAGGTTCACCTGTCCCAGGGCCTGTCTCCAGCCAAGCAACTGTCCTCCTCCGTCCCCTGCAGGACCTGCTGGCTCTCCTGCACCAGCACGGGCCATCCACGGAGGGGATCTTCCGGCTGGCGGCCAGCGAGCGTGCCTCCCGGGAGCTCAGGGAGGCCCTCGACAGCGGAGCGGAGGTCCACCTCGAAAGCCAGCCTGCGCACCTGCTGGCCGTCGTCCTGAAAGTGAGCCCTGCTGACCTGGAGCCTGGCAGCTCCTGGCTCTCTTGGTGCTGATGGGCACCTGCGAGAGCAGGAGCCGAAACCCAGCCGCCCGCTCGTGAGCCAGAGTGCCGGGGATGCCGCCTGTGCTCCTGGCCGCAGTGCTCAGAGCCTCACCCGGAGCCCTTGGCATTGCAGGACTTCCTCCGTAAGATCCCCTCCAAGCTCCTCGAGGAGGAGCTCTACGAGGAGTGGATGAGCGCCCTGCAGAAGACCAGCAGGCAGGAGCGGCTGGCAGGGCTGAAAGAGTAAGTGTGCCGAGCAGCCTGCCCGCTCCCCAGGGACTGGCAGAGGCCGGGACTTGCCTGCAAAGTGACGGCCTCCTTGAAAAAGCTGTGTTTTCTGCCAGCCACCTCTTGCTGCTGTGGGGTGGGGTTTGGGGGAAAAAGGCACAGCAAAGCATTTCTCTCCTTGGAGCACGTTCCACAGGCATTGGGGGTTGCTGCACAAAGGGACTCTTGCCAGAAGGGCAGGGAGGGAGGGAGGTGGCCGTACCGCAGTGAAAACAGCCCTCCGCTGTAGACCAGGCGTGGCCAGGGAGCCTTCCCTCGCGTGAGATCAGCCTGGGAGACCTGTGGTGACAACGTCTACTCTATTAACATTGTGTTCCTGCTTCCTCAGGGTGGCCAGCAAGTTGCCCAAGGCCAACCTCCTGCTCCTCCGGAGCTTGCTCACCCTGCTGCATAACATCAGCAGAAAGGCGGCCACCAGCAGGATGACTGCCGGCAACCTGGCCATCTGCGTGGGGCCGAACCTCCTGAGCCCAGCCGAGGAGCACACGCTCCCCCTGGACGTCCTGCTGCAGGTGACGGCCAAGGTACGCCGTGTTTACCAGCCGGCTACAGCCTTGCGGCCCGACCCGAGCTTTGCTGTTCAGAGGTACCTGGCTGCCTCCTCTCTTCAGCAAACGCTCGTGGGGAAGCTGCCGGGAAGAGCAGCCCCACAGCTGCAGCTTTCTGCACACAAGTGAGGGTCAGGAGGGGGAAAGGCTGTTTGACCCGTTTCCAGCCACCTAGGTGGAAAGCAATGGTTTGCTGTGTGCAGGTGACACGGCTGGTGGAGTTCCTCATTGAACACCACGGGGAACTCTTTGAGGAGGAGGTGGCTGGGCTTGCCGGCGCATCAGCCGAGGAGTTGCCTGCACCAGGGGCAGAAGCAGAAACAGCAGAGGTATGTCAGGGCC
Source organism: Mycteria americana (assembly GCF_035582795.1). NCBI lineage: Eukaryota > Metazoa > Chordata > Aves > Ciconiiformes > Ciconiidae > Mycteria > Mycteria americana. Next base: position 181,390,869 of record NC_134365.1, read on the forward strand.
ACAAACAGCGTGGCAACAAAAGCCACCAAGAGCGAATCCATCCAAGGGATCTGCCTTTCAGAGCCAAGGTAGCAATTGGGCAGGTAGGTCCTTGCCCCCTGTTACCTTCCACATTTCCATTGCAGGTGCCTCCAGATGCTCCAGAAAGCAAACACCTGAAGAGCTCGTCCAGGGAGAGAAGGTAAATGAGCTAGCTTTGATTAAGAGCAGAATTGGTTCAAGCTTATCATGGCTTCACCTGTCTAACAATACTATTGAATGGAAAGCTTGCCAGGCTCTCCACAAGTCAGCAGGAAGAGAAAGCCAACCTGTGACGAGGGGAGCGACGAGCAACCAGGCAGGAAGAGGAGGAGGCTGGAAACAGAGCTCGCAGGCATGGGCAACTGAGGAAATCCAAGCAGGCAAGAACAGCGAGGAGCCCCGGTGTGTAGCAGACCCTGTTGTCCATCTTTCAAATGCTCTGAACACTGCTCTGGGTATAGGAAGGAGTTCCGAGGTGCACAGAGACGGCCCCAGGCAGGAAGCATGCACCTGCCCTTGGGAGGCTCTCTATGTCAGCAGAAACGTACCGCTCCCGTGTTGGCAGTTTTCATGTTGCACTTGTTGAAGCTCTGTTTGTGCAAGGCTGAGCAGACACCCCAGCAAGGTCACAAGACTCACAATTTTGAGCTCTTTGACCCGCTCCCTACATAAAGAGGCAAAGTTCCATGTCAGCTGGCAATCCTAGCACTGCCCGGTACGGTCTGAATCCCAAAGACGCAGCAAGGAGTTGTGCCAAGTAGCTGTAGACACTGAGATGTTGGCACTTCTTAAAAAGCTCACATTTCACCTGAGATAACTGCGGGAAGGAAAAAAAAAAATACCCAAACAATTAAACAAAGTGTGCTTTGCCTGCAAACCTGGGTTTCTAGCAAGGGACAGTGAGGGATGCTGCTGCTGCTTGGCTTTTGGAAAGGCCCACATCACAGCTCCCTGGGAGCTCCCTGCCGAGCCCTACTGCCTGGCAAAGGGCCACTGAACATCTCTGTCAACTTGCCGTGCTCTGGGGGTATCGCACGTTGTTGAGAAGGGGCCAAAGCAACACCGTAGTCGCTGCCAGTAAGGGTTCTCTCTCCCGTGCCAGGAACGACCCCTTTTACTGCTTACTTCCCAAAGAACGGGGGACAAAGTCACGCCTGTTCCTGCCTTCATGCTTTCATCCGTGCTTTCTGACTCTGTCCTTGTAGGTGCTTGTTTATTTTTGCTGCTTGGATTTCCGGACGAGCTCTGACACCTGGGCTTCGAGGGGCACGATCCAGCCCCAGCACCACCTCGGCGGAGGCGAGGAGAGAGGCACCGTGCCCTTCTGCTCTGGCCGGCAGACTTCACTCGGGCACCACTGAGCCGGAGCAGCCCCGCACCGCCCTCAGACCCATCCCAGCCCTCGCAGGAGACCTTGCTGGCTCACCCATCAGCTCCGTGAGCAAATGCCCACCAGCTGGCACACCTCCCCAGGTGGGGAGCTGGCATGTGAACTTCAGACTTATGGAGCATCTCACACATGGCGGTGCATATCACCTGGGAGGGACGCAAGGGACAATATTTCTGCTGAACAGCATGTTCCATACTATGAAACCCTCCAGGTTAAGTCAAACACATGTTAGGATATAGCATAGCTAAAAAGGTACCTATCTAGCACTGCTACAATGATGGTATAGCAAGCCTGTGAGAGCTGCAGGGCTATGCAGCCCTGAACTGCATCCAAATCTGAAGTGCTCCAGCAATTTCAAAGTAGCAATCCACGGGGTGAAGCACCGTTCCTTTTCAACAGGATGGAAATACACAGTCTGTAGGAAGCTGAAATACTTTCCCCAAAAGCTTACAATCAATTTAATGTTAACAAGTTACTGTACGGGCAAGTATTGGTAGAGATGACCTAAGATATCTGCTCTACATCCTTTCAAAAGCACTCAGATAAGCATTCTGACTGTCTTTGAATACTCCTTTCTCCTTGGACATGAAAACTACTTGAGAGCCACGTACCACTTCCGAGCTGCACATCAAGTGGCTTGGATCCAGCAAGCTGGAAGAAGCGGTGCTGCTGTACTTATGCTGGCTATCATTCGCAAGAATTATGCCAACCGCATCGTGTGACACTCTGCAGACACACCTTGGCCCAAGCTGTCAGCCAACTGCAACTGGTTTATGCCAAACCCCGGCGCACTGTCGCTACCAAGAGCATAACATTCATTACAAAGGCTCCCGTCACTGCACTTTTACTATTACCCAGTAACACATGTTGTACAAGGCACGTATTTCTTTGCAAGAGTTTCCTAAAAGTACGTAGGTAGTCAAATGGACTGCATTCATTTGAAGTCATTTTCTCCGCGTTGGAGACAACTGATAGCAAACGCTAAAATTATTTCCGTACTGCATTAACGTACAAGCATACGGATGGGGGCATATATCACTACTGCAATGCTGGTCCTTTGTGCCTATCTTACTCTCTTAGAAAGAATGTGTATATGTAGCTACATCACACAGGCAAGCTGTGAGTTCTTCCCTCTTTGACCAGACAGGTATTCTGGCATGATGATAGACCTATCTGTTTGACCAACATACCAGGCAGGTATTTGTTTGGCCAGAATACCAGCCAGGCATTGAGGATACACCTGTTGGTGGGACCAGAATACCAGACAGGCACTGATGATACGCCTATTTGTTTGACCAGAATACCAGGCAGGTATTCTGGAATGATGATACCCCTATTACGTGTTAACTAGATTGCCATATCACTTCTTAGCCTGACAGTGCTTAAGAGCAATTTGCTTTGAGCCCTATAAAAAACAAAAACAACAACAACAAGAAAAACCATAAAAACCATAAAAGCTGAAGGCCTGAAGAGCCTCCAAGGTAAACTTAGGCAGGTTTCAATGGAAGACAAGAACAAGCCAAATGGAGGCAGTGAACGGACTGTAATGCAGTTTACACAGATATGACAGTTACACAGAAAAACCTTGTATTACATTGGCAGTTTTGGTGTCTAAATATGTATGTAATCTAGAGAGACATGCGTTATTACAGAATGAAAAGATGTGCTCTAAAATGTTGTTTCTGTGAAAAAGTGAGATTCTTCATATTAAACCGTGCTGGCTTCTAAGTTCAAGGTGTCAGAGTAACTGGAGGAAATCTGTGTTTCGCCTTCCAATGCCCTGCAGCACCGCCGTTCAGGCTTCTATGGGGAAAGCTACACAAGTTATAGGCAGGCCTTCTGATATAAAAGGAGGCGGCAGAGGATTACAACGCAGTGTTTTGCTATTAGAGGTGCCTTCAGGAGTTTGTTACAGGCAGCATAATGGTTCCGAATGGAGACTCAGGTATCGGTGATGCTCCATTGCTGCCCGAGTTCACTCATTCAAGGGAAAGTAAGCCTTGCTTGCTGTCTGTCTGCCTGTCCTTCTCTCTCTCTCTCTTTCTCTCTCTTTTAAAATAATTACGGTTATACCAACAGAGGTAATAACACTCTCCTTAAGCAAGGCTGAGATTATTGCCGCTAAGTAAGGCAACTACTTGTCCACGTGGTTCCCAACATGAGACATAACCCAATGCTGTTTCCTCCTGCATCATAGAACAGGTTCATATCACCTGGCTTTCACTACCAAAAAATTAATTGTTCACCTCTAAGCCAGTCATCCAGACTCTCTTTCGGATCAATGCCGAAAGGCAGTCACATCGAGAGCAATCCAGTTTTCCTGTACTGCTATTCTAGGATGAGATGCAACATCCTTTGAAGGTATCAGTCTAAGCTATGAAAGGTATTAAAGGGAAAGCAGGAGTAACAGGTGGAGCTGTGTATTTACTGTTTGAGAACTAATTTTAAAATGTCTCTTCACTTCTGCAGCTGTCTTATATTATTTAGAACTGACATATATTAATAGAATTTCTTAAATAACAAGTGTTTATTAGCAATTAACGAACAGGAGACACCCCCTTTTTTAAAATGTCAAAAACTTGTTTAAGTACTTTGCATTGTGTTTCTTGAAGCTTGCCAAATGGAGACGGTTAGACCAAGAAACAGGAAAAAAAATCACAGGAGTCCTTTAGCCCCAATATTTGCTCCTCACTGCACAAGCTACACAAAATGTATGGAGAACGCTCCCACTAGGTCTCGGCTATGGGGATACAGGATACAAAGCTCCTTGGTAGAAGAGGGAACTAAAACTAGGGTGGGATTCAGCTCACTCTTGTGTCTGTGTTTGGACCAGGTGTCCACACAGCCATTATAGCGAGTGGGTATCAAGGGCTTGATGCAGTAGCCTACTGGGAGAGACTGAAAGCGTTACTGTCTCAGACACCATGGCGAGGTGTTGCGTTAAGAGTTACTGCCGCGTACAAATAGGAGTCTGAGGAGTGGCTGGGGGGGGAACCCTCCCGTTGAGTCACGAGGTTCAGACAGGACCCCCTTGCTTTCTAAACTCCTTCTCAGAGAGCAGTCTAGGTGCGGCTAGCTCCAGTCTTAGTCTCAGACTTGGTCAACGGTTTATTTTCTAAGGACTGTGTGTATAGCCACTTATCAGAACCAGAGCCCTCTCAGGGCTTTTGCTAAGGCGACAGCATTAATTTACAATGTTGTAAGTCCGGTCGTCTCCAGCGTACTGAACCTCACGATTATGGATTCACTAATAGCACGCTTACGCCCCCAGTCTAGTCGTGTTGCATGAACTATCGCGGCCACACTTAAAGAGTCTGGTCGTGTTCAGTGAGAACTACCACGGCTAGATCAATGAAGAGTGCAGTTTATTAGAGCAACAGACACACAGGTTCTTTGGGTTACCGGTGATAAATTCACTGTCTGCAAAGCACGTGCAAATACCAAGCACGTGCATTACTCATATTGAGTAACGCTGCTGGCTACAAACGCGTTCCAAGATAATAAAGCAAGTCTATAGAGGTTTCTAAGTTTCCCGGGGAGGCACTTGGTATAACCAAGTGTTCGACTCTTACCCAAAGGCGTCCCGATGCGGGGGAAGAGAGGCTCAGCCCGTCGACTGATCCCAGAGGTCAGAGTGGTAGACGATGGTGTCTTCCCTAACATTCTCTTTCTCTTAAACCATTTTATACTGTCTGTCACCTTTCGGGTGGAGCTTGAGTGACTCTAGTCATACCTACCTTTGTTTAGGACTGGTGTAAAGCTTTGTCGCTTCGCTTTTAAAGGTACAAGCTAGAGCGCAAGCTCAGTGAGGGGTGGTCGCACCTTGGAGGCGGGTAGCTTTTGGGATGGAGGTGTGTTTTGGTATTATCATGATGTTATCACGAGCAAAGTTCACCAAAAGGACAGCATTTTGTCAAAAACGTGGCAGGCTGTTGGCCCAGGGTAGTAAATATGCAGCTTATCAGTTCCATGATACCTTCAAGTTCCCATATTATTACAGAGCCTGGCCGCGGTATCTCCACACCGCTCCGCCCTGCGAGCAGTACCTCTTCGAGTCAGCACACCAAGTTCCCCTGGCGTTACCGACATCCAAGGTTGCAGGCCTAGGGAACTTCCATGGAATGGATTCCTTGCATGTCAGCTGCATTCCACCTGGGAAGCTTCTTCAATGCTGTGCCTTACCTAAAAGGGTGAATATAAGTTTCATTTCTAAGTCACCTCCAGCAATTATCCCACACGAGGCGAGTTGCGGTTTGCATGGCGAGGCAGGGGTCGGCTAGCACGGGACGGGACGTGGAGAGCGCGTCGGAGGACGCGCAGTTCCTGTTCTGATGTACCGTACAGAACGACTCGCCAGATGTGGCCAGAGGTCACACAGAGTTTAGCTGAGGAAGGGGCTTACGAGCACCCGAGAGACCCCTCGCGACCACCCTCACAGCCCCCGGCGCCTGCGCAGACGATTGAGAGCCTTCCAGGACAAGAACCATAGAAGCCCTCAAGGGGCGTAACCGGAGGCGGGACTAGAGTATATAAGACACGCCCCCAAGCAGCCAGGTGCCGCCCACCACCGGCAGATTGCCACGTCACTCATCGTCACCGCCGGATCCAAGGGTGGCGATCTCTCTCTTTCTCTCTCGCTCTCTTTCCTTTCCTTCTGAGAAGTGTTCCAATAAGATCCCACCCTTGCCAACCCCTTGATGCTCTCCAAGTTTTTCAAGTTCATGCGTTCCACGTTCACATGTTTCCCACCACAAATAACGTGCCTCACTGATCGTCTGGTGTCGTTTCACCTTCATTTAGTCCGAGGGAATCTGTGAAGCTGAGTCACTCCCAAGTGGGGTGGAGAGGGACCTGGCAGGCAAACGCTGATGCTACCGTGTGGCTGCCCTTACCGTCCTCGTAGCCCTTAGACATAAACCTTTGACCAAGTCTGAGACTAAGACGGGATCCAGCCGCACCTACACTCCTCTCTGAGAAGGAGTTTAGAAAGCAAGGGAGTCCTTTCCGAACCTCGTGACTCAACAGGAAGGCCACCTCTTTTCCCTCAGCCACACGCCAGACTCGTGCCCTTCACGTCACTTATTCAGCGTCACGATTCTACTTCCCCAACCCCCAGGTGGGGCGTGACACCCACCGCTCTGCACCATTTGCGTATGGTCTGAGGTTCTAGAGGGGCGTCCTCTGGCCTCCAGCTGTCCCCTCAGAAAGGCCAGACTGTCCATAGCTCCTGTGTCATATCTGCTAGGCTCTGCGTGCTACTTTCATTACGGCATCTTAAACGGCATTAAGTTGCCTCTGTGTAGGAAATCCAGCTGAGGCCCTAGCCAACACAGTCAGTTGAGTCTAAAGACGTCCTAAAGATGTCTGCTTTAGGACACCATGAATAACTTCTTACTCCGCTAACTATAATGGGATCTCAGCAAATTTTTCATGTAAATATCTGCAATATCTACAGTCAGAGGAGCTGAACCCCAGCCTGGGTGTCTCGTGTTCCAGTGCGTGCTCTCAGCATCTCTGGCTACCTCTTGAAGACAAGTTCTTACTACTCTATCATCTGTCGAGGCTGACTAGTTGTGTTCCCAGACTAGATTTCCAGGATTCTGCTCTCATGTGCAACGGGAAAGAGCAATGTTTTCTTTGCAGAGCCTCATGGAGTGGGCTATGGCTGTCCATGCTCAGCTGAAATGCTTTTGGAACATCCCGGGAGACGTTTCAGTTCTTGCAGAGATTACTCTTAAAAACTTGGGTGCTTTCAAATTTCGCGTGTCACCAGACTGAAGAAAAACATCGTTTGTTAAGCAACCAGACTTACAAGCCAAAACCATATTTACATCATGCTCCAGGTAACCATTTTCTCCTGTGAGTCTGGAGCTCCTGCACACAAGCTTTACTGTCAGTGCTGCAGAACGGTGAGAGAGCGTCACTGTGCGAGCGTCACGGGCTGTTCAGGAGGGACAGGCAGGGCAGGAGAGGTGGAGGAGTTGCACTGTGTGTAAGGGAGAGGTTTGACTTCACAGCCCTTACAGTTAGGGATGATGTGGTTGAGAGCCTGTGGGTGAGGATGAGGGGGATGGAGAACAAAGAAGATGTCAGTGTGGGTGCCTACTGTCAACTGCCCAGCCAGGATGAGAGCCCTGATGAGTTAGCCTATAGGCAATTAGGAGAAACCTCAGGATTTCTTTTTCTCTTTCTTTCTTTTTCTTTCTGTCTTTCTGTCCCTTGCATGCCTGCCTTTTGCGCCTTTTCTGCCTCGCTTGGCTTCCTTCCTGCCCTCCTTCCTTCCTTTCCTTCCTTTCCTTCTTTTCCTTCCATAAAATTCAAGGCAGACTCACACAACACCTTGGCGTTCAGTTTTCACTTCTCCTTACTCGGCTTCATAGAATTGCGGAATGCCAACTACGGATGGCACTGGTACGGGCACGAAGCATCCGGGGACACATCCACACATACTCGTGACCAAAAGCAGCTTGGCAAAGCCGCTGGAAGGCAGCGTAGCAGAAAAGGTCCTGGGGTCCTGCTGGACACCACGTTGAGCAGGAGCCAGCAAGGTGCCCTTGCCCCGAGGCGGCAGCGAGGGGTCCCCTGGCCTGCCCTGGGCAGAGCATTGCCAGCAGCTGGAGGGAGGTGAGCCTTCCCCTCTGCTCAGCACTGGCGAGGCCGTGCCTGCAGTGCCGTGCCCAGGTCTGGGCTCCCCAGTACCAGAGAGGCACGGGCATCCTGGGGACAGCCCCCAGCGCCCCTCCCCCACCAGTGCCACCGCCGGGGTCAGAATGCCACGTTGTGTCGGCTTGGCGCTGGCCCGGCAACGGCCCCAGTGCCTGCAGCGACGGCGCTGTGCCAGCACGCACCAGTGCTGGGGAGAGGCAAGTTCTGCTCCAGCAGCACTGCCCGGCACAGGGACCCCCCTTGGCAGCCTCGCTCGGGCCGGCCGGGCGCCGGCCGGAGCCCCACCGGCGTGTCCCAGGCGAGGCTTCTCCTGGCCCTGGCGGGATGGGCCAGCTGAACTGCTGCCGTGGCTCCAGGTAGGCTCTCCCCGCAGCTCCGGGACACACCGGCACAGTCGGGCCCCGCAGCAGCCGCCTTTCTCACGCCCGACACCATCCGCTCTGCAGGGACGACCCTGACCCCGT